>NC_089652.1:2016428-2352500 GCF_037042795.1 Molothrus aeneus
CTCCAAATACCTCGGATCCCCCTCCAGGGATGGGGACTCCACCACTTCCCAGGGCAGTTCATTTCCTGGGAGATCTCAAAGAAGCTTCCCTGCAGTTTTGGCACAAGACATCCCCAAAAAGTCAACTCTCCCCAGAAGTTTGCCAGTTTCTTTGAATACACAGAGAAAACCAGGAGTTTCCCTGGCAAAGCAGGAGTTTCCCTGCTCATCTCAGAAGTCTGGGTTCATTGGGACCTCAAAGAGGAGGAATGCAACCCTTGGACATTTGTGCATGGAACAGACACTGTTTGTGTCCTTAACAAGCATTCATTCAAGGAAATAACTGCTTTAAAATAGAGGTGTTCAGTGCCCAAATAATGACATTTATTCTTAAATAATAATTGCATTTATTCTTGGGTTCCAGAAGGACTTGAGAAGCTGAGCTGAGTCCCTGACCCTGATAATCCCCTTTCAAACAAATCAGCTCCTTCAGTTCAGCTTGCAGGGGCAGGGGGTGTTGCTGTTTTGGGGGTTTTGCTGATTTTTTTTTTTCCCCTGATTTCATTGCAATCCCACTGCTCCCCAGAACCAAAGGTGAAATGTAGGAGTGGACAATCCCCAGGAAATGAAATGAGCATCCCCTGCGAGCCGAGACAGCAGAAACCACCTTCCTTTAGGGGCAAAACGAATTCCACATCCAATTCTCCTTCCCATTTCTGCGTGTGGTGTCCATGCTGTTCCAATTTCTGTGTGACAAAATGTTCTCTTGATAGGAAGCAGACTTGGGGCTGCTTCGGCACTCAGATATGGGAGTGCTTGCCTGCACGGAGTGCCATCCATCACTGCGGTGGAAAACCAACCGTGGCACTCGCAGCCTCCTTGGGGAGGGGGGGAGAAAAACCACAATTCTTTCAAGATTTGCCAGTTACTTTACAAGTTAAGCCTGTCAGTTTAGCACTAAATCTTGCACTTGAAATGCTGAAATGAAAAAAGAAAAGGAAAACTGTCACTATGGGGCACGAAACAACACGACACGTCCACGCTGCTCTCAAGGTGAAAAAAGGGAAGTTTATTTTCTGACTCTAATATTTACAAATTTCCAGAAGTGACAGTGGATTGGAGGGTGACAGTGCCACCTCTCCAATGACACTGGACAAACCAACAGTCCATCAGATTTCTCTTTCTCCATAAAAGAATGCAAAACAATGAGTTATTTACAGAAAGTGTGTGAGAAAGTTCGTTACAAGAATGTAAACATCAGAAGGCTTAGAAAATCTTAAAAAATTTAAAAAAAGAAAAAAAAAGGACCAAGCTTCCAAACTGGAAAGTCAAGGTGTTTTGAGGTGTTTGGGGCTTGTTTGAGGATTGATTTGTGGGGCTTTCCCTGCCCTCTCTGCAGCCAGATCCATCCTCTTCTTGACCTTTGTGTGGCAAGCATTGGACCCGGTCCAGAATTGGACCATTTCAATTCCAAGGAATTGGAATCACCATTCCTGGAATGAGGCACTGGGGAATGTTGTTTGGTGCTGAGGGAATGGCTGGACTCCATGATTTTGGAGGGCTTTTCCATCCTAAAGTCCTGCATTTAAGGGGGTAAGGTGGCCTGAGGAGGCTGCTGGGGAGATCCTGGCACAGAGAAAAAGAGGATCAAGCAGTAGCAAGGTCGAGGATATATTTACACTGCTTATCAGGAGGGAGACCACAGGATCTGTGCTTGAAAGGAGAGGGGAAAAAAAAATCTCATTCACAACATTTAATGAGAAACATTTTTCCCTCCTGCCCTGCCCCGAGACAATTTTCACAGAAATATCAGTTTCCAATTACTTTTTTGTTGTTGTTGTTGTTGTTGTTGTTGGTTTTATTGGGGGTTTATTGAAGAGCAGAGAAGTCCATTTTTCATGGAGAAAACAGCAAACCCCTGCTAAGCTTGGGGAAACAACAATCAAAATAAGAAGAGTGAAAGAAAAGAAAAGAAGGAGCTGCTTCCTGGGGAAGGACTAAAACCATCAGGCTGTGGTTTCTAACAGAGAATAAATCCGACTTATTTTATTACTCTTAGGGGTCTAATTGCCATTAGACCTTAATTGTCTCCTGCAATTAAGCAGAAAGCACAGAAAGCCCAGCCTGTGCTGGCCACTGGCTGCAATCATCTGCTCTTTTGATATTCATGGGCGCGTTCTCCCCCTTTCATCTTGATGTGAAGGAGGAAGAGGAGGCTGCTGTGCACCTGACGAGGTCCACACGGGGCTCCTGTGCTGTGCCTGGAGCTGTCTGAGCCAGAGGCAGCCTCTGAGCCCTCCTTGTGTTCCTCCTGCCACCCCTTTTGTCCTGCTGCCACGTTCGGCAGGTGCTGCCCTTCCTTCCCCCTTTGAAAGGACATCAAAAAGCTCCGTCAGGCACAAGGAAAGGGATCTTTGTTTAGGCTGATTCGTCTCCCTAATTACCAGACATGATCTTCCATCAACAACAAACAGAGCTGGCCAGGAGGGCTGTGCTTTCACAAGCTGGATTGGTCCGAGTGGAGGCTCAGAATCGTAGCCAGATGAGATTATTCTGCTCGTGTTTGAGCACAGGATGGTTTCAGGGGAGCAGAAAGTGGCAGAACAGAGCCCATGTGGCCAGCACCCTCCCTCTGGGTCATTTAAACTCAACAAGGGACCTGCCATAATGGTTTGGGTTGGAAGAGACCCTAAAGCTCAGCTCATCCCACCCCTGCCATGGCAGGGACACCTTCCACTGTCCCAAGGTGCTCCAACCTGGCCTGGGACATTCCCAGGGATCCAGGGGCAGCCACAGCTGCTCTGGGCCTCACCACCCTCGCAGCAGAGAATTCCTTCCCCCGTTGGGAAGGATGAAAGTTTGACAAGGAAGTCTCACAGATATGTGTGTGCTTGGCAGAAAGACTTTTGAATGTAGAGTCTGAAGAAGGAACAGAGATAGAAGCAAGTTTTGATATAGAAGAAAAGAATTGCTGAGCCAGTCTTACTGGCTAACCAAGGAGGCAAAGGCTGTGTTAGTTAGAAGGGGTTTTTATGCCTTAGAGCAAAGGACAAACCCACATCAAACAAGAAGATGTTTTTACCAAGCAGAAAGAGAGCACAGGCAAACAAGGCAGCAAAGCTGCAAGTAGAAAAAAGGTCTCATAATTTTCCACTGCAAGAAAACTGAAAAACAACTTCCAGCTGAAACTGTAATGTACTGACTTTTAGTGATTGGAGAACAGTAACATGAATATGGTAATTATAGTAGTTATGATAGGCTATAGATAAGAGTTAAGGTATAGATTGGTTCTACTGTATTAAGATGCTCAGCAAAGAAAAGTATATAATGCATTGTAACCAAAAGAAAAGTCTATAATGCATTGTGGCCAAAAGAAAAGTATAGAATGCACTGTAACCAGAAGAAAAGTATAGAATGCATTGTAACCTAAACCAGGGGGTCTCAGGCCTGCCTGCAGCTGGAGCTGACAGCTGTAGGCACAGCTCTGTCACCCATGACCCTGGACTGCTGTAACCTCTTGGATGGAATAAACTGCATTTTGGAGAGCCCCTGGAGTCCCACATTCCTCATTTCGGCTCTTACATTTCCCAATATCTGAAGTTAACCCACCCTCTTTTGGTGGTCCCTCCAGACAAGGTGGGATGCAGAGCAGGACCCACCAGCTCCCCAGGCAGACACAGGTGGAAGCTCACCTTGCATTCACCATCCTCCTCTCCTCTTCCCCAGACAATCTGGGCAAAGGTGGAGGGATTTCCCCCAAACTTCTATTTTTTTGCTGAATTACCTCTCCTGGTCTCTGTGGCGTGGGGATTTCCATGCAGTGCCTGTGTGTCAGACCAGCACATGTTCGGGCTGACGGGATCATTCTGGGGCTGGGGTTTAGTGTCACAGATACATTTTATGGAAAATCCTTTCTTTAGGATTTTTTTGTCCTGAGAAGCTGAGAGGCCTCAGGAACAAAATGTAAACACTGATTATCTGCTGCTGTGGAATGCAACAGGTGGATCTGTGATTGGTCTCATGTGGTTGTTTCTAATTAATGGCCAATCACAGCTGGCTCGGATTCTCTGGTCAGTCACAAGATTTTATTATCATTCCTTTCCATTCCTTGCTAGCCTTCTGATGAAATCCTTTCTTCTATTCTTTTAGTATATCATTTTCTTTTAATATAATATATATCATAAAATAATAAATCAGCCTTCAGAAACATGGAGCCAGATTCTTGTCTCTTCCCCCGCGAAAACCACCACAGTTTAGCTTCCCAATGATTTGTGAATGCTGGGGGCAATTTCTGCCTTTATTTTTATAAATAGATGTCCTGTCTCCTCGGGTTTCTGCTGCTGTGCTGAATGTGTCTCAGCACATTCATTAATCTCAGTGTGCCAAGGGCAGGAAAAAAAATAATTATAAAATAATAATGATCATCAGACAGCTGGTGATTTTCCTTCATAGCATCCAGGGCATGGAAAGCAACTTCCTCTCCCCCAGAGCAACAGTGATTCAAAACATGAGGGCTGAGGGAGCAAAATAACAGCATTTCAGTGAGCAGAAGCAGCGGCAAAGCTGACAGCCCTGGGGGCTGAAGAGGCTGTGAAAGAAGTGGAAAAAGTGAAAAAATGAAAAAAGTGAAAAAAGAAAAAAATTAAAGAATTTTTAAAAGTTTAAAAAGTGAAAAAGGTGAAAAAAGTGAAAAAGATTAAAGTTTGAAAAAAGTAAAAAAAAGTGAAAAAATTTAAAGACGTTTAAAAAGGAAAAAAGTGAAAAAAATCAAAGTTTAAAAAGTTTAAAAAGTGAAAAAAATTCAAGAACTTTTAAAAGTGAGAAAAGTGAAAAAAGTGAAAAAATTAAAGAAATTTTAAAAGTGAGAAAAGTGAAAAAATGAAAGAAATTTAAAAAGCAAAAAGGGAAAAAATTAAAGAAGTTTAAAAAGTGAAAAAATTTAAAAAGCAAAAAAATTACAGAAGTTTGAAAAAAGTGAAAAAAGTGAAAAAAACCCCAAAGTTTAAAAAGTGAAAAAAGTGAAAAAATTGAAAAAATTAAAGTTTAAAAAGTAAAAAAGTGAAAAAAGTGAAAAAAGTAAAAAAATAAAGAAGTTTAAAAAGTGAAAAAAGTGAAAAAGTGAAAAAATTAAAGAAGTTTAAAAAGTGAAAAAGTGAAAAAAGTGAAAAAATTTTAAAAAGTTTTAAAAAGTGAAAAAAGTGAGAAAAGGTCCAGCTGTAGTGTCCAAAATGTAGACCAAGTATAGATTGATCTGGACAAGGGAGGTCTTGTAACATGTCTGCAAGAGCAGGGACAGTTCCATGCACCAGCACATCAGGAATGAGCTCAAATTCTCAGCACTCCTGCCTGTGATGGATGCAGGAGCCAGGACAAAACATTCACCATTTGGAAGTGAATTCATTTTTGATCACAGTCACAGAATATCTCAAATTGGGAGAGACCTCCCCAGGCCCATTGAGCCCAGCTCCCTGCTCCTCACAGGAGTGCCCAAACCCAAACCACATGGCTGAGAGCATTGTCCAAGGGCTCCTGAGCTCTTCCAGGCTTGGTGCTGTGAGCACTCCCCTGGGGAGCCTCTTAGGGTGACCAAAAAGCCTCTGGGGAAAGAAAAAAAAAATCTTAAAAATCTTAAAAATCTAAAATCTTAGCTGGGATGGACATTGAATCCCAGGATGGTTTGGGTTGGAAGGGACCTTCAGGATCATTTAGTGTCACAGACAACTTTTATGGAAATCCTTTCCTTAGGATTTTTTCTCCTGAGAAGCTGAGAGGCCTCAGGAACAAAATGTAAACATTGATTATCTGCTGCTGTGGAATGCAACAGGTGGATCTGGGATTGGCCCATGTTAGATGTTTCTAATTAATGGCCAATCAAAGCCCAGCTGGCTTGGACAGAGAGCCCAAGCCACAAGCCTTTGTTATCATTCTTTCCTATTCTATTCTTAGCCAGCTTTCTGATGAAATCCTTTCTTCTATTATTTTAGTTTTAATGTAATATAGATCATAAAATAATAAATCAGCCTTCTGAAAGATGGAGTCAGATCCTCGTCTCTTCCCTCATCCGAGAACCCCTGTGAGCACCATCACACATTTGGTCCCTTCCACAGCCAGGGACACCTTCCACTATCCCAGGGTGCTCCAAGCCCTGTCCAACCTGGCCTGGGACACTTCCAGGGATGGTGACTCCATCAGTTCTCTGGGAAGCCCATTGTAGTGGAGGGATCTCTCCTGATATCCAGCCTCACCCCTCGCTCTCTCTCATGGCTGATCACATCCAGCTTCACCCCCAGCCCTGTGTGCCATCCTGGGGCTCATCCTGGGGGGACAGGATGGGTTTTAGCCAGGCTGTCCTGCTGCTGGGACAGGGGTTGGACAACCTCCTTGTGTCATTCCTCAAGGAACCTCAACCTTCCCAACTGAGTGGCTCCATCCCTGCTGAAATCTCCACAATTTATGGGGATTTTCACACAGCTGGCTCTGCTTTTTTTTTTCCCTTTTATATTTATTTCACATTTTAAAGGCATCATTTTGGTTTTTTTCAATGAGCATATCCCTCTCTCATCATGCAATGCTCTGTTTTTTGGCAGCGTGGCCAAGTCGTCGTGGGTGAAATGTTCCTCTCTGGAACAAAGAGGGGAAAGGGAAATGTGCACATCCCACGATGGCCAAAGTCTCTGCAGCACATCTGGGAACAGCCCTTTGCCAGGACTTTGCCAGGTTTTTCACATGGGATGTACACTGTGATGGCAACACCCCCTCCTTCCTTTCCCCCCCAGCTTTGACAGCAACATTTTGGGTTCAGGCACGTGAATTCCACTCAATTCCAGCCTGAAGCTCCAAGCCTGCATCCCTCAAATTGAAAGAGGAAAATGCCAGATTTGAAGAAATAATAAAGGTGAACACAAACAGGTTCTGAGACACATTAACTTATGATTTTTAGAGCTGTTCCCAACGTGGTTTCTGTTTGCATGGTCACTTCCAGGCCATCTCAAAGTCCCAAAGTGTTTAAGAACAAAAAATCCACAGAAGGCAGGCACTGCGGCCTCCTGTGCAATATGAAACACTTCTTTTTTTGGTATCCTGGAGAAAATCTCACCAACATTTATATCTGATTCTGGATCTTGCTTTCAATCCTGAGTGTAGCAGCCCATCCTGAGGATTGAGTGGAGCATCCCAAAGGAACTGTTTAAAAAGGGCCTGGAGGGACAGGACACAGGGAATGGCTCCCACTGCCAGAGGGCAGGGCTGGATGGGATATTGGGAATTAGGAATTATTCCCTGTGAGGATGGGCAGGCTCTGGCACTGCCCAGAGCAGCTGTGGCTGCCCCTGGATCCCTGGAAGTGCCCAAGGCCAGGCTGGACACTGGGGCTTGGAGCCAGTGAGACAGTGGAAGGTGTCCCCACCCATGGACATGGAATGGGATGAACTTGAAGGTCCCTTCCCACCCAAACCATTCCATGATCCTGTGATCCTGTGATTATGCAAGTGCAGGAAGCAGAAGATGCTGCAAGTCTGTTGTGAACACTCCTGGATGGAAGACATTTGCCACACACAGATACTTGGATCTTTTCAGCCCCTGAAAAAAAAAGCCAGGAATATTGGAATGCCCTCCCTGGGGAGCTCCTCCCTTAACTGTTGTGTCTGTCTCTCCTTCTAGGTCTATGCAGCAGTTCCCATTGGCACATGCTGGACATGCTGCCCACAAATGAAGTTATTAATTTTTAATTTATTTTTTTTTAACTTTAGGTTAATGAGTTTAAATTTTACTGAGCTATGAAGCCACCCTAGTTGAAAAGCTCTCCACATGGGTGAGATTATCTTGTCAAGCAGGAGCCATCCCTGTTAGCTGAGTGGGAGATTTGCATGGAAAGTTCCCATTAGGGCTAATGCAAGTCATATGTGGCAAGGGGGAAGCAAGGAGTTGGGTGGGAGAAGCATGTGCCGTGAGAAAGTGGGATAACTGGGTGGAAAGATGGGATTTTCAGAGAAATTTCTTCACAGAATGTGGTGGACACACCAGCCCTAGGGGTATTTAACAGCCCTGTGGATGTGGCACTTGGTGACATGGCTGGTGGTGGCCTTGGCAGAGCTGGGAGAACATTTGGACTCGATGATCTTCCAGGGCTTCTCCAACCTAAATGATTTTGTGATTCTAAAAAGGGAGGGGGAAAGGTGGCAAAGAGACAATGAAACCCCCAGGAATCAGCAGCAGTTGTGCTCATCCCACTTCCCTGATATCCTGCCAAGAACCTGCTCCAAGGAGAAAATTTGGAGAAAGCCAGCAAGGTTATCACTGCAGGGCTCCTAAAATGCAAGGATCTCACTGCAAGGAGATCCTAAAATGTCCTCCTTCCCCTTCACAAGGGTGGACTGGGTCCAGACACCAAGAAAAACCACTTTGAAGTCACAAAGAACTTCAGGATAAGAGACAAAGTATTTCCATCTTCATTGAGTCCAACTCCCGGCCCTGCTCAGGACAACCATAATCAAAGCTGAACAGCCTCTGCTTTTTTCCTCAGATATTTTCTCCAGGCATTTCCCTGGATCCCCTCTCAGGTCAGAGCAACAGGTATCCAAAATGATATTTGCTGCTGACATACACAAGTGTCCCAAACTTCAACCACTTCCAAAAGGTTTCAGGTTAAAGCCCTTGTAAACATCTTTTCATCCCTAAAATCAGTGCAGCTTCTGAGGGAAAAAAGCTTCTGGAGATTGCAGCCTGCCCATCACCCAAAGCATTTCCCCCCAGGCAGATGCCTTTTTCCCAAGGGAGGCCATGAAAGAGAACTGTGGTGGGAAACCAACATGCTGACAGCCCCATGAATGAATCCTGTCCTAGGACAAATTCTTGGTAAGTGCTGTAATGAGCCAGCTAAGCATGTTGTCTTCAGAGGAAACAATAAAAAATATATTAAAAAAAAAAAGAGTTACAAAACAGACTCTCTTGCGAAACCCTTGCCCAAGAGCCCCAAACCTGCAATAATCTTCAGCTCACACCACAAGAAAAGGTACCTCTGGCTTTATCTTTCCCCTGACGCTTCCCCCACTGCCAAGTCCTTTAAAACCCCACAGCAATGTGCTTCCCACATCTCCCAGGCTGGGGGGGGATGGAGGGGAGGCCAGGAAGTGAAGCAATGGGCCAGCAGACACCTCAAAATGCCATTTGCTCCCTCAGCCACCGCCCTGGAGCCAGGATCTCTCCCACAGCTCCTCCAGCTCTTTGCACCCATGAATTCCCGAGTGGAAGAGCCAGGTGTCCTCCCCTAGTGCTCCCAGACACGCTGAGAGCCACCACCCTCTTAAAAACAGGGTGTAAACCCCAGTTTTTAAACCCAAACTGCAGCCCTCGAGGTGCTGCCCCACCTCAAGGAGTGTGTGCCACATCCATGGAGCTCTGACAGCTCAGAGCCTGCTCAAAGGGCCCCCAACCCCCCTTTCAACTGCAGGAAAAAGGTGAGTGGCTGCAATTTTCTTTTTTTAATTTTTTTTTAAAATGGTTAAAAAGCCCTCAAAAGCAGCCAGGGCTGCAAGGTGAGAGCTGCCAAGGAGTCAGCTGGATGAAGCCTGAGAGAAATGGGGGAGAAGTTTCATGGCTTCAGGATGTTCCAGCCTGACCCTTCACCCCTGCCTTCATCCCTCACTCTACTGCTGTGCTCCTCATCACCCTTCCAGCATTTTTTTTCCACGAGTGGTCGCTGTAACTCTCCCCTGGAATTTCCCTCCTGAGAGTGACTATCGCTGCAGAGGGTGGTGGCCACTGGGCAGCTGGAAGGACTGCAAGAAAACCAGAGGGTGAGTGGCTGCAATTTTCTTTTTTATTATTTTTTTTAAATGGTAAAAAGCCCTCAAAAGCAGCTGGGGAGCTGGTGGGGTAGACAGTTCCTGGAAGGCACAGACATTGCATCACTGCATCCCTGAGGATGGGTGACATGGACAGTGCAAGCTAAACCCAACAGAAACACTAGCCCTGATAATAATGAAGGGCAAATAAACCCCTAATTGACACAGATCTGAGGCAATGCCCACATAAAACCAAGAGATTCACCTCCCTCCTGCTCCCCTCTTCCTTCAGTTTAGATCCACCAAGAAGCAAAATCCACATTGTGGATACAATCAGTGAGGAAAAAAAGGAGTGTCCAAAACCTGCTTAGGAATCAGCTGGTACAACCCAGCTGCACCTGCTGGATTTAAGGGTTAGTCTAAGCCTAAAAGCAGAGGAACAGCTTTACTGATGTCAGTACAACAGCTGGGCAGATGCAGCTGATGGCAGAGCAGTGAACATACACCACTGATGGCAAAAAGCTGCAGGAAAACCAGCTTGGCCCCCTGGTTTCCTGCAGGGAGCTGGACACTGGGCAGATGCACCTCTTAAAATGTCCAACACCTTTTTACAGCCAAGCTGGAAAAGTGCAACAGTGGATCACACCCGGGCCCTCTCTCTGGACCCTCTCAGCCACCACTTCCCAGGGCTGCCTGAAACACTTTAAGGGGAAGCAAAGCAGTTAGAGCAACTTAAAAAGTCACAAGAGACTGCAGGCCTGGAAATGTGCTGTCCCTGCTGTGTTTTTAGTTTCTCTTTCTGGATTTTTTTTTTCTTTTTCTTTTAAAGCAGTTGAGATGACCCAGCAGAACAGAGAGCTCTGGTGAGCTGTGGGTGACCCCCTGCATTGCATTGGTTCCAATTTAATTGTGTGAACACTGGCTGAATGGCCACATTTTGGATAGGAGCCTAAGTTCACACTGACAAGGGTCTGGAAGAGCCAAAATGTGGGTGGTGACCTCCCAAACCCCAAAACCCTGAACCATTGCCTCTGCTTGGAGCTGATATTCCTTGATTTACGTGACAGACATGGGGCAACCTGGCCACAGCCTCCCCTACACAGAAGACCTGACCAGGGTCTCTCCAACTTGAAACCCTGTCCCACTGTTTTCCATCAGTCTCTTTCAAGCTATAAACTTGAATAAAATTTATTTCACAATTTATAAAATTATAAATTTATACATTTATAAAATTTATTCCACAATTCCCTACTCAGTACAGGCATTCACAGTGATGAGAAGGCTGGTTACAAACATGATGTTGCAGCTTAATTCAAGAGAATATTTTAGGATCTTTTTTTTGGGGTTTTTTTTTGGTAGAGAAGGAGAAATATCTTCATGATTCTTTTGATCCTCTGGTCTCAAAAGAAGTGTTATTGTAGACTGATAGAATCACAGAATGGTTTGGGTTGGAAGGGAACCTTAAAGCCCATCTCATTCCAACCTCCTTCCACTAGACCAGGTTGTTCCTACTGTAAATTTGCTTCCTCTTCTTCACTGGGCTCCTGATAGATGCCACAGGGCTGAAATCCCCCAGACTAGGATTGGAAGTGCAGGACACCTCCTTGCCTCCTCCATGGCCTAAACACACATTGATTTTCCATGAATCTGGTGGTTCTAGCAAGGGGAATTAGAAAAGAGATGCAGGAAAGAGGTCAGGTTGTGCATCAGTGTGAAGGGCTTGGGGTAGCTTCTTATTCTGAAAAGCAAATTTAGGTTAAGATAAATTTAAATTCAGGTTTGATCTTTATGATTTCTGCCATGTGCTGTTACCTTTAACTCCAAAGGGTTTCTGAAGCAGGGAGAAGGAAATACAAGGATAAAAGTTCTGAAGGATCAGAACTGGAAATACAAAGGATAAAAGTTCTGAAGGATCAGAACTGGAAGTATTGGAGCTCTCAATTTTCAGTGGGTCCAAGCTGGAGGTGAAAGTCAATTTCCTGAGCCTCATGTGTGGCCCAGCCACAGGAGAATGGCCAGAGTTGTTTTTTTCCTTTGGCAGTGGCTGCCCAGGTCACCCACAGGACTGAGACTGAGGTTCTGTGGGTCTAACATAAATCTGAGAACAGTGGTGAGCTGTAGCTCCAGGAGCCAGGACTGTAAGAGATTAAACCCCCCCTGGTTCAATCCCAGCTCCAAGGCTGCAGCAAAGATGAAATCCAGCTCCAGGCATGGGATGTTCAGTGCTTTGGAAAAAACCTGGGAGGCTTTTCTCCCTCAAAGCCCCCAGCAGCTGGTTAAGAAGGCACCATGGACTCTGGAGGAAATGCTGGAAGCATCAGGAATGGTTTCCCACCCAACCACAGCCCTCTGGTGCAGCAGGGGCATTTCAGCAGGACTCCAAAGACTGCTCTTACCACAGAGGTACCCCTGCAGCAGATCCCTTCTCCAGGGACCACGGGCTCCCGCTCAAATCAGAACCCAGGAAGGTGTGGGAGAAGCCAGGGTTTCAGCTGGAGTCACAGCACCTCACAGGGCACCTCATTTCATGCATTTGTGTGATGGTCCTTTGAAATGAGGTGCTTCAGAGCATTTGTTTTCATATTTTTAACTGGGGCCGGATTCCCACCACTCCTCTCTCATCTGTTCTTTTTTTCCACCTGTCTTTTATTTTATTTCTGGCTCTTTACGGCCTCCTTTTCCAGCTGCTTACAATTATCACCTACAATTCTAATCCCTCCTTAAATGCTCACATAATCACCCCTTTATTTGGGAACCTGCATTCCTACCCTTTGAACCCCACCTTGTCCTTGTATTTCCTGATCCCAGTTTGTTCCAGTGGTTCCCAACATCCCAATATGCCAATTTGCTTTAGCTTGTCCTTCTTTCCATGGGAATGAAGGGAATCATTAGCAGCAGAACACGTGGGATTTTGGTGCTGGGAAGGGGTGCCCTGGCTCTGTGGCCAAGGTTTTCATTTCCACATTTACCCACTCCTGCCCATGGATTTGTGCAAACAGCCAGGGTGTTTTGATGGAGCACTTATTCTCCATTTCCATCCTTTTACCCACTGCCCTCCATGTTCTTCTCCATCTCCAAGATTCCAGAGTGCAAGGCCCTCAGACATCTCCTTTTTTTGGTCAAAAATTCCCACTGTCAGCCTCTTATTTAGGAGGCAGATGGATGTGCAGCTCAGTGAACAAAACACCCAGGGACACGTGAAATGCAAATATTGTAGTGGATGTTTGTGGCTGTGGTTTAACCCTCACAGTTCCTTCCTGTGGGCCCTGCCCCTCTGGCTGGCAAGGAGCCACATCAGGTGCATTCTAAAGCTGGCATTTTCTCCTCCTGTCATTGCATTTCTGTTTGCATTTCTCCTCCTGGCTTCTCCCTGTTATTGCTTCCAAATCCATAGTCAAGAGGTTCCTTTTTCCCTGGAATAACACCCTCCCTCCTCTTTTCTCTCCCCATGGAGAGCTCATCCAGTCTTAAAGTGAGCTGAATTTGAAAAATCAGACTCTTTATTTCTCCCCACATCCAAAGTGGTTTCAGTGCAACCCAGGAGCAGTATGGGAATAGTGAGAATGGGAATGGTGATAATGGGAATGGTCTTCCCTGCTGTGGAATCGTGGCCTTCTGACAACCTTCTCCTGAGCTGATACATCCCTGTGTCTTCACCTTCTGCAGAAAACACTCTCACATCCAAAATTTTCTCCCCAAAGAGGTATTTATGGACTGGGAGCAAGTCAACACTTGATTTTGCAAGGAAAGCCTGGTTTTCATCTGTCTTCCTTCAGCCTCTCCCTTTTATTGCACCTTCAGTTGAGAGTTGCCACTGCTGGTGTTATATGAATTAGGCCAGGGGACCAATTTTAAATCCCAGGCTGAGATAGACAGGAATCCTCTGATATGTCTGAACTGGATCCCAGCAGACAGCTTAAAAGGTAGCACAGTAAACTGAGCACTGTAAATCACTGAGGAAATGAAAATAGTTTTTCAGGGATGGTCTTAACCAGGGACCTCCAAACATTTGAGATTTGCAATGTGCAGATGTTTTCTTCAAACAGGGAATTTCTATTAGTCATTAGTGTGAAGATTTTTGCAAGATTAGGTCAAGCACACGATTATCCAGCCTTCAGATCTGCCACCACACGGGGTCAAATCAGCTCCAAGTGATCTGCTGACAAATTTGCTTCAAATGACCAATTTCCGAGGGCAGTGGAGCTGTGTTTTGACAGCTCCCTGAGTAATTTCCGATGAATCCCCCTGAGTCACGTCCGTGCCCAGCTCCTGGAGCTGTGAGACACATCCCACCCCTCAGAAGATGTGTCATTTCTCCTTCCAAAGGATATGAATCCCCTCAGCTCCTTGGAATCATAGCTTCTACCTTAAGGTAATGTAAGTAACCCTGAATTCCTGCAGCTATGAAGGTAGTTCAAGCCTGGAGTGATCCCACACATTCCTGGCAGCCCATCCAAAGTATTATCCAATGTATTTTTACTAACGAAGATCCATTAGTTGTTGGCTTTTTTTTTCTTTTTATTAATGGCCTTCACTTTTGTTTACATCAGCCCTGATCAGAGAGACAAGGACAGGGCTAACTCTTACCCCAAAACCAGAAACCAAGGATTTTCCCAGTCAGTGCCTTGATTTCCCAGTTTTCCATGCCTTCCCATCCAGGGAAGGGATTTCCCAGTCTTCCATGCCATCCCATCTCTTAGCTCCACCAAAACTTGCCCACAGCATGCTGGTGCTGGGCCCTGCAGTTAGGGAATACCTCTAATATTAATTCCTAAACACAGTCATGGATCCACAAGATGTGAAGCCCATTGTCTCAGAAAGAATATTCTGCTTTCTCTCATGCTGTAGGAAACACAGGTGGGATCAGTGGGCATGCACTTCTGGGCCTTCCCAGACTGGATGCTCAGAGCTCAAACCTTGGTTTCAGATGCCACCATGCTTCAAAATTGCCTGAAAAACATAAACCCCCTGCAGCAGAAGACCTGGAAAACTGCAGTTTCCTGGGAGCAGAGACAATCCCTGTCAGCTGCTGGGTGCAGGGCCCTCAAAGTCACCCCTGTGCACTCTGACCTTGCACACACTCCCATCACCTGTGCCAGGGGGCTGCCTGGGTGGGAGAACGAGGCATTCCAAAGCTGGAAATGCCTGATCCAAACTTCTGTGGGCAGCCAAAACTCAGCTAGCAGTGCAGGCTTCTAGGAAAAGCTCTGTGAGTCAGGTTACTGAAGGCTGCATCAAAGCCCATGTGTGAGATCACAGTGGCCACTATAAATCTGGCATTTCCTCCTGCTCCAGTGCTTGACTTCCCCCACAAAGTTAAACAGTTTCCCTTTGGGGTGGGGTTGGGGAGGAGCAGGATTTAATCAGGAAAATCCCCAGTGTGCTCAAAGCTCCCATCACCAGGGCTGCACAGGCTCCACCTGGCCTCCAGTGGCACCCCTGGAGCTCCCAGCTCTGCAGCACACAGCTGCCATTCCCCAGGGGAAGCGGGATGCTGCGTCCAGGCTTTTGCTTGTGGTCCATCCCCACCTGGGACCATCCACACCTGCAAATCCACTGTTCCTAAAACACAGGGTGTTTTTAAGGGCAGCATGATGCCAGTATGGAGCTGTTTCCACAGGCTTTCCAAACCCTCCTGAGCACTGCAGAGCGGAAAATGGCAGGGTTTGAATGTCACCGTCATATTTTCTGAAAAATGTCTTTGCCCAGGATTTCTCTCCTGGGAAGCTGAGAAGCCTCAGAGAAAAAGGAAAACAATATTATCTGATTGCTTCTCCTGTGTTTTGCTGCTTTGGAATGTGGTTTGGAGATTGTTTACCAAGTGGTGGTTGTTTCATTGGTTTCTGGTGTGAACTATTATGACTTATTGGCCAGTCAGGGGCCAAGCTGTGTCAGACTCTGACACAGAGTCACAAGTTTTCATTTTTGTCTTTTTAGCCTTCTGTCTGTATCCTTTCTCTGTTCTTTAGTATAGTTAGTATAGCATTCTTTAATATAATATAGATCACAAAATAATAAATAGGTCTTCTAAGAACATGGAGTCAGATTCGTCATTTCCTCCCTTCCACAGGAGGAAAGACAGAATGGAGTGAAATGAGTTGTAGTGAGAAAAATGGACATAAAAAGAGGGCATCTTCATACAGAAGTGCAGGTTTAGTTTGCCCCACTCTTCATGGAATAACTCACCTGCCTTAGCTGCTGTCTTGTCATTACACTGTGATGTTCTTGGGGGTCAGGGTCTCTGAAAACACCACAGTTTGAAGATGACTGAGGGATGCTGCGCTCACTGATCGGATGAGGAGGAATTCCTCAGAGCCCAAGGTCTCTGAATGGACCAAACCTGCCTGGAGGAAAGGGCTGAGAGGCGTTGGCAGCTCTGCCCTTCCCTCCCACCAAGGTGGGCAGACATGGGTCCCAGGGGTTTTGTGAGGAGGAGCCAGCCCTGAGCTTGTGCCACAACCTCAAGCTGCTTCTCAACCACTTGTTCCCCACAGCATCCTTCAAATCCCTCCACCCACCCCAGGGCAGGGCCATCCTTCCTTGGTGTCACACACAGCACTCAGCTCAACAGCTCCTGTTGCTGTCCACGGCCTGCAGCTGATTAAAAAAAGCCCACATCTCTCCATTATTTAAAATAAAACCCTAAAACATGCAGCTCCTTGGTGGCTGTCCTCTCCAAATGACAATTTTTATGTGCTTAGAAAGAGCTCCTTCCTACTCTGCCCCTGGTTCCCAGAGCTGAGGCCTGGGGCAGGGCCAGACCCATCCCGCAGGGGCAAAATTCTCATTTCCTACACAGAATCTGCAGTAAATTACTCTGTTTCTATTAGAAGTCAAATGTTTCAGCTCCCCACGATTGTTTTGGTAGCATTCACTGAGAACAAGGGACATTTCAGCTGTTTTGGGGTGTGTTTTGCACGAGGGAGTGAGGCAATTTTAGGGAATGGTTTATTCCCTGCCATGGGGTGGGTTGGGGCTGGCATCTCCCCATCCATTGGGGTGAAAATGGACAGCTGAAGTGGATCAGCATTTTCAATCCTTTGGGACTGGTTTTTTCCCAGCTCCTTGACCTCAGGAAGTCTCTGTTTCAAGGGGCTCTGTGCCTGCTGCTCCCCTCATGCCTGGTCCTTGTTGGCTGAACCACTTGGGGTCTTACACATGGAACAAAAAAACCCATGGGAGGGAGTCCAGGGGGCTCTAAAGGAAGGAGCTGGGCACTCCAAACTGCACCACAGACATGGTCAGATTTCCACCTCACCTCTCCACGCCCTCCTTTTCTCCCCACACTACAAAATGTGGAAACCCAAGGCCCAAAGAACTGCCTAATTTGCCACAATTTAACATGAGATTTGGGCACGTCCCTCCTCAGAATGTTCACCTTTGCACCTGGGGGGGGGCTGGAGCAGTTCCCTAACCCTGGGAGAGTTCCAGCTGCCTCCATGCTCCTGCTCTCCCAGCTCCAGCCAGGTGAGAGGCTGTGGGAACAAGGGCAGCAAGGAATTTTACACCCATTAAGGAGCTCACCCAGAGCTTTATGGGGCTCTGGTTCTAAGGCTGGGCAGAGCCTGCACTTGATGTGGAACACAGAGCCTGCAGGCATCATTTCCCACAGCCTTCACCTTTTCCCTCATGCTCCCATGCCAGTTTATCCCACTTGGCTTTGATGTCTCCCATGGAGAAAATTCCCAAGGGATGCTCCGTTAGGGAAACAAGGCCCAGAGATACAACTGACGCCTTCAGATCATAAACATCCCAAGGCAAAGAGGGAAATTTTCCAGTTTCCAGGGGTCTTTGGCTTCTCCACTTTTCAACTCACCAATTTAATCCAGGAGCAATTTGCAGCAATGCTAATTGTGTGTTTTCCCTGAGCTGGGCAAAGTTATAGGCCAATTATTTTTCCTCCACCCCTGTGATGCCTGTGGATTGCTGAAAGGAAAACTGTGAAGGAAGAAGCCAAATTTTTTTGACCAAGCAGCAAAGCACCATCCTTCCTTAATGTACATGAATAAAAAAAAAATCAAAATCAAAATACAAGGAAGGAAATTTGGCCTAGGAGGTTTTATGCTGCCATGGAGGTAAACTGATGCCTTTACCATCCCCAGGTGTTGAGATCCTTATAATTGAACTTCCAATTTATGGAACAGATTTCTTCTGAGTGGCAAGGATACAGTTTTACTCCCATCCAAACCTTGGAAATTCTACATTTCCTCATCTTAGGACCTTTTGTGACTTGAAAGAAGGTGCCAGCTTCAGAGAAGATCTGATTCATCAAATGCATGTGTACTTGCAGAATTAGCTCAGATATCCACCCCATTTCAAAACTTGAAGTTTTAGAAAGAAAATTTGGGTTTTACACAAAACCAGGAAGCCAACTCCTTGCTGAGAGCAGGAAATCCAGGTCTGCTTTGAGAGAACTGGAGTTTTAATCCATCTGGGTGATGGAGAAAGGAATGGTGAGTGAATGCCTCATGTCCACCACAAGGTTTGTGAACTGGTGTCTCCCCAATCCATTTCCTTTTACACAAAGGAGTTACTCTGATTTACAAGCAGACCCAGTCAGATGGAATTTGATGACTGGCATAGAAATGTCACTGCATAAACAGGCTTGGAATTCATGACAGACACTTCCTGGGAATGCTGTCCCATCAGGAGTGAGCACTGTGGTTACAGTGATGGGCAAACAAACTCCAGCAGCAGCGCTGAGGAACCATGATAGCAGAATATAATGTAAATATTGTCATTTCTATGGCCTGTGTTAATTAATATGGCACATTGACTAACACAAACCCAGCAATCTCTCCCTTCCTCAAGCCCACACTCCTGGCCCACAGCCTCTGGAGCATTTACAGCCTCAAATCCAGATGCCAGATTTACAAACCTTCCCCCAAACCCACAAAAACGCAGAGACTGAGGCTCGCCACCAAAATTTTCCAGGTTTTCCTTAGGGAGGAGAAGGATCTGACCACCAGGCCTTGCTAACTCACCTGTGACAGGGCAGACACTGTGCCCACAGCCAAGCTCTGGGCTCCAGAGACCAAAACAGGCCAATGGATGTGTCCCATGGTCCCCCCCAGGATTTCCACTGGGAGAAGCTCTCCAGGGAATAGCTCAGATTTTCTGGCCAAATGAGTGCAGCCCTGTTGGCTCCAGGGATGCTCCACCAATGTGCCTCTGGTCATTCCTCAGCATTCCCACAAATCAGTGGCTCCTCCACTGTGAGGACTCTCTACAAAAAAGCAGCAGCCAGCCAAGGTCTGAGATATGATTTGGAGGTGGGAAGCTCCTTAACCTCCTTCAAAAACTCCCCAGCCCTCTCCCTCACCATCGGAGATACAATGGTTATGTGCAGCCTAGAGATCACAATAAAAGCAAGAAGGCCAAAGACGTATCAGGGGTTGTTTTTATTTAATGTACACTTGGCAGGGTTACAAGACAACAATTCACTTCCCTGGGACCTTTTACTTTCCTATAAATTCCAAGAGCCACATTTAAAAGTGAATTGGCAGATGCAGGCTTGTCTTTTTTTACTGTAAGGAAATTTGTTTTTCTCCAGCAACAGGCAAACATCTTTAGTCAAAAATGATGAAAGGGAGGGCGTGTTCCCACCAAAGACAGTCTCAGGCTAGTGGGATCTTCATGCAGAAGGAAAACTGGGATTGTGTGATGAACTCCAAAGATCATCTGCAGAAAGCTGAATAACACTTTCTGTCCGGAAACCTGAAGTTGCAGGCGCTTTTGGAAGGCTTTGGAATGTGTTACAAGTTGTAATCCTCCCAGCAGAACCTCAAAAGCCTTGGCTTGTTCTGCCCTTTTAAATCCAGGACTTGACAGCTCTTTAAGCAGAACCACAAGTGCTAGAGGTGGAAAAGGCCTAGGGATTATCTAATCTATTCCATGACTTAAACAGGCAACAGCAACACTCAAACCCTTCTGCAGGAGCGACGTGGAAATGCCTGCAGAGGGAGGAATCAGCCAGGCTGGTGATGGGAGCACAAGGAAGCACACTCCCCTTGTTTTCCAACTCCTTAATTAATCTCTGAGCTTGAGGAGCAGCTGTGGGGCTGCTGCTGACCAGGAGGATGATGACACAACAATCTCTTCCAAGGCTGCCAGTGGATGCCCACACAGGGAGAATTCATCTTTCCAAGTGGTGCTAACCCACACCCAGCAGATTCCCCACGAGGGAAAAAAAAAAAAAGGCAGTGGCATTCATCCTCCACCAAAACATGCATCTTTTATACTTTTATAGCAATGTTGCTTTGAGTCTTAAGAAACAAACTCTCCATAAATCACATCATAAAATACATCCAGGCTGATGGCTTGCAGGAAAGCTCAGAAATGGCAGGGTTTTTTTGGGGTGGGTTTTTTTGGTGATAATCCACCTTAAAAAAGGCAGTTTGCTCCTGCTGCTGGAGGTGGGACAGTTTATTGTGTGTGGATTAAAAGCCTTGCTCCCAGTTCGAGGATTTGAAGGTCTGTCAGCCACTGGCAATCAAATTCCACCACTACCCCCTCCTTGTTTTATTGGTATTAATATTTGTGCTTTGCAGGTCTGCTGTGAAATGGATCGTGGTTTCCTGAACTTTTCACCCTGTTTTTTCCACAGGGTTGGGAGCTCACAGGGGGACAGCTCAGTTATTTGTGTACTGGTGTAGAAAAGAAGGGGATTTAGCCCTTGACCCAGGATTTTCTGAGACTTCTGAATGATGGCTTAAAGATAAGAGTCTCTGGAGCTGCAGGTAGCAGGAGGGTTGGAGAGCAGAGGGAAAAGGTCAGGCAGGAATCCAAACCTGGTAGATCTGAATGCTGTGAGGGACTAAGACACAAAATGCCCCCAAACACCCACCTTTAAGGACAGTGCTCCTCTCCTGCTCACACAAAGACCTCTTGGGAAGGATCCTGCTGGGATTGCAGCCAAGGAAAGCCATGGAATGAGATTACAGCAACAGATCAAGGAAAGGCACACACAGAGTTAGGGATCCACTCAACCCCTGGCTGCCCTCAGCAAGGGATCACAACTGGTGGGCACAGGAAGACCGGGCTGTCCTGTGTTCTCACCAGTGTCCCCAGTTGTCCTTCTTGGATACACAAGGGACATACTCAAAAATCCCATCTCCTGTGGGATGCTTTTAAGTCCTCAGTGGCCTGAGGCAGATTTTTATCCATGCAGGTTCTCCTGTGCTCACAGGCAACCTTGATGCCAGAATCTGAATCTCCTTCATCTGCAGGTTACACCACCCACCACCCAGAGTAAGGCCCACGCCAAAACCAGAGCAGATTTCTGCTTTTTGGCATTCCAGTTCCAGCTGGTCCCACCCAGAAGCCCCAAAAACCTCAGGCCTTCTGCCACCATCTACATTGGGCTGCAGGAAAATTTGGTTCTTCCCTGCATTACACCCCTCTGATGGGAACTTGGGCACCCCAGCACAACCTCAGCTCAGCCAGGGCTCAGCACCTTTCCTTGGACATCTCACTGGCTCCCACCACCACCATCTTTTTGGGAACAAGGGGGCTTGACTCTGCCCTGGAAGCCCATGAAGGCAGAATCAGACTTTTCTGGGTCACTCCCATTCCTCAGGTTGCAGCAGGAGCGAGGCTTTGTTTTCAAAGCAGCTTTTGGGTCAGGTGGGAGGCAGAGGGGGCTTGGGTGAGACCATCCTTGAAGACCACAAAGGCATATAAGTGGTCCAAAATGTGGATGTGGAGGTTTTGCTTTATCATCTGCACTAAACACACGTGAATCGAGGCTTTTGGGCACAGAAAAGCTGCAGGCAGATGGCCACCACCTCCCTCTGGCCTTGGCTCTGCATGCCACTGCCCTTACTGAAGGGAACAGCGACACATTCCCAGCTGGAGCGCAGGCTCTGCTGGCATCCAGCAGCCCACATGCTTTGCTTAGCTCTTCTCCATCCCTCCACTCTGCAAGGCTGTGCTGGGAAGATCAGGAGCAGATTTCTCCTGGGATTCCTGGCACTGCTCCTTCCAACCACGGCAGGCAACTCCAAGAGAAATGACTCTCTTTTATGTTCTGGCACTTCCAGCGTTGGCAGGAGGGAGGACAGAGGAAAACAAACCTGAGGCTCCCAGAAACTCCATAAACAAACAAAGATTTCTTTTCCGTGTGGTTCTGAAGAGAGCCAGAGATCTGGGGAGCAGAGGGAGGAGGGAGGATTGGCCAGTGTTTCTCCCAAACATGGAACAAAACCTCTCGTGCAGATGACACCACCCAGCTTCGACAGAAAAGGGATTTAATTGTGAGGGAGAGACCCCTTGCACTGATGGTCTGCCTTGCCCAAGGGCATTAGGGAGTGCTGATGGGCAGAGGAAACACTGCTTCAGCCACAGGAATCATGGAATATTCTGGGCTGGAAGGGACCCACAAAGATAATCCCAGTCGAAGCCCTGGCCCTGCACAGACACCCCCCAATAATCTCACCCTGTGTATCCCTGGGAGTGTTGTTCAAATGTTCCTGGAGCTCTGGCAGCCTCAGGGCTGTGCCCATTCCCTGGGGAGCCTGGGCAGTGCCCCAGCACCCTCTGGGGGAAGAACATTTGTACTGAGATCCAATCTAACCCTCCCCTGGCACAGCTCCGTGTCATCAAGGAGGATGGATGGGCTTGGGTTCATCGCAGCAGATCAGCCACATCCCTGCTGGATCGTGGATAAAAGTGAGCTTGGACTCTTGCACAGGAGCTCTTCCAGAAGGAGCCTGCTTTCCTGTTCTCCCTCTACATCTTGACAAGAGCTGCTTTTCCCTGAGCACATTAATGATGTCCCTGAGCCCAGGGGGTGGCATGAGGAGCATCCCTGCTGCTCCCCATGCCTGCTACACCAAAGCTGTAGGATGGACAGGAATCCACTTGGCCTTGGGTCAAAGCTGACTTTGGGAGGCTGTTCAAGTGCTGCTGAGACAGGAAATGTGGGTGAGAGCAGCATCTTCATTGCCTTTATGCAGCCTCCTGGCACTCTGGAACCACACTCACAGCATTCTTCTCTGGAGACTGCAGCTTGATTTTGCCCAGGATTGTCCTCCTTGGGCAGTGCAGTCTGGTTTTTTACCCACAGATTAATCCATGTCATGCTCACAAGCATTGAGCTGGACAAGTTTGTAGAGTACTGATGAGCAGCTGCTGGCCCCAACTCAGCTGATCCTAACCCAGCTGGAAATCCAAAATCCTGATTCACCATCACACACAGCCCAAGTAAGCATTTCTGTATAACTTAAAATACACCTGTTTGGTGGGGTTTTTTTCTCCCTGAAAATAGTGGTACCTGATAAAACCAGTTGCTAAAATATGATTTGTTTGTGATGGTGACTTAAATTAAAGGTCAGACATTCCCAATCTCCTGCACACCGGTTTAGGAAAGCTCTGCCTCCTGGCCAAACTTGCTGTTTGGCTGTGGAGTCACTACTGGACAGATGTGATCTGAAAAAGATCCAGCTGGTCAGATAACAAGAGCTCAGCTCCTAATCCCATCATTAATGGACAAGCAAGTCGCAAATGAGTCACTTCTACCTCTCTGGCTCAGTTTCCTTGCTAATAAAAATTAATAGTATTTTCTTTTTTCTTCTTTTTATTTTTTTAAATGTATCTACTCCCCCTGCAGACTGATTAATGAGGTGTTTTTTCTGTGAAACAAGGGAAAAAGATGCTGGTCCTGGGAACAACCTTCAGGAGATGCTGCTGAAGAAGTGCACCTTGTCAGGGGTGATAGAGCAGAGAGCCAATTCACAGCTCTGCAACCTCACAGCATTGTGCTGCTGCTTCCCAATTGTTAATTTTCCCTTTTTGGACTGATTTTATCAAAAAACTCTGGGATTCTTTAGGAAGGCAGTTCTTGCAACGTGATGAAAAATGTTGTATAATAAAACTGACTCTGTAAGTGCTGTTTTCTCCCACAAAATCACAGAAGCTCTAGCTTGCTGCTGCGCTGCTCAGGCATTTCCCAGGAAATGGACGCATGGATTTAGGTGTATCCCCCTCAGCTCTGGCTGCTTTCAGCCCTGGCTGCAACCCTCAGTTGCCCTTGGAAGCAGTTCACACACAGGCCAGCGCGGAGGGAGCGCCGCGGGCTCCCAGGAGAGCCTCGCGCGCCCGCCGGGTTCCTGCGCTGGGAAGGGAGAGCACATGTGCCCGGGCCTTCTGGAGGCTGGGCCCTGCTTTCTGAGCCACAGGCCCGGATCCTGGGACAAATTAACATTTTCCATCCCCAGCTGTCCGTTCCGCCTTGTTGCGACACCTCTTACCTACTTTTCGGGCTGACCTTGCGCTGGGCCTGAGACTGTTCACGAGTTTTTTAGTCATTGTTGAGAACAAGGAAAGAGAAACAAACATCTGGTTAGCAGAGCTGCCAAGTGCACATTCCTTCCTTGTTTTTCAACCTTTCAATCCCTTTGTTTTCTGCCTGAAATTCCATTTGATAAATGCACAGAGAGCCACAGGGCACTGATTAGACTCAACTCCTGTCCTGACCCACGCTCGCCAGCGTTGCCTCACTGGAACAGCCACAGACCCCAAAACAAGAGTGAGGCCCTGGTGGAATCACCCCAACCATGAATGGGGGGCTGATCCTGCTCCCACTGAGGTCAGTGGGGGCTTTGCCACCAATTTCAGTGGGAATAGGATGAGGCTTTAATGTTGTTCCTGCAGTGAAGTGGTGCTCAAGCAAGTCCCCTGCCAAGCTGTGGCTTTGCCATTCCTACAGCTCTTGTGTGGGTTTTTTTTTTAATTGGAAACAACAACTTTATTGAATCTTGGCCCGCGGTGCTGGCACAGCCTGACCAGACCAGGTAGGGCTGCTCCACCAGAGGCACATGAAACATCAAACAGAAGAAGGGCCACATGACAACATCTTTGCCTTCTTTGCCTGGTTTTCTGCCTGCAATTCCATTTGAGAAATGCCTGGAGAGCCACTGGGCACTGCTTAGATGCAACTCCTTCCTGTGCTGACCCACCACCACCACCACAAGCTTCAGCCTCCTGCACCTCTGGCACAGTTGTGTCCTCCTGGACCACAACTCCTGAGACCTTCAGGAAGCTGGGTCCATCCTCCCCAGCCATAGGGACCTCTCCACACCAGGCAAGTTAAGGAAGAGCAGCTGCCTAAATTTCATCTCCCTACAAGGAGACCTCCCCAGGGGCCAGATCAGACCCTTAGGAGGCCATACCACCTTCCAGCAGCACCTGTCTTTAGAAGAACCCTGCTAAGGCAAGACTAAATTTTAATTTGAAACTAGGACCAACAGCCCAGTGGGAAAAAGAGCTTGGAATCCCTTCAGAGAGAAATCCCAAGGAAAAGGTGAGGCACAAAGGCCCCGCAATGTTCTCACTCAACGGGGCGTCTTCGCAAGGCATTGCTCTCGCTGTTGCTTGGAATACCAAGCATCTGAGTCTCTTAAAAGCTTCCCTCTGTTTTTTATTTACGTGTGACTGAGTCTGTGTGCCTGAAAACCAGATTGGAAGATCATTAATCTGGGACAAGAAAGCGCCAGACTCATAGAATGCTGTCCCTCCCTGTTGTCAATCCTCGCCGACCCCAACCTACGCAACGACTGACGCTCTGCAGCGGGATTGTACCGGCCTGGAAAGCCTCACTTTTCCATCAGGGATGCCAAATCTGCGGCGTGGCTCGATCATCCAAGTTGACACCGGCCATGAGAACAATTCCATTTCCTCCCCGCTGGTCACTTCCATAAATGCCAAGTTCTGGGCAACACAATGTTCGGCATTTCCAGCAAACCGCTCCGTGATCTCATTTGCGTCGCCAGATTTATTTATTTTAAAATGCCTTTTTTTTTCTTCATTTTTTTTTTTTTCCTCGCGGCCATACATTTTAGATTAAAAAATAATAATCATGCAATCTCGCAGGAAATTGGGCTTTCAAAATCGGGACGCAAGGAAGTATGGTCCAGTGGAGATTTGATCAGGCAGATTTTACAGCCCTGTGGCTTGTTGGATACCCTTTTTCATTAAGATTAGTTTCAGTTTCTGGCCCCTGTTCTCCCATCACAAGTCAGTTTTTTTTACCCGATGCCTTTTCAAGGGAACTACAAACTCAACAGCCAGTTATTAATTTCACTGGTGAATGCACAGTCCTCATCGAGCTTCGATTCTGATTTAAAGTGGTTTCTGAGTGAGGATATTACAGCCCCAAGGAGAGCTATTGGCTGCCCCATTCCTACATGCTGGAGGTCTGAACGTTATAAGTGAAGTTGCTCAGAGAGCTTTCAATCCCCTCTTTCAGAACGAAAAGGATTTGGGGTGAGCCTGAGAATCTAAATGCAGAAGAACCTCGGCATATTGGATCTGTGTTGGCATTTCCCAGGCCTAGATGGGAATGCTCCTTTACCAGCTGGAAGGAGGAACAACATCACTCACTCCTGGAAATGACACAGTATTTGTATCCAGAAACTTGGACAAGTATGGTGGAAACTACTGGGAAGCTCTGATTTGCAGATGGAAATGGTTAAAACTTCCCTCAGCTTCTTGTCAGTTCCGTCCATTAAGTCCTACCAGTTCAGAGGGGCTTAACAGCCTCTGCAAACCAGCAAAAAGCACCAATAAAATCCTTAATAAACAAAATGTTTTGGAAAGCCAATTTGACCAGGCCTTCTCCAAATGAAGGAACTACACTCAAGGCTTGGAAATTCTTCCTCTATGCTGTACAGATGCCCTCTCACTGACCCATAACTTCATTTAACTCTCCTCAAGAGGAAGAAAGGAATCCCTGCTAAAATTATTAGCTTGCACAAAGAATATTTGCTTTGAGGGGAAGGCCAGCACACGTGCTTGGCTTTCTCAAAGGACTTCCATGGCCACAGCACAAACTCTGGGCTCTCACAGCCAGGAGATTCCTTTTTTCCCCCAATGGAAACACATATCAGTACCCTGTAACACTCCACAGAGATGCCCCAGAGCTCAGCACAGACATCCCTTCACGCTCATGCTTGGGTTCTGGTGTCCCTTGGCCCCAAATTGCCATTACTTCCAAAGGCACAAAGCACAGGGTGTTTGATGGGTAGCAAAGACATCCAACAGCTCCCATCCCCTTTTCCAGCTGCCTGCCCACCCCCAACAGGAGCATCACAAAGTGGGAGATTCAGTCCTGAAACGCAGCCCAGGGGCTGGAACCCCATGGCAGCCTCAGAACACAACATCTGCCCTCGCCTTCCGAGGGGAAAAGCCAAACCAGAGCGAGTTTGCGCAACGCGTAATCGAACCCAGTTGTTCTCCAAAGCAGGAGGAAGATGTTCGTGCTGTCCTCCGAGCATCCATCCTGGGCTCTGTGTCCCCAGACTCCACCCAGCGTGATTTGTTCAGTTCTGGGTCGTGTTTTTTGCGTGTTTCCCCCTCATGGAGGTTTGCTAACCATAAGGGCTGCAAAGAGCACAAGAATATTAAGAGCAGTTGACAGAAGAGCTCTCGGGGGGGACGCAGCGCACAGGCCCTCAGGATAATGCACATCTCCTATTGTTATAATTATTAGTACTTTCATTATACTGGAGGAGATGAGTTATCCAGGAGGGGAGGAGAGCCTGAAATCATGCATACCTTTTTTATGAGGCCCAATACAGGCTGTGGCCTGAGTTAAAGCACTCAGACAGAGCCCAGCTCATCAAATCCAGTGGCTGTAGTGGAAGGAGACACACAAGTTATTTGATAAAATGCCACACTACAAGATGTCACAGCCTCAGACACGGAACTTCAAATCTACTCCCAGTTATGGCTCTTACACAGAGTTGATGAGTACTCAGAGTGTGGTGAGGCCCTGGCACAGGGTGCCCAGAGAAGATATGGATGCCCCTGGATCCCTGGAAGTGTTCCAGGAGAGGTTGGATGGGGCTCAGAGCACCCTGGGATAGTGGAAGATGTTCCTGCCCATGGCAGGATGTTGGAACAAGGAGGTCTTAAAGATCTGTTCCAACACAAACTGTTCTAGGATTCTATGATCTCAGCTGTATTCAACTTGTTATTCCAGAGGCGCTCTCCAAGCTCAGAATGTGCTAGAAACCAGGTAAGTTTTCTTTTTGACTAAGACCAAAAGGTAAGTTTTCTTTTTGACCAAGACCAAAAGCCCCCTCAGCTCCTCAATTCCCAGTGGTCAGGAGGAAATTCGAGGCAATTTTCCCATGCAAGGCAATGCTCTGCACCATGACCTCAGCCAGTTCAGCCACAGCTTCTCTGGGCACCCTGTTCCAGGGCCTCACCAACCTCACAGGGAAGAATTCCTTCCTAATATCCCATCTAACCCTGCCCTCTGGAAGTTTGAAGCCATTCTCTCCTGTCCTATCACTAAAAATTGCCTCTTGAGGCCTCTCACAGCTCCTTTAGGTGCTGAGCCTTCTCCTTTCTTCCCAGTGCTCTGGTGAGCACCATCACCCCCAAAGCAGCTTTCTCCAGCTTCCCAGTGTTCCTCACTCCATCCTGTTCCTGGCAGCTCCACACAGAGAGCTCACACACAGACAGCCGACCTCAAGCAAGGCACAGTGTCACCTCCAGGGCTGCATCCATCCCACGTGCTTCAGCTCCGGGGAGAAACTTCTTGGAATCGGCAACAATGGAGAGAAGACATGAATTCGTCTTCCCGATCTATCTCCCTCTAATCCACCAAGGAGTGTCCCATAACTTGTGACTGATGGCTCCTCACCCAGGCCTCCCAGAACACATTAATCACTGGAAGACACAGTAAAGCTTTCTAGTGAAGAACAAAGAACAGCTGTTAAGAAGAAGAAGAAGGAAATGCTGGCCCCGCTTTTGTGGGCACATCGCACAGCGGAGGAACTGCCTGTTCTGGTGCAAATAATGGACAGTAATTAGCACAAACAGAAGGTCTGCCATGGCATTTATCTATGACTAATTTAAGATTTTCCTTGTTTGGTGCATGTGAGGCAGGATGAACTCAGTGAAAGCTCTGCTGAAGTGAGTTGGTAACTTGAATTTCCCCAAAATATTAACCCTGCATTCCTTATCTTCACCTGCCTCAGCTGTTGCCAAGCTCCATGAGACCATGGACTTCAAAGAAACCTGTGCTTGCCTTAGCAAAGGTGAGGGTGTGACTGCATGACCTGAGGAAAGGGAATGCCAGGAGGTCTTGGACACATGTGAAGAAGTTAAAAAGGTGAAAAAGCTACAGGGTGAAAACTTATAGGGAGCCACACTAAGCCCTTCAGCTAAGTAAAAGGCAAAGAGGAAGCCAGAACCTGGGACAGACTGTGGAGTCACAGACACCAGCAGAAACAAGGCAAAAAACCTTTTTGAATATTAGGAAATATCTTCTAATAGTAAGAATAGGAATGCACTCTTTGAGGCATCCTATATTCATCAGCATAATAATTTCTTCCCATTCTCCCCCCAAACTTTCTCTCCCACCTGTGGTCTCTGCACAAACACATCCTACTGCAGAAAAGAAACCCCAAACAACTGTTCCAAAGGTCAAAGTAGTTAGAGAAGTATAAAACCTTGCACATGTGGAGGAGGTAATTCTGCCATGCTCCCATTCGTCACCCATTTTTGGCCCATGGCAATCACAGTGCAAAGGGGGCGAATGAACCTGGCCACAGAGTTTCTGCAGCTTCCCTTCAGCATTCCCAAGGAAGGCTCATGCTCGGTCTCACAGAGGTTACATGAAGAGCCAGGTTTTCCATTTCTGTCTGTTCATGTGTGTGAGGACATAGGGGAGTTATTCTCTTCATTTGTGGGTTTTACTGGTATTTCCACCAGAAAGGACAATGCTTTGGAGGCTGGGGATGTTCCCTAAGAACTGGGGGTGATTCCAGAGTGTAATTACATTATTAGCCCAAATAAAGCGTGGCATGTCCCACTACAGCACATCTAGAAGGAATTTTTACATCATTTTTAAGACTCCAGAATCATTTCAGCCCAGTGCAGGCAGCAGTCGCTCTGGAATACAAGCTGCTCAGAAGAACAAAGTCTAGTTAAAAGAATGAAGTGTTTAAATCCTCATTTTAATTTTTTTTCCCCAAGAAGTGACTTTCCTTTGTCTTGCTTCACTGCTTTTCAGTGAGCTGAACAGATTAAGTTGCTGCACCACGAGCAACAGCTGAGTTGTGATCACGAACATGCCTTTCTTTGGTGAACTTGTCGAGAAAATGAATTCCATTTCTCCACATACCTGAGGAGCAAAAGCACTTGTGGAGAGGAATCTCTCCCACAGGGAGCCCTTGTGTACTTTGCAGTAGTATTTTATTAAGAGCTGGAGAGTTCAAGGGTCTCACAAATGTAAGTTTTCAATTAGCTTTCCATTGTGTCCCAAACAGTCTCTAAATACTCAACTAAACTTTAATCCAATCACTTGATTTGACTCCAGGCATGATTTATCTTTTAATCATCATCTGCTCAATGAGGGGGGAAAAGAAAGCAAACTTGTTCTTGGCCCATCATGACTCATACATGATTTTACTGCCATCACAGTTGTGCTTTCCTTTTGGCTGATGTCTTGGCAACTGCAAGCACTGGCTTTGGCTTTCTGTTTAGGTATGATCTTTCCTGCTTCTTTCCCCACCTCCCAAAATGTTGAACAGCACTGGATGTTTGTCCTTTATACTTTTTCCCACCGAGGCATGTGATTTTTTTTTAATTATATTTTATTTCTTTTTTGCCATCTCTCAACGGTACATTAATCAGAAGTGTCTGCTATTTGACCTACACCCAAGAACACAAATCATGCCCTAAAAAGGGGGCTCACTCTTTTAAACAAACAGCATTTTCCTGGAAGGATATATAACACAGAGAGTGACACACCAAGACACAAAGCAGCCAGGACCCTCTGGGCACTTACCAAGAGCTCAGCTCTGGAGCTGGGGCAAGCCTGGTGAGATTTAATCTCTCCCCCACATGCTGGTGGTGCTTCAGTTTCTCCATCTGGGAATGAGATTTTCAATGCATAAAATATTATTCACCATTTCAGGGGCTCTCCATAGGATCAGGATGTCCCATGGCCCTTCTGGGCCAGTGACACCAGTTCATGGCCCACTCACCAGCAATACCCCAGTGCACCTCTCCAGTAAAAATAAGGAATGAAATGGAGCCAAGCTTTGCCCAGGAATGTGGTGAGCTGCTGAGCCTTTGAGGTCTGGAAGTGTTGCACAACATCTGCCCATGCTCTGTTATTCCTGTCAGTGGCTTGTGGAACTCGCAGCTCCACTTTCCAAAAGCTGCTCTCAACACAACTCACCCAGAACTCCCCAGAGCACGTGTTTCTCCAGAGATTTCCCACATAAGCCTCCCTTATTACCTCTAGAAATCTCAAATTCCTTGAAGACTGACTCAAATGTCAGTGCCTGACAAACAGTTTTTGATATTTCTCTCCGAGTGCCAAGTTTTGAAGCAGAAGGTTGCATAAAAAGCTCAGGTTTCTTCTTTTGTTGTTGTTGTTTTTATCTTTTTTTTTTTTTTGTGTGAAAATCAGAATACACAACCCTAAAGACAAGCAGCCTTCCCCAAATGCACTCAGATGGAAAAGAGAGGAAGCTTTTTCAAAGCAACATCGTCACCTAATTCTGCTCAGCCTTAAAAGATACTTGTCCCTGAATTTCACAGGAGCAGCCACACTGTGCATGTCCAGGAATTCCACACTCTGCCAGCACTGGATGCTCATGGAAAGAGCACAGAAATTTGCTGATAATTTCCCTGGCGTGCTCCTTCAGTCTCCACCAAACAATTTAGGGATTTCTGGAGCTGTGGCTGCTTTGTGTTGTGGTTGCAACTATTGACCATGGAGAGGTGAGGTTGGCCTCCTTTCCCAGGGAAATATCAACAGGACAAGGGAAAACACCCTCAAGTTATAGCAGGAGAGGTTCAGGTTGAATAGGAGGAAAAAATTCTTCACTGAAAGAGTGGCCAAGCATTGGAACAGGCTGCCCAGGAAAGTGGAGGAGTCACCACCCATGGAAGCATCCAGAAAACAACACAGAAACGTGGCACTTTGTGATATGGTTGAGTGGACATGGGGTGTTAAGTCAAAGGTTGGACTTGATTATCCTGGAGGGCTTTTCCAACCTTCAAGATTCCCTGGCCCTCTTTGAAATGTCAGTGGTTTTTTTCCACATGGGTTGAGGGTGCAGCCTGAATAACACCAGGCAGCAAAGGAGACACGCACAGGGGTGGAGAAAGACTTGGGCATTTGCAGACACTCCCATGGCCAAAACCTGAGTAAATAAACTTACGTGGGGTCTTGTTGAATAAAGACAGGAAAAAAGTGCCTGCCCACATCTCCAGATCCTTTGGTGGTTGTCCCCAAGACTCTGGTTCCCCCCTCATGGCTGTGACACTTGTCTGTCAGGGAGCATTGGATCCTCTTTGATCCAGCAGTGGCCTGCCAGCTGGGAAAAGGAGGAAACACTGAAAAATAGAGTGGGATCATCATCCCTGAGCACCCCATGATGTGGGTCATCCCAGACTTCCCAGGCAGGGCATGCTGGCGTGGGATTCAACTCCAGAGTGGTGTCCTCACCAACCGTACTCAATAAATAGCCCATCCAAGTGCTTTCAAAATTATTTTAAGACTTAATCATTGCATTTTCTATAGGTTACAGCAGGAGCCTCCAGTTGCCCCCATCTGCTCCTTTCTTTGTCCAGATTTGGGATGAGATTTTCTCTTCCAGACTAGTTTGTCATCACAGCTGGCACCCAAACCTCATTCCCAGATTTATGAATTTTTTTGCCACTTAATTTTGAAAAGACTTTTCTGCAACACACACAAAAAAAAAAAAAGCAACCCAAAGCAGCCCAGCCCTCCCCTCTGTGCCCAGCTCAGCATCACCATAACCTGGCGTGACAGCTCTCCATGAGAAACAGCTTTGGGCTGCGCTCCGTCCTGCCACCACGTCCACAGAGCCAACCAAGGTGCTGAACCACGTCCAAAGCACATCCAAGGTGGCTGGGAAAAGCCAGGAAGAGCCACCTTCCAGATGGAGGGAAAAATCCAGGAAGAGCCACCTTCCAGATGGAGGGAAAAATCCAGGAAGAGCCACCTTCCAGATGGAGAGCGAGGCCTCTCACGCGTTGGGGAGTTTTCCCAAGCTGCCGTTCCCGGTTTTTAGTGGGAACATGTGCTGGTTTCCCATAAAGCAGCAGCAGCTGCCAGTCAAGCAGGCATCACTCTGTAAAGCTGCCCAGGGGACTCTGTGTGCAGGGCCAGGCTCTCCAGGCAGGTTTACGAGGTGCCACCTGCGGGATTTACAATTCCCAGGGCGGCTGTGCAGGTGCAGCCAGCCGGGATGGGGGGAGCTGGGGAAAGGCTCCCAGCCCAGCCCCAGCCTGGGCTGCTGGCTCTGCTCTCCGGGGGCACAGCAGGAGATTTGGGCTCCAAAATTCCACAAAAGTGGCACATTAATGGGAAAAATCATGAGATTTCTGGGTGGGCTGCAAGCTGAGGAAGATCTCTGTCTCGCCTTTTTGGCTGTTCCCAGCCGTGTCTCCCTCCTTAGGGAAAGCAGGAAGACTAAGGAAAAAAGCCCTGGAACAGGTATTGGAGACTGTGGGTTGGGGTTTTTTTCTCAGGATTTTGGGTTTTTTTTAAATTAAGTAATGATGCGTAACCAACCTCAATAAAAATTGTACAAGCATCTTGCAGAAAACATATTTTCTACAGAGGCAACCCAAACCTTCTGGGAGAGAGGTACCTAAAGTCACCACTCAGAGATATCCAAATAAACCCACTAAGTATTAGATGTCACATGAATGACATGAAACTTTCTTCTCCCTAGAAAAATTTCTCATTGAATATGGACACAGGGTTATTCATGGGAATTATCTGCAATCCCAGCATTATTTTAACTTGCTGGGGGGATGTTTCAGATGGTTCAAGCATTATAGAATCATGGAATGGTTTGGGTTGGAGGGGATGTGAAACATCTCATTCCACTCCCCTGCCATGGGAAGGGACAGCTTCCACTATTCCAGGGTGCTCCAAGCCCCAGTGTCCAACCTGGCCTTGGACATTTCCAGGATGAAGCAGCCACAGCTTCCACCACTGTCCTTCAAGAGCTCCATGAGCACTTCCACACCCCTTGAGATCAAAGCACAGGCTGGCATCTCCCTAAAATGACCATTCCCTCCCAGAGCAGTGATTCCTTGGATAAGGAATCCCTTGGCAGCAGGAGCCCAGAGGTCAACCCCCGACACGTAAAAGGCTCTGAGAGAAAGGGAAACCCTCCAGTGAGTGTTTTTATGAGAGAAAATACCTTCCTTCTCCTGGAGACTGGGATTAACTTTCTGTAACTCTGCAAAAGGTTAAAGGGACCATGTTCACTTTTAAACACCAAAGGCATTTAAAGCAGAGACTACCTTGACTCGTTTATTCTACATTTGAAATAAATCAAAGTTACATTAACAACCACTCACCAGTGTCTTCCTCCACAATCTCTGACATCTGAGGTTTCTACCCAGCAAATAATAAAGGTCCTGTTACCTTTTCACTTAAATCAACATCCTGCAAAGCTTCACTTCACAATTACTGGAGCATCCCAGGAATAGCCATTAACCCTTTGAAGTGCTCTTGCCCTGGAAATCCTTGCTCTGCTTCTCATTATGTCCTCACATCCACAATCCTTTCAGATTAAAAAGCAGCACATTCCATGGCTACATGATAATACTTGCACTTTTCCTGCCCCCAGCTGTTCTCAAACCATGTGCCCAGTGATTCAGGTGCCCCAGGCCTGGCTGGTGTCTCCAGAGGAGCTCCAGGACCTTGGTGTCCACCCCTCTGGCTGGGACTCCAGGCAGCTCCACCAGCCAGTCCCTGGAGATCCCTCTGTAGCTGCGTTTTGGCAGTGCCTTCACTCACACCACCACGAGCTGCACAGTCCCACCTGCATAAAGCCTTCCCCAGGATTTTTTTTTTTTTTTTTTGCAACTTTCATCTGCTCTTCCCTGCTCATCTGGGCCCCAATTCCCAGCTCTGAGGATGAGCTGCACAGTGTAACATTGGATTAGCAGCTATGACATGATGGACTTGTTCTTTGGAGTCATCTCACTTGAAAGTGAAGCATCTGGTCCTTTCTGCATCTGTTCTTTGTCCAGGCCAAGGGCTGATTCCCTTTATTAAGCAATTAAGGATGAATTCAAGCTGAATTCCCAGGGAAAAAAAAAAAGCAGAAATTATTAATAATAATTATCAGTTTTATCAGTGGGAAGGTTCCCCAAGCTGAGTCTGAAATAAGGCAAATGGAACAAGAAGGGGAGAGAAAAATCTACTTCCAGAATAACCTCAGGTGACCCATTTATCTCTAGGAGATCCAGGTAGAGGGTAACAGCTTCCAGCTTCTAAGGCGCTGGAAAGGGAAAAAAACCTACAGTGGAAATATTTCCTGAAAGCAGGTGTGTACCCAAAAATCCATGAAATCACACTGTTGGTTGTGGGCGGACTTATGTAGATGGCAGAGGAAGGGGGACAAGGCTGAAAAAGGCATTCCCAGCATGATAGGAAAGTTTTTAAAGGCAGATGTGGATATCCAGACTTGGAAAATCCAAACCCAAACAATGATTTCTCCATTGCCTATCACAGACATAAATCCAGTGCAGAGTTCCTGACTCAATAATTTGCTTTCATCAGACCCTATTGATTAAAAATGACCAGCAATCAAATGTTATTTCTGGATTCTACTGGAGCTGAAGGGCTTTGGAACAAAACAGCAGTTGAGCAGCTCTTGAAATTATAACAACACATCATAAGCAACAGCACCCCTGCTCAGGGTGGTACCCCCCTCCCTCAACCCCTTTGGGACATTCCTTAACCAACAACTTCCAGACAGGTGAAAAATTAGCCCAATTATCTGCACATTCCCTCCCTCTCTACCCTGGGAGTGCAGCAGGCCTGGAGTTGTGGTGAGGGCTGCTCATGTGAGGGATGGGAACCTCGTCTTTTCTCCTGAGACCCGAGGAGCCAGCTTTCCAAGGGGAAACCTTCGCTTATTTTCTCTTTCTTCCCCTCCCCTTCCCCCTCCTGCTTTGTCCAGAGTCTCTCCAAGAGAGCCAAATTCCCCTTGAACATGCTAAAAGGAGGCTTGCTGGAACATCTGCTCTGCATGTGTGGAGCCAGACACATCCCCAGGCAGCACTGCTAGCAGTGATGGATCTGGGAGGGAGCGTGGAGCCCTGGAGAAGCATCTGCTCAGAGAGGGGAACCCGGCACACAAAACTTACCAGTTATCTGCTGAGCCCCCTGCTCTCTGCCCCTTCCTCCCAGTGAACAAGTGCCTCCTCCAGAGCACTTTCCAGGAGCTGTTCTCTCCCCAGTTTGGTATTTCCAAACGTCTCCTGCTTGTGCCACATGAGCACCACCAATGCATGGCTCCATAGTGACTGGGGAGCTGGAGGAGTGTCTGGAGGAGAACCTGGAGTGAGTGGTTTCTTTTGGGAGCATTGCTTGGACAGGACACTGGGAAATACAGCTGGACTTGAACTTAAAGGCTTTTTCCAGCCTTAATGATTCCGTGACTTCAAGGAAACCACTGCAGAGTGAACTCCACATTGATCACTCCGAGTTCAAGGCTCAGCTCTGCCACCTCTGACTGTGGCCATTCCTGCATCCATCCCCTCCTTCCCTGCTCCTTGTTGGTGCTCAGTGTTTGCCACCGTGAACTTTCACTACACCAAAACTTTGTGCTCCTTAGCACGCGGGCGTCAGAACAAATTATGTTCTTTGTACAAAACCAGCACAAAATTCCCATCCTGAGCCGACCAGAGGAAGCAAGACAAACTCGAATTATTTAACAGCCATTTGTCCTCTATGGTCCAACCTCAACGATTCTTGAATTGTCACACTTGGCATTTTCCTTTCTTACGCAGATTTATAGGAAACGGATTTCCTGTTTAATTTGCACAACAAGGAGAACACAGGCAGCCCTAATATTTCCTAAAGTGTCACCTTCTCACAACTTCTCTGCAAGAACCTTTCCCGCAGCCTGTTTTCGGCTGCCTTAAGCTTCCTGCCACAAGGGAAAATGCCAGGTTGCTAAGAAGGGACCTTAACAGCCTGTGCCTTATCCTAAAGTCAATCCCTCTTTTCCCAAGGCAAAGCTGCCCGGACTGCACCCTAAGACACTGTTAGATGGAGAACCTGAGAATCCTCCGGGATCCATGATAAATGCAGGCAGTTTTCTGCTCTCTGGCTCTTTACCTGAAGCTGCTGAGCTTTGTCCCGTCAGGAATCTGCCTGTGGCTCACAAACTTCACAGGTGTCTCTTGAAACTTCACCGCACAGCAGCAGGATGGGAGCCTGTGCACAAAGTCAAGCACGTGATTAAGTACCTTTATAAAAGTTCTTTATGACGTGTTTCAGGAAAAGCATTTAGGCTTGCCCTAACTTTAAACACGATTCCTTTCCATTCACTCAAGTCCTTAAAAATACGACTTGAACTATTTCTGAATTAATTTAGACATTGGCAGTAAGCATTGTGGAAATAAAAGAGAATGAAGCACACACATTATGTACCTGCCCCAAAGTTCTGGTGGTGCTTAACACCTTCCACCCCATCCCTGCCATGCTGGATACCTGCTGCTCTCCCAGTTTCCAGCTTTTCAGAGGTGTGGCCCACCTGCTCCACCACTCCAGGACTGCACCTTGTGTGGTTTGACACAGCCCTGGTGTGCGACAGAGCATTGAATGACCACAGAGCAAATGTGTGATTCAAGTGCAAATGGGAAATGCAGCAGCCAAAGGAGGTGGTGTTGGCTCCATTAATGAGGTACCACTGTGCCCCAGTTTTGCACAGCAGTGCATCCCACACCTTCCCTCTCCAGAGGAGCAGAAGATGCCACTGTCTTGTGCTGTCAAACACAGGAGCGTGTGTTTTTGACAGCAGTACAATAGCATTTTGTTTGTCCCCATTTTGTGGGGCTATTAACGCCTCACCAAAAAGATAAAGGACTATTTTATTCCTTCCTCCAATCACTCATCACCAAACAAAATCCCTCTGTGAACCTCCTCTAAACAGGAGGTGGAGAGACTGGACCTGTGGAAGAGCTCAATAAGTGCTTCAATGAATTTTCCAGGAGAAAGTCAATAGAAAACTCATTCTGTCTTCAATTAATTCGTATTGCTTTGTAGTGGACAGCTAATAAAAAGGGAAGCACGTGCACTAATTAGTTTTGAGAGGTGAAGAGGATCCATGAAGTATTTCCTGCTGAGAAGACATGAAGTATTTAAATCCCAACTCCCACTCGGATTTGTAACCGTGGAAAATTTTTCCATAACCTTCCCCAAGGACACAACCAGAGCTCCCTGCCCACATTTGTCGAAATTAAAACCCCATTAAACCAGTTTAACCTGAAGTTGTGAGCCTGAGTTGCGGGCCAGGGCATGGAGGAGCTTTGCTACAGCTTCGAGGAGGGAGGCCCCGCTGCGGAATCTCTCCTCTGGGAGCCACCAGATCCTGACACACAGCTGGAGAACTTTCTCCTGGAGTGCCTGGCAGAGCCCTCATGGCCAGGGCCGGATGGTGCTGATCTGGACAAGCTCCCAGCCCCGCCGGAGCCTGCTGGGCAGCCGCGGCAGCGCCGCGCCGCCAACCTGCGGGAGCGCCGGCGCATGCTGGGCCTCAACGCGGCCTTCGAGGCCCTGCGCGGCCGCGTGCCCACCTTCCCCTACGAGAGGCGCCTGTCCAAGATCGACACGCTGCGCCTGGCCACCGCCTACATCGCCCTGCTTGGGGACATCCTCCTGTCCGGCTGCCACCCCCGGGCCTACGTGGAGCAGTGCCTGAGGAGCGGCGCCGCGGGCCCGCAGCGGGCGGCCTGGAACACCAGCGGTGAGCGAGGGTGGGCGGCGCTTGGGGGGAGCAGGGCCACCCTCGGGAGCTGATTCTGGGCAGTTGTTGGTTTTGTCGGGTTTTGGGCAGAGTTGGTTTTGTCGGGTTTTGGGCAGAGTTGGTTTTGTCGGGTTTTGGGCAGAGTTGGTTTTGTCGGGTTTTGGGCAGAGTTGGTTTTGTCGGGTTTTGGGCAGAGTTGGTTTTGTCGGGTTTTGGGCAGAGTTGGTTTTGTCGGGTTTTGGGCAGAGTTGGTTTTGTCGGGTTTTGGGCAGAGTTGGTTTTGTCGGGTTTTGGGCAGAGTTGGTTTTGTCGGGTTTTGGGCTGTTGTTGGTTTTGTCGGGTTTTGGGCAGAGTTGGTTTTGTCGGGTTTTGGGCTGTTGTTGGTTTTGTCGGGTTTTGGGCTGTTGTTGGTTTTGTCGGGTTTTGGGCTGTTGTTGGTTTTGTCGGGTTTTAGGCAGAGTTGGTTTTGTCGGTTTTTGATTTTTTGCTTGTCCCACCCAAATAGCTCTGAAACGGCACAGGAAGGACCTTCAAAGAGAGGAAATCTCAATTGGGTCGCAGTAGAAAATCATAATTATCTATCATCTCTAACCTTCTTTTTTTCTTTAAAAAATTGAATAAACACTGCCCCCCTCCCCAGTCAAAAGCAACTTGCTGAAGTTCTTTTTACAAAGAGGAAAGATTTTTAGTCTTAGAATATATTTTTAGACTTTTTAAAAAATTCTATGAGAAATTGTTCTTTTCTGATGGAGCAGTTAGAGATTTTCTACATTTTCTTTAGAAGTTTTCTTTAGCTTGTACTTGGCAGAGAAAAACACCTGGGGTTGGACACAAACAGCATTTCATTTCTTAAAATACAGATGTTCCAGCAACCCAAAGTTTCTCAGAGGTTACAGTTCAACCCATGAACCAGGATATACAAGTCAGAGTGTTCAAATTTCAAGCTATTTTCAAAATATGGGGAAGTAAATGTCTATTTGCAATTTATAATCTTATATAATTATTTCTATTTTAAAGTGGAGGGCTGTTATTCAGTTTTCTGTTGGGTTTGTACTTAATCCCTGATTTAGCTGGAATGAATTTAGGCCTTTCTTCCTCCAGAATATATTTTTCATCAGGCCACTGCGTGGTGAAGATGGGAAATTGCCCAAACTGCCCAACACAGGGCCTCAATCTCAGAAGGCAACAGGTTTTGTGCTGCTTGGAGCAGGGAGGAGCAGACTGGGGCAGGGGGGGTTCAGTAGTTCTTGGTACTTTGCATTTTAATTTAATTAATCCCCTTTCCAACTCTGTTCCTTTGCTGTATATGTTCCTTTGGATCTTGGAAAGGGGCCTTCAAAATGAGCCCTCAAAAAGTACAGCACGAGTAAGGAAAGAGAAAAGTCAGTGAATAGAAATACTCCTCTTTCATATTACAGGGAAGTGCTAAAGGGACAGAGACAGCAGAGGAAAAGCAATCAGTTTACTTGAAAGGAAAAATTGAGTTTTTTCTCCTTTCCTATTAATTTTCATTATCTGGGAAAATGACTCCTGATACACCATTGATTATGTCTCTTGACAACAAAAAAAAAAATTTGTGTTTTAGTGGCCAGCTTCCCCTGCTTTTAACAGATTTAAAATAAAACAAATATTTCTCATTGGGATCCCCCTTTTGCCACATTTCCTGTCCTGAAGAGCTCCACTTGGAAAGATCCAATTGAATGAGGCTCCTCTTCTGGAGAGGCTGGATAGTTGACTTGTTAAAGGTTAATTTAAATGCTGAAATGACCATGTTTTCCTCTCTCCCTTGTGCAGATCTGACAGCCCGCCTGTCCTGGGTAAAGTGGGATTAAGGAGAGGCCTTTAAAGGCAGGAAAACCTGGAGTGCTGGGTACCAGCTGCTCAATTCCCAGAGCACTTCCCCACCTCATTTCCAGCACCCAGCCCCTCTCTCTGCTGATTCATCGCTCCCTGGGGCCTCCTGCTTCTCTTTCTCACTCTGATAGACCTGCACTCGCTGAAGAACAGCAAAACATTGAGAACCAGTGCCAGCACAACCACAGCCCCAACATTTTCCCTTCCACTGGATGAGGATTATGTCCAAATCCCATTTCCAGCACGTGAGAAACACGATTATAAGAAAAAAGCTAAGCAACATCTGTGAAAATCTAGTGCTTGGCTTAAGATATCCAGGGTGATGGTTGTGAGAGTCACCCGGGATTCAGAGACCATGAAAGTCCAGGAGGTGAGACATGGCTCTGTAGATATCCAAAATTTTTCACGTCCACACAGAAAGGTTTGGGTGGAAGGCACCTTAAAGCTCATTCATTCCCACCCCCTGCCATGGAAGGGACACCTTCCACTGTCCCAGGCTGCTCCAAGCCCCAGTGTCCAACCTGGCCTTGGACACTGCCAGGGATCCAGGGGCAGCCACAGCTTCTCTGGGCACCCTGTGCCAGGGCCCCACCACTCTCAATCTGAAACCATTCCACCTTAATGTTCTCTATCATGGCATTTTGTAGCAGGAAAGAAAATAAAATGTATTTATTATTTATCATTCTCATTAGTTCATCTCACATCTTCCACCTCTACGAAGCAAAAGCATGTCAGGAACTGAGCCTTTGCTCTGGTTCTGGCTTTGGGGAAAGTGAAGAAGGGCCTTAGAGGAGGAAACTCTGAAGAACCTTTTTAGCTTTTCAATTTTTCTGTCAAAACGAAAAGGGGAATTTCACCTTGGGTGCAACAATGTATTTCAGCCAATTTAGAATAAAACATTCAATATCAAATTTTGACTCTGCTTTCTCACCTGCTTCAGACAATTGGATGAATTGTTACAGGAAACAGCACCTGAAAAGATGAAAATCTTAAACAACAAACAAACAAACAAACCTGAAAATGCATTTTTTCTACTCTTACCTAGTTCTCTACTCTGGGAATGCTGATCTTCCATGTCATCAAAGTGTCACTGGAGCTGCTGTGACACTGCCACCTTCCTGGTGAGGTGAGGGCTCAGTGGGACCTGAGCCAGGGCTGAGAGCTCCATACCCATCTCAGTGGCCCAAATAATGCCCATATAATCTCAGTAGGGTTTTCCATGGATTTTCATCAGGATCTTTATTTCTCCAAGGTCCCACTGAGGGCAACAGGGATTTGGGATTCCTCCCTCCAAGCTGCCCTCAGCCAGAGCCCTCAGGTCACACCCCACGATCATCAGAGTACAAAAATGCCTCTCCAGGGCTGTCATGGCTTGTGGGGGAATCATCTCCTATCAGGACTAAAAAGTCCTTTACCCCAAGCTAATTTTGGGCATCCAGAATCCCTGTCTCCAGATATGCCTCATTTCAAAGATTTGAATCTCTGCCCTGCTTTTCTCTACCCTGCAGCAGAGCTTTGTGCTGGGCACAGGGATAATAATACCATGTCCTGAAACAAATATTTGCTGCAGGCACCTGCTTACAAGCAGAAATCTCTTTCTTTGCCTTTTGTTCCAGCCTAGAAATCCAGGATAAGGGCTTTGGAAGCAAGCTGGACATGTGCAGTAGCAGCAGGAAAGCACATCCACAGAAAGGTGATTTTGGGGGATCTTTCAGGCACTGCTAGTTTGAATGGACAGCAAACCTGGAGAAGCCATTGGTACCAAAGGATCATAATGATAGAGCAGGAAGAATTGTCCTGAGTCAGAGCTTTTCCTCCATGTGGTGCCTCCAGCTGAGGAAGGAGGATAAAGCTGAAGTCCTCCTGAGGTGCAAACACCCATCACTGGTGCTCCACATTCAAATAACAATGCCAGGACAGACAGAAATATCTGCTGAGCTTCCTACAGCCCAGTCCCACCAGCACCACCTTGGAATTCCTACAGGATTTGCCAGCTGGGCTGGGGTCTGCAGGCTGGCAAGCTCTGCCTGCTGTGGGGTCACTCCCACCTACCCCTGCTGCTGTCAAGGAACCGTCACACAAATGTGATGATCACACAAAGCAGGGCTTTGAGGAACAAGCTGTTGGAATTCCGTGATGGCTCCAAGCTTGGAGAAACAGCAGCCAATAAACCCTGCAGCAGGTTATGGAAGGATTGGGGCTTGGGTTGGAGTCAAAATGAGAAATATAATGTTCCTTTCAGAGCTGAAAGTTTAACCTTGGGCTCTTGAATCAGTGAGTAGGGGTCAATACATTTATTGCCACTGATGAAGATGTTTCTCCTCACACACACCATGACTGACATGGTTCCACTCCATCACCTTTCAGCAAAGCCACATTTGATTTATGCTGACTGGGGCTGCCTGGAGGTGACACCACCTCTGCCTGCCCTCCCCAAGCTACCTGGAGTCTGCCAGGCTCTTCCAGCTGGTGCCCCACCCCAAATTACTAAAGCAAGGTTTGCTTTTTGGGTGATGTGTTGTTAAATCATTTGGATGCAACTGGCTGCTGAAATGCTGAACGTGCCACAGAATCAGGCCAGCCTCTGATGGTCCCATTAACTTCATGTTAAAAAAAGCAATTCAAGAGGGCATCAGCTCTCTCTGGCTGAGGGAAGCCCAGCTGGAGCTATGGCTCCCTTCCTGCTAAACTGAGCAAAAGCAAATTTGCTCTTCAGGGATTTTTTCCAGGAAAGCCATTCCTGAATAGCTCCTGAACACACATTTGTTCTTGAACAACCCTGCCCTTTTCTGATTGAACTTCAGCTCCTGGATGTGGACTACCAGGCAGAAAGATGAGGGAGAAACTATTTCTGTGCAGGACATATCGACTCCGTGCCAATCCAGGGGAAGTGCTGAGTGTGGATTTTGTGGATGTGCTCCATGTCCACCCATCCTCTCCCCTCACAGTTCTGGCTCATTCCTTGGCTCACAGCTCTCCTGGCAACAGGCCTGGCTGGCAGCACAATGAGATTCTCTGACAGGGAGCTGATAGTTACCTTCATTTTTCTGTTCCTTCATCTGACATCCTGAACCCTGACATTTCATTCCAGGAATAAATTACACAAATCCTATGGTGTACACACACAACCTGATCGTACAGCAGCCCAGATCAAGACTCTAAGATGATTTTATGAAGGCCTATCCAAGGCTCCTCAGTCCATCAGCACATTCCCAAACAGGGAATACCAATGACCAACCTGGTTCGAGGGTCAGGCTCCACCTTGCTAGTCTTCCTCAGCCCTGCTTCCTCTGCAATTCCACAGCCAAACCTCCCATGGAAGGGCGCCAGGAGGTGCTGAGGGGTTCTACCCTGGTCTCCAGCCTCTGAGGAGCAGCTGAGGGGCCTGAGAGCAGCAGGAGAATTGCTCATTCCAAACAGAGCCCTCTTTCCAGCCCGCTGCTCTCCTTGCCAAGAAATGTGAGAATTATTTGTTACACCTTCCTTCTTCCAAAAGTAAACTGCTGACCCTTTCTGGAACAATACTCTGTGGCTCTCCATCAACCTGGAAACCCTGGAACAAAAGGAATCACATCCCCACTGGGAGCTGTTCTTTTGAGAAGGTGTTGGTAGTTTCAGGGACAATTTGGGAGTGAAAGGACAATTTGGTTTTCTAATTTTTTTTTTTTTTTTGGCCACAGAACCACAACAGCAAGTTTTAATTTCTGAGCCACCTGGGACAGTGGAAGGTGTCCTGCCCATGGCAGGGGGTTTGGGTTGGGAGGGACCTTGAAGCTCATCCCATCCTACCCCCTGCCATGGGCAGGGACACCTTCCACTGTCCCAGGTGGCTCCAAGCCCCATCCAGCCTGGCCTGAACACTTCCAGGGATCCAGGGGTAGCCCTGGATCTTCTGTGGGCACCCTGTGTCAGGGCCTCAAAGGGAAGGTTTGGAATGGGAATATTTGGGAAAGTTGCAACTTATGAAGGAGCTCCCAGGTGTTCTTTCCCTCATTTCCTTCCTGTTGCAGAGAGGAATGATGTCTCTCTGTACCTCTCATGCCCAAAATCCCTCACCTGGAGAGGGCTACCACCATGGTGTGCCCTCAGGTGGGATGGCAGGGACTTCATCCCAACCTTCATTCACCTTCAAACCCAGTGATGGCCATTTGGGACAGGATTTCCTGGGCTGTGGCCATGCTCTCCATGGATATGACCCAGAAAGGCTGGCCCAGGGAATCAGCAGGAGGAGCTCACAGCAGCCTGAGGGTTGCTCTCCTGTGGCAGAAGATGTTTGCTCCTGGGTCAGACACTGGGAGGGAAGCAATGAACCTGTTCCTTGAGTAGATCCACCATCCCTGTGGTCAAAGCTACACCCTGGAGCAGGACAGTCCCTTTGCACAGGTGGCAAAAGAGGCAAACAGGCACTGGGGTGGCTTTTCAGAGCTGGTTCAGCCTCCTGAATGCTTTGTGGGAGTCCCTTTGCAACAACCCAGCTCTGCTTTCCCAACTGCATCCCCGCAAGAAATCCATGTGTAGGCACCCAGGATGTGGCTGTGGGGGCCACCAGCAAGCCCTGACCTTGGGAAGAGCCTTCCAAGCCACATCAGCTCCTTCTGTGGGAACAAAGTGTAATTTCCACCAGGATGGCTAATTTTAGATGACTCCCACCCAGTCTGTTTGCTGGAGCCCGAGTGCATCTGAACAGGGAAACTCCAGCGCCAAAGCGATTCCAATCTCAAAGAGAATTCCTTGCCAGGAGAGGGGGAGAGGGGGACGGGGATAAAAGCAGATAATGTTTTGGATCCACTGTCCAAGCCGGTGTTTGAGCTGAGGGGAATCCAGCTGCAGGCAGTGCCCTCTCGTGGTCCAGGATTACAATCTCGCCTTTCCAAAAGCTGAGGATGGCTCCTGCCAGCATCCCTGCTCCAGCTCAGCCCCGGGAAAGCAGATCATCACCTCGGGGAGCAGAGTGAACAGAAACATCTGCTGCAAAAACTGCATGTAAAGGCTGTGCACCGCTATCTATCCTGCACTTAGATCATGTTTTATGCCTCTTCACCCCAAACCCTTGTGTTTTATCCTTCTGAAGCCGTTTTTATGCATCTATCCCCATCCTGTTCACACACCTTGCATAGAGAAAGAGAATAATAGAATTATAATAATAATAATAAAAATTTTCCCTTACAATGCCCTCCTCTGCAGGGCTTGAATGCTCTGAAATATCAGGGAAGTACTTCCCAAGATGCCATGAGCTGGCACAAAAAGCCTCCAGGCAGAACATCCACTGATCCCAAACACCCTCAGGAAGCAGCACAGCATTCCCTCTGCTCTCATCTTGGAAGTGCTTGCGCCATGGCGAGATGCCTCTTTCTCTGATCCCACTCCCAGGAATGGCTAAGCCATCTCCTCCAAAAGCCCTTTCCAAAAATAATCAGGCTGAGGCAGACACTGAGCATGGAAAATTTTAGCCCGGGCCATTCCCGTCAGACACTGCTGCACGCAGATGGAAATGGAGCAATGGGAAGGGCAACCCCAGGTTTTGGCTCTTTGGGGAGCGCTCAGGTTCGTGTCCCTGTCTCCTGGAAAAGAGGGAATAATAAAGCCTTCCATTCAGAGACCAGGAATTGTTATCCCTCATGAAGTGACATTGCCCTGGTCGGCCTGTCCTTGCAGCCTCTCCACTGCCCGGCGGGTTCCCCTCTCTCTGCCCTTCCAACAACAAGTCCCACTGTGGGATTTATCCAAACCCCATTCCCAGCTCATGGCTCCAGCTGGGAATGCCAGGGAGGGCATTTTGCAAAGCGAGCTGCTGAGAAGGGAGCGCGTTCCCGCTCCCCCGCGCGGGAGAGCTTTCCCCAGCTCGCGGCGTGCGGCTCGCGGGGGGACAATGAACTTATATGAACTGGAGCAGCCATTTCTGGAGGTAACAGCACCGGGCCCAGGCAGGGAGTTAATCCCAAACTTGCTTTTTTCCAACAAGCATCCAACTCTGCCGTTGTTTGGGTACCTGGAATTCTGGCCTGCGGTTCCCAATGTTTTTGGCTCACAGACGCTCTCCAGCCAGCACCTCTCTCCTGGTGCTGTTTGAAACATCACAGACACCTCTGGTACTGCATTTATTCCATCCCTTCCATAATTTCCCCCTCCTGAGGAGGTGCACACCAACCCATTCAAGCATTTTGGGTGATGCAGCAAGACAAGGCAGAACTTCCCAGCTGGAAGGAGCCCTTGCACTGATTTTTGCACATCCAACAGGCAGATTTGCAGCATTTAATCCCACTTTACCGGGCCAGGGAAGCAACAAAGCACATGTTTAAATAGAAGCCTGGCTTATACTTAAATTAGGCAGGGCTGACATGAGGGTGCAATTAGCACAGAGGATAAACTCCTGTGTTGGGATGGATCAACACCTTACAGGGAGCAGCTTATCAGTTTTCCTTTCTGCTGTAAGAATACATGCTGCACTCCTAAATCCACCTTTTCCAGGAAGGTAATTCCATATTATCAGTATGTTTCCAACAGACACTATCCAACTCTCCTTCTGACACCCCGGGGTAGGATTTCTGCCGCATCGTGACAGGAATTTCAGGCTCAGAAACATTACACTGCCCCAGCAGAGTGATGGATCTGCTTCCAGGGGGTGAAAAATCCCCAAGCCAAACAAAAACCAGAAAAAAAAAAAACAAAAAACCTCTTTCAATAACTCAATTTTCCTTTTTCCACATTATATTTTTCTCCCAGCTCTTACATCTTTGTGAAGCGTTCCTGGTGCTGCTCTTCCACAGCCAAACCGTTCTCCTTGGGGTAAAACATCGGGAAAACACGCGACTCCAAGCCAGGGCTGGAACTCAACCACTCTGCAAAATGAAAGTAATACGTGGTTGGTACCTTCCCAGCAAATTCAGAGTGTTAAAAATCAGTAATAACTCTGCAGTCCCATGAAACTGTGAAATCAAATTGGCGGAAGAAGCTGGAAAAGCCTTGGAAGTTTTGCTGATATATATTTAAAAAGTAATAATCAGAAATTATCGACTTTCGAGGTATTTTAAATAATGTGGAGGAAGAGTCGTGCCCTACAAAAATAACGTGGAACATTCAAGGGAAATCTGAAGAGATCTGATCTTATTTTGAGGCTGAAATGTGCTGCCCTTAACTTTAGAGAGATTTCATAAAATTAAAAATGGAAGCGCCCAGCAGCCTCTCTTCTAAAGGTGTTTAGCACAAATAGTGAGATCAAATTCACAATAATATAAATACTGATCTTTTCCAAGCAGTAAAAAGCAGTTTAAAAACCACATTTAAAAAGCATTCAGGGAATTTGTTTTAATTCCTCACTACCATATGAACACAAAATAAGTACTTTTTAAAAATACTCTCACTGCTTAAATAAATTTAAGCCCCTGAATAAATAGCAAGAGAAGTGGTTTTTTGCCTTACTTGATTTTTTTTTTCTACTTCTTCTGCTTTGTGATATCTGTTACCTTGCTACTTATTCCTAGCTCAAGTTCACAGCTGCAGGGAGGACTTGACTTTTTTTTATTCCTCCTTGCTTTGTGAGCAGATCAGCTTGAATCCGGAGGGGAATTTCATGGTTGTGGCTGTCTCCCAGCCTCCAGAGCTGAGGAAAAGCTGCCTTACCTCCCTTCAATAAAATATGTGCTGGAGCAGAGTGGTGCATTTCAATCTCAAACTAGAAAGTAAAACAACAAAAAAACTCCAAACCCCACATTTCATAAAATCAACCAGATGCCTTAGGAGGGCAAATATCTTATTCCTCTTTAATTAAAAGGTACAGCAAATAGAAATCTGGGTTTAATTAAACAGCAGGAATAGAAGATGTTATCTCCCCAAACCACTCTGCCGCGGTGAATTAACTTCTGCGATCCTTATTTTTGTTTGAAACCCCCACATATTAACCCAAACCCAGCACTCTAAAGGGGAAATTTACTTTTTGTGAGGATATTTCTGTGCTCCACGATTAAGGCAGCCAGCTCCTGTATAAACCAGGAGGGGCAATGGTTTGTACTGGTTTAGGCTAAGACCAGAACGGTCCTGCAGAGCTACTTGATGTTGACCAACACACCCATGAACGTTCACACAGGAGCACATTTAGCCTCTGCCTTACCTACTGAAGGATACAGTGAATTTAATCAGGGTTTAATCCATTTTATTTTCAATCAAGACCTGCCCAGCAACTCATTCCAGTCCCCCCACGCTGCAATTCCCAGATTTTCCTTGGAAAAAACCCCACTTTGTATGAGAACACTGCCAAGCAGGGTTAAATCTTGGCCTTTCCTGGCACCCCAAGCCAGGGCTGAGCCTGCTTGTAAAATAGTGCAGGTGTGTTTATTGTAATCATCTCTAACTAAAAAGAAACAGGTTCAGGGGCTTTAAATATAATTAGCATGAGCTACACTCCTGCCTTTAATCACTACCTTGCTGGTTAATATAATCAAGGAGGTAAACAAACAAGGATTAACTCCATTAAATTAAAAAAATATATATTCTACTGGGACACTCACAGAGGAATTTTGTTTTGTTCCGCTGCTGCGGAACATCATTTTACTTCTGCTTGGCAAATCATTTTTAACATAGAAATATACTTGTCTTGGAGGAGACCTCTTCTTTCTCTGCTTCCCTGAAGACAGAGACAAAACAAAACCCCCTTTATTCATATTTCATATCCGATGCAACCACTTTGCTCTTTCGTGGCGTCTTTCTCTACAAGATATCTGAGCACTCTGAAACGTTTCACTGCGCATCAAATTAAAGATAGGCTTGGAGTGACACACCTGCTGCTCTGACAATTTATCCCAAACAATATGTTGGGTATAAAACCAGGTTTCAGGCACAGGGATCGCTGTTCCCAAATGTTCAGTCCCCACATTGTTGTAATGACCGTGGCTGGACCCTCTTTGATCCCAGAAAACGCCCGAATCTGGAACTGACTTTTGCCCGCTTGGACACCGGACAGGATATTCTGAAAATGAGCTTTATTGTAACACACAGGGCTGAATAACCCTTCATTCCACCTGGAAAGCTCAGTTTAAACTGTGCCTAAACACAGGAAACGCTCTTATCAGCAAAGATAGAGGCACGAGGCTTTAACCCACGGCTCGCTGCGATCCCAAAGTTTCCCATGGGCAGGAGAAAGCCTGGATAAACGCGGGCACGTGGCTGCAAAGCTGCTGGGATGCGAGCAGCTCCTGCACAAACAGCAAACAGCCAAGGCTCCCTTCCTGCTCTCCTACCTCCAGCACAAAGCAGCCCTCGGCATCTCCCGTAGACCTCCAAGAGCAGACCCCGCTCGCAGCCATCCCGGGCAGGGGAAGCCAGCCTTGCCGGCATCCTTATTGATCCAGGATGTGAGGTACCTGACCCAGCGGCCTTCCCTGGGAATAAAGGCGCTGTTTGTGCCAGTCTCCTGGGATGTGGAGTGCCAGAATTCAGAGGGAAATGGGAGAGCGTGACGGTAACGGAGAGGAGCGGGGGTGCCCCCTCTGACAGCCACACCGGCGGGGCTTTCAGTATCTGAGCCTATTTTTAAATTTATGTCTTCATCTTAAATCACACCGTAGCTGTGCCAAAAAAACACCTGAGGGGAAAAAAGGAAAAGAGAAAACCCCACGGCATTCTTCGGCTGTTCGCAAATAAACACTAGCATTTCCACTTCGGGAGGAGAAAAACATCGGAAAGGGAATATTCCTCCCAAAATCCTGCATTTTCGAAGCGATGCAGGAGTCAAGGCAGGTTCAGAAGATGTCCTGTGGATAGGTGGTAGCTGAGACACGAGCCTGGAAAGCATTACTGCTGCAAATGAGCCCAGTTCCCAGGAATTATCTGATAATGCAGGGATCTATTCCCTCTGAGCAGCTCCCCGAGCTCAGGGAATCTCCGTGCAGAGAGACAAAAACCTCAGCGAGGTCTCGGCCACCTCAGAACCAGAGCTCGTGGGATCTTTACACCCTCCACACTCAGAGAGGGATTAAGCGGGACCCTAAATAAAGCCAGGCTCAAACACTTCCCTCCACTAGGTCAGAGCTGAAGTTACAACTTCAGAAATGCTTGAAAACTGCAGCAGAAAATTGCAAGGGAAATGTCTGTCAGCTTTCCTATTCTAGCGGCTGGTTAGAATGTTAACTCTAAGTCCAGGTCTAATTAGAATTCTAAGTCTAAATCTAATCAGAATTGTAAGTCCAATTATAATTCTGCATCCAAGTCCAATCAGAATTCTAAATCTAATTACAATCCTAAATCCAGGTCTAATTATAATTCTATGTCCAAGTCCAATCAGAATTGTAAGTCCAAGTATGAATATATGTCCAAGCCTAATCAGAATTTTAAGTCTAATTAGAATTCCAATTCTATGTCCAAGTACAATTATAATTCTAAGTCCAAGTCTAATCAGAATTCTAAGTCTAATTAGAATTCCAATTCTAGGTCCAAGTACAATTATAGTTTTAAGTCCAAGTCTAATCATAATTCTAAGTCTAATTAGAATTCTAAGCCTAATTAGAATTCCACTTTAAAGTCTAATTAGATTTGTAATCCTGACTTTAAAAAATGAAATTAGATGTACCCATCCCAATATTAATGCAAAGTTTTCCTCCACTATATCTGGGTTTTTAGAAGCCAAATGCTGATTTTACGGTCCACTAAAAATGTTTCATAAAAACTGAACCGTCTTTTGCTTATAACCAATGGTGTTTTTCTGATTTTACAGTCCTAATTTTGGATTCAAAATGCAGGGAAAAAACCTAAACAAACACCCTTTTACACAGAAAAAATGTAGTTTTGCTGGGGAAAATAGAAATTTTTTTAAATGGTCATTTCTTAGAGCAACTGGGAAAGGGTGAAAATCTGAATAACACAGGTCCCGTTTCTGCCTCTCATCATTCCTTGCCTATGGAAGTTGGGCTCCCGGAGCTCATCTGTTCTGTCAGATGGAAAGGTGACCTGAACCACATCTGTCCAGAGGCAAATTTTCCCAGAGGGAATTCTGTTTTGCAGCTACACGTGCTGGATGTGTGTTTTTTGTTGTAAATATACCATGTCAGGGATGAGTTAAAGGGATGGCAAGAATGTAGCTCAGCTCCACTTTGAGGACAAGAAATATCCATGCACTGTGTGCATTTGGGTTTTTTTTTTAAAGGAAAAGATATTCCAAAGTCAAATAACATTCAAATCATAGGCTGAGCACTTGGAATAAATTACAGCTCTCAGTGAGCGATAAATTTCTTTCGGTGCCCTTTGAAAAGGATTTCAGGTGTTTATGAGCTTCTTCTGCATTTCCCAGAGTTTTGCTCATTCCTGGGGAGCTTTGGAGCAGAGGAGAAGCCCATGGGGCTGGGAAGGCTGGAGCCCCTTGGATCCTGTCCATCCCCATCCCAGTACGGGGCCGGTGGCTCCATTCGGCTCCAGTGCCGAGCCAAATTCCCGGCTGCTGGAAATTGAGGCTGGAGATGAGCAATGTCCCATCATTGTCCCATTGGCCAGGGCCACTCACTGGGGGCAAAATGAGCCCTTTCCGCTCATTTTTTAGGGCAACCAGTTGAAACAAAAGTGGGATTTTTCCAAGGCAGCGATTTCAACGGGAGCAGAGACAGATTGCAAAACATTTTGAAACTCCTGCTGTCCCAGCACCTGCCAAATCTCAGGGCTTGCCACAGAGTGGGACTGAGCCCAGCAGGGACTTCCAAACACCATTAAAATTGGGATGAGATTATCTATAAGAATGAAACCAATTCCTTGCTGCCTTAGGGCCTTCTCTCAGTCCCTTCCCGCAGCTCCCTGGAACACCCCATCATGTTTTCCCAAAACCTGCTGATGCCCTGGAAAGCCACCAGCCATCCATGATGTGTCCTGGATGGTGATAAAGGCACAAAGAACAGCAGCAGAGCCAGGGATGGTTGGGACGTACTGGAGCAGGAGAAGAGTAGGATTGGTTTGGAAGCTGGGGTCGCTGGGTGGTTGTCACCACTCAGTGATGGGGGGGACCAAAATGTCCCTTTGGAACACCAGAATCCCTCTATACCTCCCATTTAGCAAGAGGCTGGAATGAGGTGGAGGAAAATGGCAACTAACAATGATTCCTGGAGCTCTGGAAATTCATGGAACTGAGATAAATTACGAGGCAGAGGAGATGTCACAGTCGTGTGTTTTACGTGCTCGTGGAGGATCGTTAGGAAGAACATCACCACAGAACTTCAACCCAAACTTCTCTATTAAGAAAGAACATGGATCCCCTCCTGCTGAGTCTGAAATAATCCATCAGTGTTTTTCCCACTTATTTCCCTACCAATTCTAGAAAATGTTCATTTTCCCAAACATTTTTTCAAATATTTGAAAGTATCTGTTACTGTTGCTAACCTGACTGGTCACCCTCATGTGTGCCCCAAAGCAGAAACCCAAATAAAGTGAGTGAAAACAAACAAACAAACAAACAAAATACAGAAAAATGAATTATTGCACTAAAATTCTGATTTTTGAAGCAGTATGTGATGAAAAAAGTAGATTAATTTGGCATTGTAAAACAGGGAATCAAGAGGGGCAAAGGCAAAATTCTCCTATGCTTTCTTAGGTGCTTCAGCACAAGCTTTGTAAAGCATTTATTTTGGGGCTGGGTGGTTGACACACCTCTTTCTTCCTCCCCAAGAAAAGTCCAAGAAGGCATCAATATTGTTTGAGTTAAACTTCTTTTACTTTCATCCCTCAGGCCAGCAAACAGTAGGGAAAGAAATGCTCTGATCAAATACGACATTTCATTGTATCTGAGACAAAATGTTTCAGTTTTTGCTCAGGGTGAATTTTACACTATTTAAAAACACAACATTTAACCAAATTTAGCCTCATAATATTTTGTTGAACTTAAAATATTTCCCATCTAAAGTTTCAGAAATAAACCAGTTTTAATTAGGGGAAACCCCACCCTTTTCATTTAAATGTGACTTATATTCAACACCAACTTGCAAAGAGTTTTTGTCAAACTGAAAAATGCACAATTTGGGCACATCAGCTCAACATTTCCTGGGCTTTAGTTGGAGGAGGAGCCACTCTGTGGTCCTGATGTGCACTTTGGGTACTTGATTATTGCCAGGTCTGTCCTGGGCTGCTTTTGTGTCAGATGCTGTAGAGGACACTAAGAAAATAATAATAATAATAATAATAATAATAATAATAATAATAATAATAATAATAATAATAATAATAATAATAATAATAATAATAATAATAATAATTTGTTGATTTGATTTGTTGAAATAATAATAATAATAATAATAATTATTATTATTATATTATAATAATAATAATTTGTTGATTTGTTTTGTTGAAATAATAATAATAATAATAATAATAATAATAATAATAATAATAATAATAATAATAATAATAATAATAATTATTATTATTATTATTATTATTATTATTATTATTATTATTATTATTATTATTATTATTATTATTATTATTATTTCAACAAAACAAATCAACAAAATTCCCCTCCTTTTCCTTTTTATCTTTGGACTGAGCCATCTTTCTTTTGGCATCCCCATTCCCCATGGTCCCAGCAGTTCCAGCTACACTTGAGGCCTGATTTGAGGGACAGGATCAATAACAAAGAGCAGCAGAAAGAGATGATCACCCACACAAGATTATAATAACATCATAATATCTGCTCTGGCTCTTTGGTGGCTCCGAAAACGTGCAAGTATGGTTGGGGAGATGGAAAATAATATGAAACACTCACTAACAGCATGTAGCGTAGAAACTCCGAAAACCACCGCAGTCATTGACTCACAGATGGTCAAATGAACAACATGTTTCTATTCCTGTATTTAATTAAATCTTAATTATGCCACCAACAGGGTTCAAAACAGCGTTATGAAACAGCTCTCATGAATAGCAGGACACGATTGGCTGAGGGGGCTTTGAACTGGAGTAATTATCTCCCCAAAAAAGCGCTGACGGTGGGGCCGCGCCGGCCCTCTGCCAGGCAGCTCGGCGCACCAAGGCTGGAAGGAAACGTGTGGAGATAAACCCAGCTCAAGGTACAGGGCTGGGCAGAGGAGAGGCAGATGCCAAATTGCCAACTGGGAGCAGCTGGGAGGTGCTGGAGTCCCAGGGAGGCTCCCCACACCTGGGCTCGGCCTCTCACCTTCGCCGCTGCCGAAGAAAAGCGACCGACTCTAATTTAATTCTTCCACCAGCCAGTCACGTGGGCTAATTAAAAGCAGCTGCCTGAAATATTCCTTTGATTTATCTTTTTCTGTTGTTGACAGAAGGGCCTTTATGAAAAAGAAATACTTTGGAGGATCTTTCTCTTTCATTTTTAATAGGGCAGCTAAAAAACCAAAAGCACTTGTAAGAGCACTTTCCCAAGAAGTTCAGCTTTTTGCTTCCCTGAGCAAGGGGCTGGGAAGGCCCATCCTGAATTCATCCCCCAGGATTTTCTCCCACCTTTTAATGACATTTCAAGTTCCCTGTCAACTTGAAATTCAGAGTAGGGATCACCTGCCCCTTCCACACTTAAAAACATCACAGGGAAGAGCTACTGCATATCTGAGAGCATCCAAGGTTCACCCATCCCACAAGGGATGTGTTCCAGAAAAACACAAAAGACCTAAAAAAAAACATTGCCAGATTCAATTTTTATGGGAGCTTCCTGCTTTTGGCAGTATTTTCATTGGGAGGCACTCACAACATCTCCAGCACTGCTCTGAAAATATACTTTTTGTGCGCAGATCAGCAAAAGGCAAAAGAAGGAAAATGAAGAAATCATTGTATTTTATTTTTTTTTCCTTTGAGGTACTAAAATTTAAGCCATTCCTGTGAAAAATCAGTAGGAAAAGGATGCAGTGCAATTTAAGGATGGTTACATGAACTCTCTGGGTTTTTATGGAGGTGGGCAGAGAGAAGGCAGAGAAAGGGCTTTGTGTGGATTTAAAATTTAAAATTAAAAAAAATAGAGGAAGAGAAAGAAGAAAGAAAAAGCAAAAGAGAAAGCCACAAAATTTTCCCAGTCAAAATTTTCTTCCCCAAATCCATACCTTGTGAGGGTTAGATTTCCACTGAAAATTATAAATTTGCAAGGAAAGGTTTTAAATTTTAAAAAATTTTTACATCCTCTGCCCACCTTTGGAGGCATTTTTCCAGATGAACTCAAATTTCTAGGGAAAAGAGACCTCTTCCAGAAAAACACTTTTGACAATGCAAAAAAATTCATTGGATGAGGGGAATTGACTTCACCAGGGAACTTATCCCTATTTGAATGTTCTGTTGGGTTGGATCAGCTGAATTCAGAAAAAAAAAACCAAAACAGCATTGGAAATGCAAATGTTCTTTGGGAAAAAGAAGAATGGGAAACTCTTGGAAGAAGTCTTGGCTGGGGACACCGCTAGAGACCATGAAAGTCTCCGATGTCATCCCAGCCCAAGTTCTTGATGCTCCTCAGCATCTCCCTATGGGATGCACCCACTCAGGGATGGAGGAACTGCTGCCACCACCTTGCTCAGGTGACAAAATCCCTGGGGAAAGTGTTCATGGAAGCCTTTGCTCCCTCGAATTTCCATTCTGGGATGAAATCTGACCGACACACACCCAGTGCTCCCACTTCCTGCAAAATCCCACTGGATTTCCCAAGACAAGAATATCTTTTCACACCCCTTACCACACTCTTTTTATCTTCAACCTAATTTTTACCCATTCATCTCAAAAGGAGAGCACATTTTTACTCGGGCTTTCCTTTTTTTTCCCCAGTGAGGCCTCACTCTGCCTGAAATCCCCAAAATCGCTGACACAGTGCGCTCCTCCAGGAATCCAGAGCCTTTCCCACTGAGTTACAAGCTGCCAAGGAGGCTATATTATAACAAAAGGAGTTTTTATATCCTCCTGTAGGCAGAAAACTGGAAACTGCCACGAAATGTGCATTATCCAAAGGGGATTTGTTGATGGATAGAATCAACTTATTTAGGAAATTTCCAGCTGATCTGTAAACACGGCCCAGAGAAGTATGGGGAGACAGCAACAGTGGTGCAGGCAGTGTCTGAACCCTCTTGGCCCCCATCCTGGGACTTAATACCTCAATAACTTGTCCTTATGAGTCACTGCAGGGAAGGAGCCAGCACTGCTCTTGTCACACTGGGTCAGTGGACTGAAAGGCTGTCACGGGCTGAGCGGCTCAGGATGGGGCTGGGTGAGACATGTCCAGCCTGGCAGGGATGCTGCTCTTTGCTAGGGACCTTGTTTAGGGGATTGAAAGGAAATATAATGCAGGGGGAAATAAAAAAGTAGGTAAAGATAAAAAGAGAAGAGGTAGGGAGTGACAAATTTTAGGCAAACACCTCAGTGAATTGTCCCACCAAAGTTCTCCAGGTCCAAGAGATCAAAGAGTCCCTTCTGGCATTAAAGTTCTGGATTAAATCAGTGACGAGCTCTAATGGCTCCCAGGAGGCCAAGCCTGAATTTTCACCAGACCAGCAGGGTTTGGTCCATCCCAGGTTCCCCCAGCTGTGCCCAGAGGTTCTGCCTCTGCACCCAACAGGAACCTGGGAGGCGAAATGCAAGTTGTGACAGCAAATGACCACAACCAATTGATACAGAGGGTTAAAAATCGGGGTGAGGGCTGATTCTCTTTCTGCCTTTTGGTTCTGCGTCACTGGCAACGCAATTTTTGCAGGCTGAGCCACAGTCACAGAAATCCACTCCCTCCACTCCCTTGCACTGATTTCCCTGAGCAGAAGCTGATAGGAAAAGAAGGAAAGGCTCAGGGAAACAGCAAATCTTGACATCTGTGTCAGACTGCACCCATGAGCGAATCCTGCACATCCCAAAACAAACCTGGGAGCAAACAGGCTTCTCCTGGAGGAAAACCACATCTTTAAACACCCAGGATTCGCAGGGTGAACCCAAACTCCCTCTGTAGCCAGCAAAGTGTCTGTGAGAGCAGCACCTTGCGAGTTCCCCTCACCCAGACCTGCCAAGTGCAGCACAGAACCAGGCTGGGCGCGTTGGAGCTGCAGATCCAGGCGGGCTCTCAGAGGGAGCTCCATCCCCCGCTGGCTCCCGGCTTCCCAGGACGCCTTATCCCAAATCCTCCCGCCCAGCCCGGCTCCTGGCGCGGACGTGGGAACAGGAAGGAGCCCTGCGAGATGTTCGGGTCCCAGCCCACGTCTTGCAAAGAGACACCAGGTCTGCCCAGACATGGGGGCCGAGTTTTCCCACCCCAAATATTCCCCTAGAACGGTGCTTTCCTCTGCAGCTCGCCATGAACTCCATTTCCTTGCCAAGAGCGGGGGGTAAGAGGGGAAAGGATCTGTCATGCACTACCCCCCCCTCCTAAGATCATTCATCCTTCCTTTCCTCAAAAAGTGAAAAAAAAAAAAAAAAAAGGGAGAGAACCGGGAATTGCTTGATAATATAGTTTAAATATATCTATTTTTTCCACTCCCCGATTTTCTCTGCTTTATCCCCTTTCTGCTGACAGGGAGACCTTCCCAAAGGAAAAGCAAAAGGGAACAGAGTAAAGGAATTAAAGAATTTATCCCCAGAAATATTCCTCTGCTTGTCTCCTAAACCTGGGAGACTTTTATGTGACTACTTTGAAATGAAGATTTGGAGGGGGTTCTTTTAAAGAAGACATAAAAATAAAAGAAAGTAAGATTTCTTCCATATATAATTGTTCCCCAAAAAGAATGTGGGGGACGTGAAAGAAACTGGGAGTATCACATTAATTTCCAAATTAAAAATGTAGACATATCTACATTTCATTACTTCCTCGTGGTGAGAAACACTGAAGAGAAAATACTGAAAACTGCAACTTGCAAGAAAGAACAGTCAGGATTTTTGTGTGAGGTGTATTTTCCAGCGAAAACATGTTTTAAAAAAGAAAAAAAAAACCAGAGAGGGAGAGAGAGAACAAATCTTATCAGTGACATGTTTTGGTCCCTGCTATCCAACAGCCTCTTGAATTTTAACCCCAGAGATTTGAATCTAGGTCAAGAGTCTGCCCACCCTCCTCCCCTGGTGCAAGACCGAGCCTGCCATTCCTCAGGTTAGAAATGCCTTTTGCAAAACCCTCCTTGGGTCAGCGATGAGCCCGAGCCCAAGGCCAATTCATATTCCATATGAATCGCTGGTCCAGTCCCGGTGACACCGGCCAGGATATCAAATATACCCCAAAACCGGCCTGCTTGATGATATTTAAAACATATGGCACGGCCACAGGCCCGGCATTCCCATAGCTTCACGTGTGCCTGTTACTGATACGCTGGGTTCTATAATGAAAATATTGGGACACGTTGGATTGCTGGCTCCCTCCCCCTCCCCTCTGCCTGCAAGGATTTCATCACATGTCTGCTCCACTCTGCTTTTGGGATTTATCTCCAAGTGCTCCGTGCCCGGCAGATGTTTGCTCACAAATCGCTCTGCCCCGGCCTCGCCTGGCTCCGGCGGGGCTCACCGGGAGCTGGTGCTCCCCATTCCCCACAGGGGCAACACTCGTGGGAATGGAGCTGGGAGCAGTGCTGGGAACATGCATTGGAATTCGGAAAAACCCCACCCCATCTCAATCCTCCGCATTCAGTCTGTCACACAGCAGAATGACAGCGCCAACACTGAGATGCGCCCAAGGTCTGGGGGTGTCGGGGTTCAGCACCCACACGCTGAGCACATCTGGCTGGCTGACCCAAAATTGTCACTTAGAAGTCCATTTTTCCACCAGCAGGTTCCCATCATCACAAGACAGCACATGAAAGCCGTCTCCTCCAGCGGCCCACACATCCTCAGCTGCACGTTATGTTTCTATGTTTGCCAAGGCATCACCAAACCTCCCTCAGTCCTCCTCCCCAGAAGTGTTCTTGCACAAAGTAGAGCAGTCACACTTTGGGGCTTTCAAAATTCTCATGTCAGCAAGGTCATGGCTGAAGATTGATCTTTTGTAACACTTGTAGCGACCCTGCTGCATCAAACTTCTGCTTTCCACCAAAGAGAAATTTCCATGCTTGTGAAAACTTCCTTTAGGAAGTTCTCAGCTTCCTTGAAAACAAGGTGTCTATTTGCAACCAATTTTTATTATTATTATTATTATTATTATTATTATTTGCTTTCTGAATAAGTTTTTCACCATGTGCTCCCCGTGAAAATATTAGACCCCACTTTAAGGAAAGAAATATAAAACAGGGAGCAACACTAATTACAAAATATCAGCGCTATGGTTGCACAACCCGCCATGAGACGCTGACGTTTCTGGCTGTTAATTTGGGCTTTGCCTCGTAAGCCAGAAGGTATTTGTCCCACCAGCCATGCCAAAGGTTTGGGAAGTGCTGTCTGTGCCTGTGTGGTGATGAACTGGAGACCCTGGATCTTGGTGAGCCACCCAAATCTCGCAGCTCCCAAGGCAATGCCAGCCCGAGATACACTGGAGCTGATGGAAGCGTGACACCTCACCCAAAGCTGCTCATCACCCTTTTTGTTTTTGGTCCAGCCAAGTTGTCTCCATTCTCCTCAGGCTGCTTTCCCTGCTCAGACAGGGAAGACAGCTTTCCAGGGAAATCATGGTTTTATGGAGGTGAGCTCTGAGGCTGCTCATGTGCTTGGTCCTCACGGAGGACTTTGCATGGAAATCGGGTGGTTCTGCTGGAATGTATCAGAAATGTTCCCCCTGCCTCCTGGTGAGGCCCCAAAAAATCAAGAGGGACAAGTGCTTCCCTGATTCACCATGGAATGTGCTGTTCCCAGGATGTAATTCTCGAGCAGGATGGTAAAGGGATCTTGTAAATTGAGGATCCTTGAGACATTCCTGTTTTTTTCCCCCAGCCCTTCCAGTAGTTAATGGATCATCTGTCCTCCTGCTTGGACCTGAGTTTCCCCCCAAAATCTGTTGTCTCTCCCACTTCACTCTCCGCTATCCCCAAGAAAATGGCTCATCCCACTGCTTTACCCTTCCCTCTCCAACGAGACAGAATCATTTAGGTTGGAAAAGGCCTCAAGATCCTCGAGTCCAACTTGATTCCAGAGCCCTCGATGGCACCTTTATCCCAACCCCGAAATATCTGCAACGAAGAACTCCAGAGGAGCTGCATTAAAGCCCACCAGACACATCCATTTCCAGAACCCAGGGCATCCTGTGCAGTGAAGTGCCTCCAACTCTAATTCCCTCTAAATGAAAGGCTGCCCAGCAGCATCCTGAAAATCAGGCTTTGAAGCCGGCTCGCAGCTCCCTGAGCCTATTATTGCTTTTTCAGATATTCCCCACTCCCTCAAAACTGTGCAGATGGCTCTGTCACAAGTGCAAAGGCAGCGCTCTCGGTGTCTTCCCCACACAGGAGATGTAAGCCAGCTCATACAGAGGATCTTCCAGCTCCATTTCCTCCATGTGTTATTTTTATGTATCTTCCAGGGAAATGCGACTGGAGAATTTGAATTTAATAAGTGCGGGATATGGGGCGCTATTAAGGCTTCAAAGCACCATCAAGCAACAGTGATGGATCAAAGGCCTACGAAAATATTGCATGGAATTATTGGCCCTTGAGGAGAGCGAGACACGACAAATGCCTACTGGATCCCTGCTCCAGCCCCCTTGGAAGGAGGGAATTATTAAAGGTCGCTGCAAAGCCTGCTGAGAGCAACATAAAGTTTTCTGCTGAGTGTGCAGGTTGTGGATCAGACCCCGAGTCACCTGACAGAACCCAGAGTGGAACCGACAGCAAACTTGAGCCTTGCCAAGAGCGCCAAGGAGGAGGAAATGAAACCTCACCGCCGGATTGATGCCAGAAAAAAAAAAAGAAAAAGAAAAAGAAAAAAAAAAGCAACCAACAAATTGCAAAGCTCAACTGATAATGAAAAAGCTGGGGGAGGTTCAGGCCAAGGACAGGTATATTTTATAGCTCTCCTCCTCCAGCAGCCACTTCAAGGATGTTTTGAGCTAAAATACGCAAAAATGCACAGGTTGGGCTGCTCGTCCTCCTGGTGCAGAGAGCTACCAGGGAGTGGTATTTAATTCCAGGGTTGGCTCACATGGAAGCTAGGCCATATCCACAGGTTGCAGCTGCTGCCCAGGTCACCTCCTGGAGAAGGTTTGAGCTCACCAATCACCTCCTTTATTTCACGCAGTGATTTATTTATACATTTGAAGCTGACCACGTAGGATTTTGTTCTTCTACCTCCTGACCAAAACGTGTCCCACTGTGAGGATGCATCCAGCACTGGAATGCACCTTACAGCTTCAGCCAAAGGACTTCTCAAGGCCACCCCTCCTGGGAGATGCTGCAGGCAGGATGTGGGCAGCTGGGACAGGAATTAGAGTCCAGGAATTCTGCTGGAGCACTGCTTCCCACCAGCTAATCCCACTGAGGTTCAGGATACCTAAAGGAAGCCAGTAAGGAATCTGGAGAGGAAATTGGACAAGGGCCTGGAGTGACAGGACAAGGGGGAATGGCTTCACACTGACACAGAAAGGGTTAGATGGGATATTGGGATGAAATTCTTCCCTGTGAAGGTGAGGAGTCCCTGGCACTGGGTGCCCAGAGAAGTTCCATCCCTGGAAGTGTCCAAGGCCAGGTTGGACAGGGTTTGGAGCCACCTGGGACCACTGGAAGGTGTGGGATGGGACCTCCAAGATCCTTCCAACCAAAGCCATTCTGGGATTCAAAGACGACAATGATCAAGCCAAGCCCACCAGGGATGTGATGGGAAGGGTAAAGGATGTCCTGGGTGCAGCAGGCCTGGGAGGTTCATACCTGCTGCCTCATCCAGACATCTTCCCTGAGCCTACACATGCAAATCCACAGATGTTGTGCAGGAATGCTCTTCCTGTGCCTCTGAGGGGTGCAGCTGTTTCCCTGATCGTTTCATTCCCAGTGTTTGGGCTGCCATGCACACATTCCCTCACGGCAGTCTGGTGTCCCCAGGTCCTGTGTCCACAGCCACACCTTTGTCCAGGAGACTTCATGCTGTGGCTCCTGACATCCCAACAAACAGGGCTTGTTGCCCCTGAGAAAACAGGCAGCCCACTCATTATTTCTGGAACAACAGCTCAAACCCAATCACGCTCATTTTATTAATTTTTATGGTTTCTTCTTTTAAATTCAAACAGCCTCGAGTTTTGAGGACTTGTTTGTTTGGCTTGGGGCCCTTCCACCTAATTGTTTTTGAAAGAAATAAGGGGCCTTTCCTGCTTTTTCCTTCCCAGATCTCACTAGGAATGTCAAGCCCGGTTTCCCCTGGATTTGTTGAGGGTCCCAGAAGTGGAACTCGAGCTTTTGGGGGTCCAGTTGAGCCTTTAACAAAACTATCTTTTCTCCTCAAAGTTTATTCAGGTGCTCAGTCAAACAGGTGTTGGTAAAGACAAAGAAAAAAGCAGAAGTTTTAATCAGTCTAAGAAAAATAATTTCCTCTCTCAGCTGAGCAGCTTTGGCTCTCCCTTCTGATGTTGTGAGTATAGTTATTCAGTAATTATTATTTTTTTTTCTTCCTTAAATGGAAAATTTCAAGCTTTCAGCATCAAATTAAACACCAAAGTGAAACCAAATCAGCTGGTAGCCAAGAAATTTGATCAGAAGGCACCAGCCCATTGCTGCAGCAGAAACCTAAGCTGCAACACATGGAGGTGAAGGACTCAGGGTGCCTGGTTTTCCAAAATAAATCCTATTTTCCTAGGAATTCTGGCACATTTCACAAAATGTTGCTCTATTTAGAAAACTAACCTTTTTTACCCCTCCGTACCTGTCAGGTTTTCCTTTATCTCCTTGGAGAGGAGCTCACCAGTCACCCAGGGCATTGTCCCTTCCCTCTTCCAGGCCACTTAAATCCAGGAAAGCAATGCCCAGAGGGCCCAAACCCTGAGGCAGAAGGTGGAGCTCCCTGGTTTAAGCAGATGAATATTCAGGGAGGAATATTCATTTCATATTCAGCCTGATTGCCAAACCAGAACTCTTCTTTCTGGTTCAGGGAGCCCAGGTCTCATCTCAATAATCCCACAGGGAATAGAAACGCTCCAAAGGCAGGACTTCTCACTGCTGGGAAAGAAGAAATTACAGGGGAATTGCAGTGCTGTGGGATGAGACAGGAGGGCAGAGGTTGCCTGTTTTTATCCAGGCAAATGAGGGCTCCAGGCCTTGCAAACTATGAGCAGCTCTCTCAGGTACCTTCACCAAAGCCAAGGTGAAGTTCAGAGCCAACCAAAGAACCTGCAAAGGACTGGTTTTAACCAACTCTATCATCTACTCCAGGAAAATTCAGTTTTTCCAGCTTGAGAAAGCCCAACAAATCTTCCCTTGTTTTGTCCTGGCGTTCAAAATTGTGACTGCTCCAAATAGTGGCAATTCCCAAAATCCCAGTGGGCTCCAGCAGGGAAAATGGCTCCCAGCCCTCCAGCTTCCTGGGAGCAGTTTTCCCTTTGCAGGCAGAGTTACCAGGTCGGGTTCATTGTTTTGGCTTCCCTCTCCCCAACATCTGACCTGCCAGGTGCTCAAATTCCAGAGCCAACAGTTCCATTCCATCCCCAGGAGTTAAAACTTTGCTTTGGGAGAGGTTCTCCCCTGCACCCATGAGGAAAACCAGTTATTGCAACAGCAGCTTAATTACTCCAGGGCTTTCCTTTGTTTTTCCCAGTGCCTTGTTTCTATCTTTTCACCTCACAATGCTGTTAACTACAAGGCTGGTTCACCTCTAGGATTCTGGTTAATCTTCAAAAATATTGGAATGCAGGAATACAAACAACGGGCTCGGAGCAACCAGGTGTAGTGGAAGGTGCAACACCCCCTTGAAGGTGGTGTTGCAATCCAAAAAACCATTAAGAGAAGCTGACCCTTCCAGCCATTCCTGAATGCAGTTGGAACACCCAGGCTGGCTTTGGATTCACCTTTATATTAGTGGGAAGCCCTTCTTTCCCAATTTAACAAGGCCGGAAATGGGTGAGGAAAAGGTGAGGAGAATGAAATATTTCCTGTGCTTTGATTTTCCAGTCCATGAAACAATATTTTCATTTTTCCTAGCCCAGGTTTTTAAGCTACAGTTGCTACTGCAGCAGCCACAATTAATATTCCACCTTCCAAAAAGAGGGAAAAAAAGTTTCTTGCCCGTGGATTCCCAGGGAGATGTTCCACTCAAATCTGCAATTAGCGGTGGCCTCAGGCAAATGACCCAAAATAGAAATGTTATTTTTGGACTGGCGATAGCCACCACGTTTTACTCCCCAGAACACCCTTTCTCTCTGCTGTGTGCTGTCATTAAAAATAGAATCCACAAGAGCCAGGGCACTGACTTTGGGATTCTTTCCTGCAGCAGGACACGATCTGCCATCCATCCCAGTGCTGCCATCCATCCCAGTGCTGCCATCGTGGGGAATTACACAGATTTCTCATCTTGCCAGAAATCCCTGATCAGATCTGACGCACTGCACCCCATATTTGAAGCAGAACTAGGTCTGGCCCAAATTCTCCTCATCCTACTGACAGTGGTGCAGGTGGTAATGAGTCCCCAACAGCCTCGTGCTTGAGATCCCAACCCAAAACCTGCAGAAGACACTGAAGGTTTCCCTTCTTATTCCGGAGGGGGAGAAATTCAGGCCTGATTTTAATATATCCATAACTTTAAACGCCTGTCTGTGTCCTACAGGAGTTAAAAGGGCTCAGAAGCACCTCTCCTCTCCAAGACATGCTCCAGTGGGGCAGCCACAGCTTCTCTGGGCCTCACCACCTTCACAGGGAAGGATTTCTCCCCAATATCCCATCCAAACCTACCCATGGCAGTGGAAGCCATTCCCTGTGTCCTGTCCTCTCAATCCCTTGTCCCCAGTCCCTCTCCAGCTCTCCTGGAGCCCCTTTAGGCCCTGGAAGGGGTTCTAAGGTCTCCCTGGAGCCTTCTCTTTTCCAGGATGACCCTTGAAATTCACATCTTGCTTGGTTAAAGCTTGGATGGAGCTGCCACCTTCATAAAGGAGATGGACAAAGGGCCTGTGGGCATTTCCTGGGAGCAAGAGACATCCACTGGGAAAATCTCCAAGCCCTCCCCTTGCCTTTCTTTTCCTGCAGCCTCCTGCAAAGAGAAAGCAAGCTCCGTATTTCCAGGCTCCTCAAGCACCAAGCTGAGGGATCCAGGTGGATCTGCCGGTCCCTCTGCTCCGGGGCTTTGGAGAGGGGAGGAAGCAGAGGGGAAGAGCGGGCACATCAGCTGGTAACAGTTCAGAAACAGATGTACATTCCTGCACAGAGCTCCGGCCGGAGCGGATCCAATTTCTTTGGAAGCGTGCTCCGCCCCGAGCGTCTCATCCCTAAAGCCCCGCTGCCCGCACCTCCCGCCCCTTATCTGTTTTGCTTTTGATTATGAACTTGTCACCGCCGGGGGAGGGCTCTGGGGGACACAGGGCAGGAGAGAACAAAGCCAGGTACCACAAGGAGCAGGGACAGTCCCGGCTGGCGCTGCCAAGGCAGCACGGGAAGGTGCCCACCCCGGCTGGCTCCACCAGCACTGAGCAATTATCCCCTTAAAATAGGAGGGGGAACAGCGAATCAGCTTAATCAGGTCTGGCTGCAGTGGAGGTGGTTCGGTGCTGGGTGAAATTTGGGAGCGGGATGTTTCTGGAAGGAGAAGGGATGCTCTCTTCTCGCCTCTGTAGCAGGAGGGAGCGAGGAGGAAGAAGGCAAAATGCACAACAGCGTCTGGTTTTACTCCAGTTTGCTCCAAAAATTGGCGTCCCTGGCAGCTCCCCCAGCACAGGGGAGCTGGAGGATGTACTGATCGGATATTACCAGCCTGGATGTACTGAAAGGATATTACCTGCACTGTCAGGGCATCCAATCTTTTCCTGCTCCCCACGACAAGCAGAAGGAGGGGTGACAGGAGGCTAAAATCCAAACCTTCTCCTCTTCAACACAGAGAGGCCAGAGGGTGATTTTCTGGCCAAACCTTGCCCAGGGGACATCTGGACCACAGGCTTCCTATGGAGAACAAGCACTGACCCCAAATCCCAATCCACACTCATTACTGCCCGCTAGCACAAAGATCTGTGAGCCGGTAAAGGCAGGGGAACAACATAATAGTGAGTGTCACATTCAAACAGGGCATTACAATTCCACTAAAATTACTTTTTATGTTGCATTTTTTATTCCCGAGCCTCTCTCCCACCTTGCCGTGGCGGGAGGAAGGATGGATCCAGCCCAGCCCGCTTCACCAGCGGCTCCTTCGTGCTGCTTCCCCCACAAACCTCCCCGAACTTCCCTTTCCTGCAGGAAAGCTGGGTCACATTTCAGCCGGGGCTGGTCCCGCACCTTTGGTCTGCTCCAGGGCAGATATTTGCGGGATTGTCACCGCGGGACTTAGTGCTGGCACCAAGCACTGCAGCAGTGGAGGGTCCAGACACACACACACACACACAGCAGCTCCGGAGTGATGCTCGCTGGAGCCGGGCTCAGAGACTCCATAATTACCCTACAGCCAAATCCCACCATAAATTTCCCCTAATGAAGCCTGCCTGATACTAAAAGGCTTTGCACGTTTAGAGGTTACGCACAGCAGCAATTCCCTCAGGGAGAAATCCTGCCTCGATCCTGCAAACACTCCTTCGGTCTCGTTTGCTGAAGCGAGGCGGGTTTTTATTTAATTTATTTACTTAATATTAGCTGCTTAACCCAGAGGAGCACGGGGCTGCTCTGCTGCTGCCGCTGTGCAGCCTGGAGAGGCACATCCCAGAGTGCCAGGAGCAATGGCTGGACCAGAATCATGCCACGTGGCCACAGCTTTTTCCCAGCACGGCTCCAGTGAAATGCCCAGGAGCTGTGGCCGTGCTTGTATGGGATCATCCCAAACACCCCATGCCAGCTGAGAACTGGGCATGTTGAGACCCATCCACACAGTCCAGCCCCAGAACCTCTCTGTCACTTGTAGGATCAAATCCCACCCCATGGAGACACCTCACGCACTGGGAGAACAAGTCCTGCTTTTGGTGGTCATGGCAGAGCCATAAAAAGATGGAAAATAAATGTTGGCAGGGCAGGGGGAGAGGAGAGGCACAACCAGCAGCTCCACTCGCCCTCCTCACCAGCTGGGATCATCTTCCCGTGCTCCTGGTGCTCTCAAACACAGCCCAAAACATCCCTGCTCCCTCCTTGTGGGCACCTGCAGCCCTTTTGGGCAGGGCACCCGGGGAGCTCAGCCCTGCATCCCCCCATCCTCCCATGCTCCATGAATCCCTGCAAACCCCATCCTCCCTTGCTCCATGAATCCCTGCATCCCCCCATCCTCCCATGCTCCATGAATCCCTGCATCTCATCCTTCCATGCTCCATGAATCCCTGCATCCCCTCATCCTCCTGTGCTCCATGAATCCCTGCATCCCATCCTCCCGTGCTCCATGAATCCCTGCATTCCCATCCCCCCATGCTCCATGAATCCCTGCAAACCCCATCCTCCTGTGCTCCATGAATCCCTGCATCCCATCCTTTTGTGCTCCATGAATCTCTGCATCCCATCCTCCCATGCTCCATGAATCCCTGCATCCCATCTTCCCGTGCTCCATGAATCCCTGCATCCCCTCATCCTCCTGTGCTTCATGAATCCTGCATCTCCCCTGCCCTCCTGTGCTCCATGAATCCCTGCAAACCCACAGCACCTCACCCCCAAAACACGGTGCCATGAGCTGGGAACCTGTTTGCTGGGAAAACCAGGAATGGTGTCCCTCCAGCCTTTGGTGATGGCTTCCCTCAATACTTGGGAAGGATCCCAGGCACTCAGGAGGCTCCTAAATAACCCCAGCAGAAACCAAATGCTCCTCACAAGGGGCAGCATCAGCTTTGAGGTCCATGGTAGGCGCCATCCCAGCCCACTTGCACTCATGGAGCTCCAGGTTTTGGAGACCCCAAACCCTTCTGGAAGGCAGATTTGGGGTGTGAGTGGGAGCAGCACCCGGCCCTGCCCAGCCCACCGGGGCCTTAAATCAGATTAAAAATCTATTTGCAGAACGGCCTGGCTTTCCGACTTCTGTGCTGCACCTGAAAACCTTTCCTTTGGAAAGCAAACACAGGCTCTCCCCGGGGGCTGCCTGGGGAAGGCTTTCCACTATAAACATTACCTACCAGCAGTGCAGCCAGCCCCAGGCAAGCCAAAAATTCCTTCTCCTACCAAGGAACACTTTCCAATCAAACCAGACATTATTTTTTCCGTTAATGAGTGTTGATACCTACTGGAAAACTTTGTAAAGAAATCCACTCTAAACTAAATCTTCTGATACAACATCAACATTTTACAAGTTTCTTTTGTCTTATTTCTTTTTTATCATTATTATTGTTCTATTTTATTTCCCTGCTCCGTACTGAAAACATGATCTTTGCCGCTCAGGAATGCATCTGTTCCTGCAATTTGGGCTGTGACTGAAGTCAGAGGTCCAAATCTGATTTTTCTCTGCCTTAGCTCCACAGAAGCAAGCAGAGTTTTCCCACATTTCCCCCCACGGTGTGATGGAGAGGAAAAAAGAGACCTGTTGTCTTCTGTTGGATCGATCAAAAATCCTGCTATGACAGTTTTTGTGCGCTGGGATACCACAAATTCAGCAGCAGGATATTCTGGAGGAGGAAAAAAATGTCCTCCTACCTACCTTGGCTGCTGATTCCCTAAAATGTACTGCTTAGCATTTAATGGAAGGGGGGGAAAGTTGGGAGCAAACGGCAACGCATAGCCAGCGTTTCTTCTCCAGGGTCCTCTCCATGGAGGTTTCCATGAACTATTAGTTGCTTTCCAGCTGATCCATATTTTGGGTTTGTCCAGGAGGAGTTTTTCCCATGCCCCCCACAAGTAAGGCTTTAGCCGCTCTGCCCCTACATCTCCACCATTCCCAAGCTTAGCCTGCCCCAGGGAAGTTCTGCCGCTCCGAGGTCACCCTGTGGGATGGGGAGGCCGGTCCCCACCCCATTCCTGCAGGACAGGGCGTTTGCAGCACCCCCAGCACCAGGGGCTGGGAAATAGGGCCCCGTTCCATAGAAACGGGGCAGACTCGAGTGTGTGGGGGGCTGGCTGCCTCTGCACCCCAGAATCTCTGCAGCCTGGCCACGGAGCTGGGAGCGGGACCCCAAAAACCCCGGGGTGGGAGCGGGGGTTTATCCTGGAGGAGTGCTGCAAATCCAGCATCCCCGGGGGTGGGGGGTGGCGTTCGCCAGCTATCTTTGATTCGAGGTGCATTCCCAAGATTTTAGTTAAGTGTAACATAAAACTGTGAAAGTTTAGCGGGGGAAAAGCCTTCCTCCCACCGACCTGGCCGGCCAATCAGGAGGGAGCCCCGCACCTCCCTCACTTCTGACAACTATTTAGCAACTGAGCTCAGCTAAAGTTTCCAAAAAGTTAGAATAACTTCCTCTCTCCAAGACCTCAATTTTTTTACACAACCTCGGTCCTTGAAATAAGAGCCCTTCAAGCAACCTGGAAAACGTTTGGTCAGCAAAAAAAAAAAAAAAAAGGAAAAAAAAAGAGAAAAAGAGTCCTCCTGTTTTTCCAAAGGATCTGTCTCAGGAATTTAAAGCACATTTAAGACACACACACACTCACATAACATAAGGAGGGGGGGAAAGGCTCTTCCCCTCCCCTTCTTTCAGAAAGCATGGAAGAAAGCTCCAGTTCTCCTGTTTCCCCTGTGGATAGCTTGGGGACCAGTGAAGAGGAGCTGGAAAGGCAGCCAAAGAGATTTGGCAGGAAGAGAAGATACAGTAAGAAGTCCAGCGAAGATGGCAGCCCCAACCCAGGGAAGAGGGGGAAAAAGTCCAGTCCCAGCTCCCAATCTTACGAAGAACTGCAGAGCCAGAGGATCCTGGCCAACGTCAGAGAGCGGCAGAGGACTCAGTCGCTCAACGAAGCTTTTGCCGCCCTGAGGAAAATCATCCCCACGCTGCCCTCTGACAAACTGAGTAAAATCCAAACGCTCAAGCTGGCAGCTCGGTACATAGACTTCCTCTACCAGGTGCTACAGAGCGACGAGATGGACAGTAAGATGACGAGCTGCAGTTACGTGGCTCACGAGAGGCTCAGTTATGCCTTCTCCGTGTGGAGGATGGAGGGAGCGTGGTCCATGTCGGCCTCCCACTAGCCACCGCCCGGGCCGGGCCAGCCCAAGGGGTAGGTACCCATTTCTCTTCTCCTGAATCGATGCTCTGGGTCTGTTTCCCTCCCTTTGCCCTTTGTGGAATGCTGGGGATGCTGATGGGTTTGGGGTCGCCGACCTGGAGGGCAACGTAGGCACGTCCAGTTCCTCCCGCTACCCCTCTGTGCCGGAGGAAATTCAAACAAATGCAGGAGAAACAGCTTCCAGGAAGGCAAAAATGAGATATCTCCAAAATTTTGGGGCACTGGGGAGGGAAATAATAATCAGCATGCTTTTGCTCTGTGGGAATGGGGAGTAAGAGGGGGATGGTGTTGAGAGCTGGGTGATGAGGGACAGAGGGGAAACCGTCACCGTGTGACATTTGCCAGAAAGCGCTGCTTCGGAGAAGGGCTCGGAGAGGAAAAGGTGATGGCCACAACGGGCTGACAAGGGGATCCAAAACAGCTGCTGTCCCGCTCTGTGGGTGCCTGCACCCCAAAAAACCCAGTGCTGAGCCCCGTGGTGGTCACATCCCCTCCCAGCTGGGGGGCCGGGGGTCGGCAGGACCCACATGGGGCTCGGCGACGGGTTCGCCCCAGGTTGCGTTTCTCTTAAAAGAAACAAGCAGCAGATGTCGGCTGCAGTCCCAGGCTGTGCCCCTTCCCCCTCACACAGCAAAAAGCAAACAGACATAGGAGAAAGTCTGCTAAATTTTTGGGTTTGTCCAGTTTCCCTTCCCCAAAGTGACGGTAAAGCAGCGGCTGGCGTTAGGCGCAGTTTCTTATTTACTCTCCTCACCAAACCCTTCCTCGTCACTTTCCATTAGCAGAAAACTACTTCCTCTTCAGCTGCCTTTGTAATATTCTGGGAGGGAGGAATAAACAGTCAGAAAGGACAGGGGAAAAAAAGCCTTTTAATAACACCCTCATCTCCAGCTAATTAAGCAGAGCAGCTCTGCGTAGTGTCAGCCGGAGTTTGGGTCTGGCTGGGCGCTGTCTGGGGCTCCCTACATAAAACAGAGCCCACACACCCATTTCACCAAGCAAACACTCTGAAGGAACATTTTTCCCCGCCACCCTTATGATGTAAAAATGAAATAATTTCATCATGTGCAGAGTTGAGGAGGAAAGTTTATCCCAGCCCATTGGCCGGGCTTGTTTAAAGAGGCAAATCCATCTTTGTTCGGTCAGCAATGAACGGCCCCTTTGAATAAATAATATACAGAACCAGGCAAAAACTTGATGCAACTGCAGTGCCTCACTTCAAAAAAGTAAAAAAATATGAAACCAGGACTTACTAGTGGTGTTAAATGGACTTAAAACCATTTTAGATGTAAATATTTCGCTTGCATTCTGAAATGGCTTGGATTTTGCATTTTGTGCTGGAATTAAGGTCTTCTAGTGATTCCCCAAAATATGAAAAAAAGTCTCAAAATTGGTTATTCTGCCCACTGCAAGAGCTGCCTGTTGTTTGGTTTTATTTGAATAGGTAACACGGGTGTTGTGGGGTTTATGGCCATCTCTGGCGTTCTTATATTTTGCATGTCATGCCCCGATTTCAACTGCAAAAATCCAAATCTGAGTGGGTTTTTCAAAAGCAAAACCCTCCATTTATACAACAGAGAGCCTTTTCCCATGCTAATCTGGCTAAAAAACTGCAGCAAACAGATTTTAAAAAAATCCCCACAAAAAAACCCAGGCTTCTTGTCAAAACCAGATGTAAAATGTCCCGAACACATATTTCTTCAGCAGTTTAGATTGGCTGAATAGGAAAGTGCTGGGCTGGAACAATGCATTGATTCTGTTGTTTCCCAAATGATGTGTTGCCATTAGCCAAGGATGGTTGGAAATCTGTTATCTAATACACAACCCTCCTAGCACATGGGACAAAACTTGCCTTTTTTAAACAGTGCTTTACACCCTACATTGATTAAATTATTACTAACATTGCACATGGGACAAAACTTGCCTTTTTTGAACCGTGTTTTACACCCTACATTGATTAAATTATTACTAACATTGCTCTGATGAGACACATTTTATAGGTAGGTGCTCAGATTGTTCCTATCTCCAAAAAAAGTGTGGATATAATGGAAAAATCACAATGCAGAACCAAACCCTGGTACGTTTTGGTTTGATTTGGAATAAATTGGAATTCGGCTCCTTCGCCGTAACCCAGGCTCCGTGGTGGCTCTTGCAGAGGAAGATCCCAAACTTTGCCCCTTTCCCTGTGCCTGTGCTGTGCAGGAACACGCGTGTGGTTGGACTGTTGAAAAGGTTGTTGACAAATGGCCTGGTGCGGTGCGGTGTCAAATTCTATCGTTTATGGCGACAGAAATTACGGCTGCCAGAAAATAAAAAATAAAGCTACAACGAGGCCCTCAAGAAACCCTTGAAAACAGGCAAGTTTAGTTGGGTGGTGGGACTTTTTATGGGGTGGAGGGGAGCAGCCTGTGCTGCCCCAATGGACAAAAAATCCATAAGAAATTGCTGTGTGGGTTTGGGATCAGCGCCTGCCTTTCCTAGGGAGTAGGAACTGCAAACGTGGGGTGAGCGCCGCTCAGGCTGGGCTGCCATCCTCCCTTCTCCTGAGGTTTTGGGAAGAGAGAAGCAAGGAAAGGTTTTCTCCTTGGGGGAAGGCTCATTCCCCTCTGGCTGCAAGCAAAACAAAAATCAGAGGAGCTGTTTGATTAGAAAATCAGAGCCTTGGGAACTGGGAAAATGCCACCTGGCCCCTGCGAACGTCAGCAGGTCACTGCTGCTCGCTCCCCTGGCCACGAGAGCTTTTCCTGTTCTGCTCCATGGAATTCCAGACAACTGACTCTGGGAGCTGCAGGAGAAACAGGCGCAGATTTTGCACCTCTAGGACTGCAGAGGGATGTTTCAGCCGAGCCTTCCTTCCCCCCAAAATCTCCCCATCCTCACCGCCGGCACCTGTGCCCTTCCCCTCGGAGCCACCTTTCCCTTTTGCTTTCGAAATGTTCCACAGGCTCTAAACTGAAAAGAACAAACCAGGGAAAAAAGTATATTTCCTGATACTCCTTTTGGTAGGGATAAAACCGGTCCAGCTGGGATGGCAGGACCAGCAGCACAGCAGAACAGCCCTCAGCCCCGCACCAGTAAGACCAGCCTGCTGCTCCTTCCCACGCACTGGGGATGAGCCCTTTGCCTTCCCTGGGCTGGCACTGGCGCTGGGAACAGCTTTTCCCACCTTTTCCATGCTGGAGAAGCCACGTTTAATGCGTGTGTTCAACCCAGAGCCCTCATCCCATCGCCCCTTCAGATTTGTAGGGCTGTTTCCAGTATAAAACACCAGCATCCTATTTCATTTTTCTCCTTAAAGGAGCAAACAGATGTTATCTCTGCTGGCCCTGGGAACAAAATCTAATTCTATAGTGTCTGCACAGTTAACTGGGGGTGTAGTGACACTGGAACGAAGCCCTTTTTTGTCCCAAAAGCCCCATTTTTTTATACGCATCCTTCAAAAAATGTAAATAAGTTTCCTTGACAGGAAGGATTGTAAAGTTTGGTATTTACATTAATAGCCTTGTAGCGGCAGGGAGGGGTGGGGGTTTCATCTCAGTGCATTTAAAAAGCCCAGCAAAATGCATTTTGGATCCTCTGTTTACGTTCGTGTCTTTCCTTGGGAAAGGATAAATCTGTTACCCAGCAGACACCAAACACGCTGCAGTCAGCCAAAAACCGCTCAGGCTCAGGGATCTTTGAAAAAGAGGGTGCAAGGGAAATGCTCCGGAGAAGGAGACATGCGAAGAGACAAATCTGCCAGGGGCTAGACGCAAATAAATGAATTACCCATCAGAAAGAGCTGGAGACACGCATGGCGGAGGGAAAAATGCTGGATCGGGTCCGAAGGAACGCTTAGAAAAGTGGTAAAAACATGTTATTACTTAATCTGCTGGAGGCAGAGCTGCGGTGAAACTCCTATCGGGAGGGATGTGCGTTGAAGGGTCATTAAGGGAACAATCGAGGCAGACATTTGGGCTAAGTAGGACCTAATTTGTCTCCAAATTAGTCATCCTCACACCGCTCAGCTCTGCAGAGCAGCCCTAATTTTGAAAGCATCCTCATTAAAACGAAGGGAGGGATTGAAAGGCTTCTCCTGAGCAGCCACCCCTCACATTCCTTCCTACGGTGCTTTTTTGGGGGCATAATTCCTGCAGTTATAGGTAGCTGTGATAAATGAGCCCTGGAGATCACAGCGGGCTCTTACAGAGCTGGGACAGATCCTGTAACCACCGCTGAGATCTCTTTTGGGGACATTTCATGTCACTCTTTCCCCCGGCAATATAATTATTTTTATAGCCGTAGCCCTCAGAATCATTTCCATGTGCTTCAGCACGGCTTTGAAATCTCCGAGCCCAAACCCTCCAGAATTTATGTCTTGCTGGAGAGCTACAGGAAGGGTTTGATGAGGCCACGAACGTGGAAAGGGACGGCACCAGAGCCTCGAAACACAGAGCGAGCTGGAAATGCCGTCAGGGAATCACAGCTGGATGGGGAAAGCAGATACTTCGGGGAGGTTTTTCACCCCTCTTCCCAGGTTTTGCAGAAAATTGGGAAGGGGGAAGAAAAAGCAAATTGCTCCTTGGAAGCTGCTGATCCCACCAGACACCTCGGTGGCTGCTTGGAGCTCCTGATTCCCATCTTCAGGCAAATTTTGGAAGTGACGAAAACCAAGAAACCATCCAGCTGGATATTAGCAGACTCGCGCTAATTAGTGATCAGCTCTCAAGAATTAAAACAGTAGAAATATTTGCCAGGGATTAAAAAAAAAAAAAAAAAACAAAAACCAAAACCAAACAAACAAAAACCGAAAAAACAAACAACACCAAAACAACACTTGGCATCCCGGCATTAATTAGATTTGTAGTTGTGGACGATGACCACTCAGCAACGACAACTAATCACACAGAAAGAGCAAATTAACTCAGCCAGCCCATAAATCAAGGCAAGGCAGCCCTTGCCCTCAGACCCATCCCTTTAACCACTTCCACGCCAGCCCCAGCCGGTCCCCCCAGCCCCGATGTCCTTGTCCTTCCCCTGCCAGTCGTGCAGCGAAGACATGGGAATTAGTGCTCTGCGAGCTCTTCGGGATGCGCTTCTCTTCCTGCCTTAGAGCAGGGCTAAAACAGAGGATCCCTCTTTGAATTTTATTTGTGATCTGCCACCCAGAGCCCAAGGTTATCAGTGTTTAGCAGTAAGGAGGGTTTTCCCTCGGGAATGGGGGAGAAAAAAAAAATCAGTCTTTCTCTGTTACATCAAGGGAAGCAGCGTCAGGAATTTGGAGACAGGTTCCTTGCAGGAGGAGGGTGCAAACGGGACAGCGAGGTTTGGTTACCACTCCCATAAAAACGTGAAATAAGCAGCAACAACTCCTAAGCCCTGCTGTTAACAGAGGGCTCTAAGTGGCCATTAGATCCCTGAATTGTCCAGATTTGTTCCCTGACTTCTCCGGGTGGCTCTCCCCGTGACCTGAGCCTTTTGGATGGAAAAAGTTTGTTGATCTAATACTCCAAAATGAGCACAGGAAAGGCAGCATGGATTCTTCATTCCCAAACCAGTGTCCAGGGGGTGTCTGGCACTGCCCAGGGGCTGGGATCCACCTGGATCCAACCTCTCTTTGTTATAATTACGTGATTTGGGATTTTAAAATGATTTTTTTTTTACACTCGTGCTTTGGCAAGGGGTAGGATTGAGGCAGATCCACTCTCCCCCAGATCACAAAAGTGGTCAGACACCAAACCAGAAAATAATCCTTGTTCCCTGCACTCTGCGGTGAGCGACAGTCCCTGCTCTTCCTCCCATCTCCTCTCCACCTTTCAACCACAGCCTGGAAAAGAGAAAAAGGAGGAGGTGGGGGCGAGAGAAGAGACAGATGTCTATGGGTTCAGCTTGAGATATATATTTACTGGAAGAGGTCCAGTAAGCCTGGCCTAGCTTTAATTGAATTCCTAATAAGATAGTTTTGCCTTGTTAGCTGCCACCCCCAAGAAGCATTTCCTTAAGAGTTATCAGACCTGCCAAACACATGCTTTAAAATGCATGAATTGGGTTTTGGGTGAGTTTAGCCACCAAAAATCCTCGTGCAGTCATTTATCTGATTATGCCCTCAGTTTTAGCTGCTCAGGCCTCCTTTAAAAATCATATGTTTGTGCTTAAATGTAAATAAACCTAATTGCTCTGCTGAAATGGGGGAATCACGGCTGTGCTGAGCCTCCTATTAAAAATAATTAGTTAATCCAGCTTGGAAAATTCAGTAGGGCGGGATGGAGCCAGGGAGAAGCTTTCCTAGAAAAAACAGCATTTTGGGTGGCTGGGGTGAGGGGATCCCCAAGACATCCACCCAGTGTCCCCAAAACCACGCTCCTCAACAAAATTAACCTGCCAGAGACACAAAAATTCACATTTCAGGCTGACCCTTATAGTAAATTTTATGCACATCACGGTGTGATTTCTCTGTGTGAGAAATTCGGCTCCTTAGGCAGAATTCCTGTCTGGGAAGAGAAACTCAGAAATGCGAGGAATAAAACAAAGAAAACTGTGGACTCAGGAAGAAGATGAACAGGGAGATGCTTCCCAGCAAACAACCTGGCATTGGTAACTGGAGATAAACCACCTTGTTAAGGGAAGAAAGGAGTTTATAGTTTAATCTACCACCACAAAACCCACCTGGGCCCACCACAAACTCCAGTACCATCACCCATGGATGCTGTCAGGACCACGCTTGCCCAGCAGCACAAAAATCCCACACTGAATGTGGCCAGGACAGAGATGCAACGAAATTTATTAATGACTCCTTAATCAAAAGGGTTTGAATGGGGAAAATAGGTTTTCTATTTGTCCCAGCTGAGCACTTGCCTCCCTGTCTTTCTCATGTCTATCCCACCGGGATGCCCAGCACCACCTCCACCTCACAACGCCCCAAAATTCATCCCACAGGCACTTTTATGCCAGTTCTTGTGAGTTTGAGTCTTTCTTCCCCCAAACACACAGGTGAGCTCGCCCATCAGCGGGCTCCAGAGCGTAGGATGGGTGGCAGGAATTGAGCCTCTGCATGGAAGCAGACCATTTTCACCCATGGCAGTGCCTCTGAGAGTACCACAGAATCACCCCCTTGGAAATTTCCCAGTGAGAAACCAGGGCATAAAACCACATAATAAAAACAGGCCGGATGAGATAACAGCAGTTTTTTTAAAAAGCGTTCCGCACACAGCATATTAACTTGTACTTTTGCACATTGGATAAGATGGCTGTTCTGCATATTTTAATTTATTTTGCTTAATTGTTTTGCCTGATAAGCCCAGGAAATTTCTGATAGCACCAAGCCCTTTTTGCTGCAGTAATTGCGAGCGCAACGCTCTGGGCGCGGCCCCGCGATCTCCAAAGTTCCCTTCCAGCTCTGTGGGGGTTTGTGCACAGAACAACCCGACATTTTACAAGGGCTTTTTCATCCCTGACCCCAAAAAGGGCTGTTTAAGAGATTCCTGAGATTGCCAGCACTAAACAATCTATTTTATACCAGATGGGGCTGAAATGTTTGCTGTTGGAAGAGAGCTGGAGTGCGGCACAGCGGCTGCGTTCTCTCCTCCATCGTGGTGTGATGAGCTTGCACTTGGGTTTTGGGACTGAGAAGAGGTTCAGGCTTTTGAACTGTTTAAATCAGCTTGCACCTCATGAATGGGGGAGGTCAGAGATCCCTTTCCAGTGATTCCCTTGGAAAGTTTACAATCAAACAATCTGATGATCAATACTTCTCGTTGTAATGCGCGCAAAGGAATAGCTCACCGCTGCTTTTCCTCTTCACTCCAGGGAAGTTGGTAGTGGAAAGCACCTCAAAAAGACCCTGTCACACCAAAACCACATTTCCAGACGCCCCCCCAGGGCAATGCCATGTGCCCAGAAGGCTGAGGGTAGGGAATTGGGAGCTCAAAACACGCAGATTTTCAATAGGACCGAGTTAATCTGGAAGCTTTCCTCCTAAGCGCTATTATTTTGTAAACCAGGCAATACTTTCACTCTCAACGAGTGGAAAAAGGTAAATATTTTAAAGTTGCTGAGGGAAACAGACAAGGCTTTGAAAATTGTAGCTGTTCCTTAGCTGTGCATATTCGTGGAATAGTAAGATTTTTCGGGCTAATAATGTCAGTATCAATTTGTGGAATCATATGGTGTTTCAGGATAATCATGTCAAAATCAGAGAGAAAATCTCCTGGCCTGAAACACAACAGTCTGAAATCTATTCCCCCTTTTTCATACTGGTTTATTGTTCTCACATATGCATCACTGGCTCATTTTCTGTTGCAATTAGTGAGGTTTTCATGCCCACTGCAATGCCCGAGGTACGTGTACAAGTCCCAAGGACACTCACCCCTGCTCCTCCAGAAAAATAAACCTCCTGTTTAGAGCACATTCAGAGCTATTTCCTAATGCCAACATTTCACCGGCTGTGAAACGTATTTTGTCCCCCAAATGCTGTTTTTCCTTAATCTTTTGCTGAAATGCTACTGCATAGTTTCTCACACAGCTACAGCCACATTTATGTTGTTTGAAGATCCAAAAGCTCTTTCTGGAGAGGAAATCCATAGGCTCCCCCCCTGCCTTGAATTACTCATCCACTGCACTGCTCAGGCTGCCTTGCAGCTTCTCTGCAGCACAGGCACATCCTTAAAATTGCACACGGGGCTAAAACACTCCAAAAACCAGGGGGGTTTGGGCCATTTCTGAAAGAGGGAGAGGAGGAGATGAAGGTTTCCTGGAGCTGTCACAGGGAGCCTGGGCCAGAAATCAATGCCTAAAACTTTTCAGGGGAAAAGCTGCTGGGACAATTTGGGACCTGGGTGTTTGGAGCTGCTCCACTGAGGTGCAAACAGGGACAACGAGGCACAACCAGGGCAGAACTCAGCAGAGTTGTGGCCCGGTGGCGAAATTGCTTTTAACCCCACTTCCAGCTTCTCCCAGGGGAATGCCCGAGCCAGGAATGCCAAACCACCCCCAGTGACAGCTCCAGCCCTGTGCTGGCATTGCTGGGACCCCAACCCTTAACCCTGGTCCCCTCTCCAGCCCCTCGAAGCAGGAGAGGAGCCCTGGAATTTGGGCTCTCCCTCTCCCTGGCCGCCAACATCCCAGCAGCACGGAGGGATGCAGGGACACCAGGCTTTGCTCCAGCAGGTCCAGGAGGCATTGGATGGGGCTGGGAGGCAGATGAGGCTGCTCCATTTCCATTCTCTTAGGAAACTTAAGAATTTTTATAAAAAAGCGAGCGAGGATTTGGCAGCGAGCGGAGGGTGGGGATGCCTGCCAAGGCCTGGACAGCTGTACCTTCTTCACTAGCAAGTTGTGTGATCAGCTAGGGCCGTGCTGAAAGCCAAGAGGAGTTACCAGAGCTGCCACATCGCATTTGGCTGATCCTCCCTCTGGGAGACACCTTAAAGAAACAAACCCACCCCTAAGAGTTCCGCCAGCGTCAGCACAGCAGAACCGGGGGGTCACCCCACAGGCTCGGGGTGCTGCTCTGGTGTTTCCCCCCCTCCGCCTTTCCCCAATTTGGGCTCCAAGATGAGGGGACAGGGGAGGAGGAGACTTATCCGAGGCTGTTTTTCCATTTTTGCTGGCGTACCGAAGCCCTGCCTGCCCCTCCCGAGCTCGGCCGGACCTTCCCGACAGCTTGAAATAACCCAGGAAATTGTGCAAAGGCTGCGGCGGGCCCGGCCCGGCCGGCGTGAGGGAGCGAGGGAGCGAGGGACAGCCAGCCCGGCAGGCAGCACCAAGGGTGGCACTGCACCCCAAATTGTAAAACTTTGTTCTGCTGGGCTCTTCAAAACAGCAGGAGGGTCACAGCAGAGATAGGGAGGGAGGTGTGATGGGCTGGGAGGGGATTTGGGGACCACTGAGTGCCTGCAGAGCCCCGGCCGTACGGGGAGCCTCCCCTCCCGGCAGAGAGGGGGACAAAAGGCTCTCAGATGGCTTCTTAAACAGAAAATTATCCCCCCTTTCCTTCGAGAGAAAAGCAAGAGATCTCTCTCCAGGTGTTACCCCATCCCCTTCATCTCCAAGTACTTCCCAGGCTTGAAGATTTCACTTCAAGCTCATCAACCTCTGAAGCCTCCCCTCGCACAGCCTGCCACGTGTATTCCCATTCCCCTCACAAAGCTCATTTTTCCTTGCAAACATCTCCAAAATCTCCTTCCAAGGGCCCGTGCTCGCTCCAAAGCTGCTCTGAGGTGCCCACTCCCCACACATTTGTGCACAGACATTTCTGGCCACATTCCTTCCTCTCTCTCCCCAGCAGCTGCAGATTCCCAGGGAATGGGAGAAGGAAAAGGTGGAAAACCACAGGAGCTGCTGACTCAGCACCTGCTGGCACTAGAGGGCAGGGTAAACTTCATTAAATAAAGAATCAGGTGGGCTTGGGGTTGTGTGCCAAGGGAACATCTCCTGTGTGTCCATCAGGGATAGCTGGGAGCAGCCAGGAGCTGTCTCACTGCCCGGGAAAAGGAGAAACCAAATTTTGCACTGGGCACATCCCACGTCAGTGATCATCAGGAGAGCAGACTCCCAGGTTGTTTAATTTAGGGTCAGAGTGTGCTTCCACCTTGCAGTCACAGCTGCCTTTCTAAAAGAAAAACTATTTTTATAAAAAAAAAAAATCTCAATTCTCTGCTGTGTTTTCCTGAGTATGTGATTAACCCTGCCCAGTCCTCCTCTTAACAGATTTTAAATTAGCTCCAAACACAAAAAGCACAGGTCTACCCCATTCCTTTATCAACAGCCACTTCAATAAACAACCCCAATTTTTAAAGATGATTCCAAGAAGGTCAGGCAGCACAGTCCTTTCCAGCAGGGAAAAACCACACAGAGCTGGCAAGGCAATTCGTGGCCTAAACACAAGGAACCTCCCAGGTCAGCCCTAATCCTTCAGGACAAGCATCCTCCAGAGCTGCTGATAGCCACAGAAAGCATCTGCGCTTCCCTGAGGGACTGGATTCCTTAAAAATCCAGAGATTGGGGTGCATGAAAATCAGCTGGAACTCAGAGAGATGCAGTGCCCATGGGGCTCCTGCAGCACCTCAGCATAGGCTGAGACCTCAAAAACTGCACAGAGAGCTGGCGGGACCATCCTGAAGATCCTGGGGCAGGGAGAGGAGAGGGACAAACCCCAAAACCTGAACGATTTCAAGGATCACTTAGAAGAGAGACACTAAATGCTGTTGGGGAGAGGAAGTACAGGGGTTTGGTTGGGATTTGTGAGTGAAAATGTCTCAGGCCTGCTTTGCTGCTAAGGAACAAGGGGGGGTCTGTAACTCCACACTGAAAAGAGGGGGTTTGAAGTGTCAGATTTTACCCTTTTCTGACTTAGAAATGGGGTAATTGAGAAGCATTTTAAAAACTTTTGTTTTATTTTTAGTCCGATAAGAAGGGTGAGACAGTATAGATGTGATAATTTATGCTATTACAATCAGAAGCTAACTATTTCTCTAAAGTATCTAGTCTTATTTGTAAGGTTATTTTTTGAAACTTCTTTCTAGTTCTATTCCTCTCTCAATAATGTTTGTTTTATTCAAAATATTCATTAAATATACCCCAAAAAAATAAAACCACACACATACACATGGAAGCACAGCAAATTGCAGAGGCGATGGGTGAGGAGGGAGCCCCCAGCTTGCTCCCATCTGCTCTGGTCACCTCCTGTTTCCCACTGCTTTTGGCAGGCAGCAGAAGTGCCACGGGATGCTGAGGCTCTTTCCAGCTGATGCCCTTCTGGATGGTGCCTCAGTTTCCCCTGCAAAAAGCAAATATTAACTCTTGCAGTGCCCGCCTTGCTCCTCCCCAGCAGGCAGGACGTTGCCAGCAGAGGGAAGGGATTCACGTGCCACCAGGCTGGATTTACATTCAGCCCTTTATATTCCTTTCACAGCTTCCCATCTCAGAGATCTGAATTGCAGATGTTGCTGTGCCTCAGATTTGGAGGGGGACAAAAACGGAAGGAAAAAGGTTAAGCAGCTCTGTGAGTCACTCCAATACACGACCTACTGTTGATTTAGAAACCTACCTCGGCTGTAAATACAGAATAAGCTTCTCTGAAGTGTTTAACCTCTTGTATTCTGTCCAGAAAAACTAATAAATGAGAGCAAAACATCCCTCCTGAGTCACAGAAGCAACAAAGCTGGAAAACCCTGCCGTGGGTTCAGCTCTGAGGATAAAGTGACCCAAAACAAGTGACCTAAGGAGGGAGGGGAAAAATAAAAAAGAGGTAGTAGTGGGGCAGATAATGAAGAGAGCAGGCTGTGCTGCTCTCTGGGATCTGCTCCAGGCAGTAAAGGCAGGAGAAAACTTCCCAAACAAGCAGAGAGAGGCTGTGCCATGAATAAAATAAAATACAGCCCAAACCAATAGCGGGGCTCTGGCTCCACAGGCACCCACTTGGTGCAACCAGACTCTCCTTGGAGTTGCACTGGCTCCTCACACCCATCACAGCCCCAAATCATTTATCCACAGGCTGCTTTTCTGGGGCTTTTGGGAGGCAGAGGGCATCTCAGCCACATAACTGGGGAAGGACTGGGAGAAGAATTGCAAACAGGAGAATTAGCTTTGCTACAGGTCTTGCCATGCATCAGTGCCAGGGCAGCTCTGGAGAGGGCAAGCTGTGCATGGAAATGTCCTGATTTCAGCTTTGGAAATGTCCTAATTCTAGTTTTGGAAAGCCCTGTGAGTTTTGGAAGGCAGCTGAACCATCCAACCCCCCCCTCCTCACACACACACCACCCCCCCAACTTCAAATATCTTGTTGAATCATCTTTTGTCTTCAAAGCAGAGGGTGTAGCAGCGGAAGGACAGCTTTCCCTGGGATTTGAGGCACTGAGTGGGAGTTGAGAGAAAGGCCAGCATCTGCTGATCTCAGGGTACCACCAGGAGAATTCTGCACCAGGATCCCGAGGAGGTCACTTGGGCTGGAGCCATCCTGAGGCCTCCGGTTCGAGCAGGATCCTGCAAAGTGACTGAGGGGGGCTGGATAGTCCCAACAACCCCAGTGATTAAAGGGAAAGCTGATGAGCCAGCAGTTCCAGCATAAATCAGGTTGGCCTTAAAGATTTAGGCGTGATTTAAATCAGCAGAGCTGTGGTTCACAAACCACCAGAGGTTTTTGTAGGGATGGGGATGCTTTAAATAAAAAGAAAAGTCACTGCTCTGGTCAGCACACAGATGTAAAACTCAGGGCAGGGAAAACTGCTTGAGTAGTGCTGCTGGATAATTCAGGCCCAAATACCTCTTGGAGTAATTTTCCTCCAGTCTCTCCTTATTCCAAAGCAATTTCCAGCCCTAATCAGACATGAACTGAGGCGGAAGTCCAGAAAGTTTATTTTAAGCTCTCTTTTGTTAGTTTAGAACTCAAAGATTATGTGCTCAAGCTTTTCCACCTAAAACCCAAAAGCTGGAAATTTACCCTATTAAAAATACTACATTAATTAAGTTAATAATCTGTTGGGGTTGATGATGAGCAGACTGAAGCCAAAGAGATTTAAGGCCCCTCCAGAGCTGGGAATTTTTTGAAAGACACCAAGTTTTCTTGATCCTTCTGAAAATTCCAGCCTAAACTCCTATCCAGCAGCCTTTATCATTTAGTTGCTCTTTGGATCTCTAGGAAAAACTAAAATCTCTGACACACAAAAGCAGCATAAGGATGAAGCAGCATTGTCAAGTTTGGAATACACAGCTCAAGTCCAAGTGAAGGCACAAGTTGGTTCAGAGCTGTCCCCACATGTCCCAGGCTTTCTCCATGTCTGATCTCAGCTCCTTTTCCTGGCAAAGAAAATCCCATGGGCATTCCCTTGCTCAGCCAACAAGATGACTTGGCTGGATCTCACCAGAGAGCAGGGCAGTGAGTCCTCAAAAATTAAGCCCTTTGTCCCCAGTCCATGCACACAGGAGGATCTTGGCATCCATGGAAATGGGGATCAGGTCCCCTCAGGGCAGACACAAATCACCAATTCCTGCAGCCAGAGCCTGGCTTGTGTAACAAGGCACTGGAGGAATAAACTGACGTCTTTTCACCCTCAAGGATCTTTCAGGTCCCTTCCAACACAAACCAATCCACGATTAATGGAGCAGAGATGGAAATCATTTGGAGAAGTCCAAGAGCCTCATCCCCTGGTCTTAAGGCCATCCTAAAAGCAGAGGTGGAACAACCAAGTGAGGAGATGGGAGCAGAATGAGGATATCTCTGGAAGGAAAAGCAATGCCAGCAGCTCTCCTGAAGTGTTTGGAGCTGGCACAGTCTTGCCAGCCTCCTTATTCCAACCCCACAGAGCTTGGGAACAGCATGCAAACACTTGGAAGGGAAGGAAGAAAGCATTTAATAAGTCTGAAATAATTTTCTTACAAATTCATTAGCTATTATTTCAGCTGTGTGACCTCCTGAAGGGACTTTCTAGAGGGCCAGATTATGCAGTCAACTGGAAATATAAATAAGTATGGAGGGGGCAGAGATCACTTTTTTCAGCCAAACCGTGTGGGATGTCAGGTTAGGGTTCCTGTCGGGTGCATCCGTGCACTTCCAGGAGGGGAGCCTGGCCCAGCACTTGCATTTCTTCTGCCATTTCAGGCAAAATCATCTCATTTATTGGTGTTGATTGCAATCACTGCTACCTGAATGTCTGTGCATAGATTCACAGTGATATTTACTGCTGGGGAAGTGCTGTATTGGAGGTGAAAAGTGCAGTGTATATACAGATACAGATCTTCCCCAGCCCTGGAAGTGTCCAGGGCCAGGTTGGATGGGGCTTGGAGCCTGGGATAGCAGAGTGTCCCTGCCCATGGCAGGGGGTAGAACAAGATGAGGTTTCAGGTCCCTTCCAGCCCAAATAATTCTGTGATTTTATGGTATGGGGAGGCCCATCTGTGCCTGTGTAACAAAGGCAACTAGAAATTTCACAAGAAAACCAAAGCATTTTAAGGGGTAAAAAGCACACAGAGGAGTGAGAAGTTCTTAAATTGAGTCACCCCAGACATCCTCCACACCCAGGTATTTAATTGAGTCTGGGATCACAGATGATCTGTGTGTTGTGTGCAGAAGCACGAACACATTTCTCTAGACAGAGACAGATCCAAGCTTCCCTATTCTCTCCCTGCATTCAATCTGATTTCCTAATAAGCCTCTAAACCCTCATTTCAGTCACAAAATGTAACACCCAGCCTCCTTCCCTTCACAAATATCACACACTGGTTTAACCTGGAGAATTCCAAACTTAAACATCTTGTACTGCAAATATAAACCGTGCGTAAAACTCAATTGTACAGAGCAGAAAAGCTGTTCAGCATCAACCAGAGGTTCCCTTCACATCCAAGGCCAGCTTGGATGGGGCTTGAAAAAACCCAGTCTAGAGGAAGGTGTTGGATCAGACAACCTGTAAAGGTTTCTCCCAACCCAAACTATTTTGAGATTCCCTGAGCTGCAAACTCGAGCAGAGGAGCCCATCAGCAACTTCTGAGCAAGCCCCTGGCTCCCAGCAGCACCAGCTCAGCTCAGCTGGGCTCAGCTCTGCCCACAGTAGAGCCCAGAGAGGAGCAGCACGGCCAAGCTCCAGCACGCAGCCTTTGTTGGGAGCAGATGCTGCTCCTCCTGCTCCCCCCAGAGCAGGGATTGCATCAGTGCCACAGGTTATTATCCCAGCGGGAACCTCGCCGGGGTCACTCAGCGAGGCTCAAACAAGCCCAGCTTTTGCAGCTGGCAAACCTAAACAAGGCCAGCCAGCTGCTGCCGAGCTGAGTCAGCCGCTCTCACTCGTCCACTTAACCCATTCCTTTAATCACCCAAACCCCAAAACCTGACAACTGCAGACAGCAGAACACACATCTGCCCTTTTGCAGCATGACAGGCTGGAAAAGACCGTGGAAACCGATTTTCCAGGGCTTTTTTTCCTAGGCTGCTGAGTGCGTGCTGCACACAAATCATGTTCCTGGGAGTCGCTGGCTGTGCCGCTCTGAGTCAGCAGAGCATGTGCTAAACCCCAGCCGGCCAGCGGGGTGAGCAGCTCACACTGAAATATTGAACATGTGATTGCATCCTCTGCTAAACACAGACCAGCCGATCTGTTTGCTCCTGGAGCAGCTCACACTGAAATATTGAACATGTGATTGCATCCTCTGCTAAACACAGACCAGCCGATCTGTTTGCTCCTGGAGCAGCTCACACTGAAATATTGAACATGTGATTGCATCCTCCCCTTGCTCCTTGAGCAGCACACATTGAAATATTGAACGTGTGATTGCATCCTCCCCTTGCTCCTTGAGCAGCACACATTGAAATATTGAGCATGTGATTGCATTCTCTGCTAAACACTGACCAGCTGATCTGCCTGCTCCTCGAGTGTGGAGGTACCAGTTGTGGGTTTCTCTGTGTCTTGGTTGAAGGCACTTGAGGAGGTAGTTCATGTTTGGACTCAAGTGTTTCTTATTTTTTATCAGTGAAACAGTCTCACTACTGTGAGTTCTGCACCTTTACATTAGAAGGCACAAAATGGCCAACAATCTCTTGTTACAAGGTCTTTTAAGACTAAACTATCCAATAAAGAACCGACACCTAGATTATTTCCCATTTTAACCCAATAACTGCAATCCCAAAGAGCTGCAATGGGAACTTTTCTGCCCAATTACAAAAAGCCACCCAAACCCATGAAGAAGAAGGAAGAAGAAACATGAAGAAGAAACCCAGGACGACACCCTGTGCCCTCCATCTTGCTGCCATCCACAACATACTAAAAATCTCAAACCCTCAATTTCTCACCAAGTCATACACCTGCACTACTCTCTATAATCTATTTCACACTTTTGTGGATTCCGGTCTATCTTGAACTCTAGGAAACTTCCTCCATGAATGAGGGTCAGAAGTCAGTGCTCCCCTAGGGGTCAGGGCACCCCAGAGCAGACAGAGAAATATTCCCTGTGGTGCTCTGGGTTTCCACACTCGAGCAGCACACACTGAAATATTGAACATTTGATTGCATCCTCTGCTGAACACTGACCAGCCAATCTGCCTGCTCCTCGAGCAGAGAGGTTCCACCTCGGCACACTTCTTCCTCTGAAAATTTGAACTTGGTGTTTGTTTGCTCCCGTTTGCAAAGCAGCAGCAAGGGAGTGATAACTTTGTTTTGCCTCTAAAATCCAGAAATGTGATGAAAAGGTGACACAGGAGCTCTGAAGGGGATAATTTATTGATAGGAAAGGAACAGGGAGCAGTGGCACAGACAGCAAGCAGAATAAAACAAGATTCTAGAAATCATTAGGCAGTCAGTGCTTCGGGATTTAAACCCCTCAGGGCGTGCATTGATGGGAGGAGAGGCTTTTGGAGCAGAGCAGAGGGTTGGGAAGCTCCCGGGGCTATCCAGGCTGGAAACTGAAGAGGGTGTGAGTAAGGTCTGGCTCCCTGTCCCGCTCCCTGTGGTTTGCCTGCCCAACACGACCCATGGAGCAGTTTCAGGGAAGCCCATAAAGCAGCTGGCTAGCCCCATGCTGGGCTCAAGGCAGTGATGCTGCTCCTGGGAGTCTTGGAAAAATGATTCATGGATGCTCAAAGCCCGGAAGGGAGTGGGGGGATGCACTGACCACAGGAGGAGGATGGCAGCATCCAAACCCACAGAAATAAAGATAAAATATCCCCACCCTGACCAGCCCCAGGGGAGATTCACAGCCACTCTGCTGTTGCCTGCATCAAGTCCAACTCCTGGCCCTGCACAAGGGACCCCAAGGAGTTGGACACCCCCAGGAAGACCCTGGGAAGAGGCTGGCAAGGAGAGGAGGAGGAAGAGGAAAGAGAGGGGTAGAGGTGATTATAAACACCAGGGCAGGGAACGGGCTGAGTACCTTAAAGGGCTGGGGCTGAAATCCAGAGGGCTTGGTGTAAGAAGCCAAGGTTTAAGGGTTTTAAACCTGCTTTGAATGGGATATTCTGTGATTCTAAGCATGGGTAAAGCCATCTGCATGGAAGGCAGCAGCTGTAAAGTTTAGGAAAAACAACCGTACTGTGTGGTACTTGCACTAAAGGCTGGAAGAAACGTGGGGTTGAGGAGAGATGTGGGACTGAGTGTGGCTTTTGCCAGGCTTGTGCTGTGCTGATGTAGCTGCCAGGCCAAGGAAAAGGGAGAGAAAGAGCCCCGGGGCAAGAGGAGATAAGGCAGGCAGAGCAAGCCGGGCCTATCACACCTATTCAAAATCCAAGTAACTGTCACCATTCCCAGGGTGCCAAAACCCCAATCCCAATGATTTACCACAGCCCCACAAAATCCAGAGTGGCTCACTCCATGCCGAGGACTCCTTCCCCCAGCAGGATTGTTTGTCATATAAAATATAACTCCCCCTTCACGAGGGCAGCACCCTCTAACCCCAGGTATTTTAAAGAGTTGAGCAATTCTTGCTGTAAAAAAAAAGATCAGAGGGCCTTTATTGACTGCAGCAGGGTTAAGCCGGTTTATTCCAAGTGAGAATTTGGCCCCTTGACTTCAAGGAAGACATGCTGATTAATCCCAGATGGAGACCTGGCCAGGCACAATCCCTTCCCAAAGTCCTGGGGCTGAATCACCTCCACTGCTCAGAGCCCGGGGTGGGGGGGTTACTGAGGAACAAGGAACAGCCAGCACCTGCCATGTGGGAAACACTGAGGATGGGGCCAGGGAATTGGGATTGAGGAATTCAGGGACCTTCAGGGTGTGCCTTCTAGTGGGGGGAAGATGCCAGAGTAGCATCCTTTCTCCTGCAGACATCTGGGAATGTCACCTGGGATGGGAGTCCAAAACCTGGGCATTGAGCACAGCGGGCAAGGACATGGGGAATCTTCCTGGCTTCTTCCCACTGAGAGCTTCTTGTGGTGCTCTGTAAGGATCCATAAGAGTAAAAACAGGATTAAATCCATCCATGCTTCAGGGAAGCTGCCCCAGCATTTCTTTGGCAGTTTTGAGAAGCAAACACAGCTTCATTCCTACTCCAAATGCCAAGAAAAAGGATCTTTTTTCAGCAATCATCTCCAAGGCTAACTCAGGACAAGCAAGATTTTGCTTCCCAGAGTTGTAGGCACAAGTGCCATACTTTTTGCAGGAAAAGGTAAAATCCTTTACATGTGTGCCCATGGAGAGATGGCAAAACTGTGGATAAACACCAGGACACACCAATTCCACAGCAGGTATTGATGAGGTTTTGGGTCTTAAATGCAGAGGGTATTAAAAATCCCCACTAGGGGCAATTTTTAATGCAGGGGCATTAAAACTTCACAGCTGTGGGATGCCAGTGTCTCTCCCCAAATTTCCCCTGGGGGTCTCTGGCCCAGACTTGCTCGGTGCAGGCCAGGGGGACTCTTGCTGAGGGCTTTGCGTGCGGAGGAGGCTCCTGAGAAGGGAGAAACGCCTGAGCTCCCAGCTCCCCCCTCCAGCCCGGCCCTCCAAGCTGTGTTTGTGAGGGCCAGCATCTGGAGCGGGGTGGGAGCCGAGGGCTGATGGGCAGCAGCACACGTACAGCTGTGCACATCTGGCCCGCAGGTGTCTCAGCTGCTTTGTGTCAGGGACATGAAAAAGCACCCCGAGTTCCCGGGGCAGTCGTACCTGTCCCGGGGATTGTTCCCAGAAGCCCCCAGAATTCTGTGGAACTTATGTCTCTTCTTTTTAGTGGGTGGCCCCAATTTTTTTTTTTTGGTGTTTGTTTTTCCATTATTTTATTTGAAAGAAGGAGTTTAAACCCTAGATGCTTTCAAAACAGGGGGGTTGTGTTGTTATTAATTCCACTGGCATTAATCCACGCAGCTGAGTCAGTCATAATGGATGGCTGTCATCCTTCCCCTGATTTACTCCTAGGAGCAGAGGTTACTACAGAGCCTTTGTGCTGCACTTTGTGCTCCTCCTTATGCTCAGCCACAGGTACAGCCAGACTTTCTCCCAAAATATTTAATCCGTGCAAGGACAGGGAAAATGGGGAAACATAGGAAAAGTCTCATCCATGGGGTAGGAAAATCCCGGAGCATCCCACAGGGATGCTGCTGCTGCTGGGGTTTGGGAACTGCAGCTGCACACAGGAAAACTGTGAGAGCAGAGGAGCTGCTGGCTGAGCAGGCCAGACCAACAGAGTTCCCTTGGAAAAAGAAGAAAGGCACAGATATATATGTTTATTTTTAGAGAAGGTGTCTTTCCTAGAATTTGTATTATTTTGGCAGGAGCGCTGAGGGGGTGGAGGAAAGGTTTCCCTTTGGCCAATAATATCTGCTCTCCTAAAACACGGTGGAGGCAAGGGGGGTGTTCTCCCAGCCCAGTTCATATCTCAGTTGTATTTATCCCTGCAGAGGCATAGAGGGACCAGAGACCATGTCCCAGTGACTGCCAGCTTTGTCCTAAATTAAATTAAATGAAATTCTCCCTCGGGCTGCCAGCTGTGTCTGTGAAGGGTGGGATCTGTCACTGTGAGCATCTCAGCGGAAGCAGATGGGCCACCTGTGACAACTCCACCCTCCTTCCCTGATTTCCAGCAGCCATTCCCACTGCTTTGGCCCCGTTTTGGGTGTGCATTTCAGGCAGTGCCTGGCAGCTGGAGCCCGCCTGGATCCAAGAAGGCTGCAGGATGTGGGACCCAGGAGGCAGAGGAAGGTGGGATGTGGCTGCTCTCTCCCTTGGTGTGAGCCTCAGAGCCGCTTTTTAGGGACACATCAGTGTCTGTGCAAGCTCTCCTCCCCAGCCTGGGTATTTCCCTGGAGCTGCACCAGGAGAACACCTCATTCCCTGCCTCTTTGTTCCACACCTTTCTCCTGTTTTTGGTGTGGGGCAGTGGATTTGAGCCAAAGAAAGCAATGATGAGCTCTGCTACCCAGGAGGGCCAGCGGGGGCCACTCCTGCCCCTCTTTGCCTCCATCCCTGCCTCAGGAGATGCCACTGGTGTCCCTCGGTGCTTGTTCCCCCAAACCACCCACCAGGCAGCCAGGCAGCTCCTGGCTCTCCCAGCCTCCCCAACACGGGGCAGCTCTGCTGCTTTTCCCTGCTCCACTGCTCATTAGCGGCTTCCGCCCCTCGGCAATCCCCAGCTGCCATTCCAGTGATGTGCTGCCAAGGTTTTCAAAAGGGGGCGCCCACAAACCTGCCTCCTCCTCCTCCTCCTCCTCCTCCAGCTGCCGCCAGCCCTGCTCGGCCTGTGGAGGAGTGCAGGGCTGGGGGAAATGTGCCTTTGCTGTTTCAAGCTTTTTTTAATGCTGGTTTAAAGCTGTTTTTATATTTGTTTTAACTTTCTGGTGAGGGGGGGACGCAGCACCTTGGGACCAACATTCCTGGCTGCCCAAATATTGCTGCAGGGAGGCAGAACCTAACAGAGAACATCTGAGCATCCCAGCAGCAAAATGCTTCACTTGTCAGCATTCCCTTCTCCTCCCTGTGGTGAGCACAGGCCCACAAGTTTGATTTTAGCTGGGCTATGACCTGAAATGTTGAAGAATTGGCTCCTTCTAGGTGTTTTGGGCCCCAAAGTTTTTCCATGGGAAGTTGTTGAGCCCACAGGTAGAAACCATTGAATTCCTCTCCTTGGTGAGCATCCCTCTCTTCTCCTCGAGGGGTTCTTTCCATTCAAGGCCAGATTGGACAGGGCTTGGAGCAACCTGGGATAGTGGAAACTGTCACTACCCTTGGCAGGGGGTGAAATGAGATGGGCTTTAAGGTCCCTTCCAACCCAAACCATTCTGGGATTCTGTGGACACCAATAACCCTTTCTGCAGCTGTGTGAGGGGGGAAAAAATCTTTAAACCAAAATTACGGAGCCATTTCTGGCAATATGTGAGAGGAGCACTCACAACTGGAGCTCTCTGTCCACTCCCTAACCTTGTGGCCATGCTCCATCCTGCTCCAATGGCTGGGAGCAGACCCAGGAAGGCAGGAAGGACCAGGGCCCTCCCCTTGGCTTCTTCTTGTGGCATCACCTCTTTAGGATCCTCCATTCTCCCTGGCCAGGGATGCACAAGAGTCTGGAGAGGGAGAAACAGCCCCAGGGGGAGGAGACAAGGCTCCAATCTCCATTTCCTCATGCCACACACCCATCAAACTGCTCCTGATAACAAACTGGGGAGCTGCAGGATACAGGGAGGATGTTTCACCTCCAGCCAGCCATGGGCAGATAAATCCCCCAAGCTCTGCAAAGGCTGGGCTGAGTCAGAGAGAGGCTTCTCCCCGGGGCTCAGGAATGAGCCTCTGCCAGGGATGTGTTTTGAAATGGTTTCCCAGCTGTAAGATGCACATAATTGTGGCTTTCCCTTCATCTGGGAGACTTCAAGAGCGGATGGTTGATAAGGGTAGAGCAGCAGAGGCAGCACAGCCCGAGCCAGGGGATCTGGTTTCAGTCTGTCCCTACCCACAGCATTCGATCTGATTTTGGCCCTCTCTCCGCCCCCTCGCACGGACACAATTATCTGAATTCCTTTCTCTGCTGCTTCCTCCCCTCTGAAGCCTTGCAGCCTGGTCCTGCTGCCTTTTCCAGGGCTCCCTCCTTTCCTGGCTCGTGGAAATCAAGGGATTTCTGCTGGGTTTATCCTTTGCTGGTAACACCCCAAAAATCAAGGGAATTCTTCTGGGTTTAGGCTTTTGTGGTGGGAAACATCCCAAAAAATCAAGGGAATTCTGTTGTTTTAAGGTGCCTTTTTTTTTTTTTTTTGGCACCATCCAAATCATGAAATGGTTTTACATTTAAACAAGGACAGGCTTAAATTGAAACACGCTTATATTTAAATTAAACAAGCTTAAATTTAAAGGAATTTGAGCATTCTAAACTTAAACAAGGCCAGATTGGACGAGGCTCTGAGCAACCCGGTCTGATGGAAGATGTCCCTGCCCATGGAATGGGATGAGCTTTAAGGTCCCTTCCAGCCCAAACCACCCTCTGGAGTGGCTGCCATCGATTCTGGCTCCAGGGACAGCTGAGAACTCCATGAAATAATTTGGGAACATCCCTTTAGCAGTGATCCTCCCAGTCATGGGGATGCCATCAGCAATTTTGGCTGTTTCCCACTCTCCCCATACCCTGAAACAGCTGGGCCGTATTTTATTTGCCCACAAGACAAAAACAATGGCAAGAAAGGAACCACCATTGGGCATGGAAAATTTTGAGCTCAAGCAGCAGAAGTTTTGGGAGGTTTTTGAGGGGCTCACACCCCATGGGATGCTGGGAGGCCAAGTATCCAAACCTGACCGTGGATCTTTTGACTGATCTTTCCCACAGGGCTTTTTAGGGGACTTATTCCCAAAACAGCTAGGAATGATGGCTCCTGAGCTCAGGAATGGGATTTGAGTGATTTCCTAAAGCAGGAGCATCACCTTTTGTGCTGTAACCCAGCATTGCTTGAAGATACTGGTGGGGCTATTCCAGAATAATTTTTACACTAGAAAGAGGAGAGATTCAGTGAGAAAGAAAATTCCTCACTCTGAGTGTGGTGAGGCCCTGGCACAGGGTGCCCAGAGGAGCTGTGGCTGCCCCTGGATCCCTGGAAGTGTTTAAGGATAGGGTTTGGAGCAACATGGGATAGTGGAAGGTGTCCTCAACCATGGCAGGGATGGAACAGGATGGACTTTACAATCCCTCCCAACCCAAACCATTCTGGGATTCTATGAATGCCATATTTTCCTTACCTTGACGTGTTTGCTCTGTCCCATCTTGTTCAGGTCTTACCTCTGAGATTTCTCCTTCCCCATTCACCCTAAAACATGCCTGGGATGTAGGACAAGAAAACAAAAAGGCCCTGGGGGCAGAGCCTTTTTTCTACACCCTCAACTTTAAAAGAAATGGGAAAAGCTACCTTAAAAAAAAAAAAAACAAACCCAAAAAAACCCAACCAAAACCAAAACAAAACAGCAAAACTTACCAAAACCAAAAAACCCAAACAAACTCCAGCAGTTTTCCTGCATTTCACATTTCATTTGCACTCTCGGCCATGTCACGGAAATGATTTCAATCCTTTTGTAACCAAACCCACCCCAATCCTACATAAGCAAAGGCCTGGGGGACCTGTTGGAAAATTTCCTGCAGCCAGGGCCATGCTCCTGCTGCCACCTTCCATCAGGCCAGCAGCTCCCTGCTCCTGTGACATCCATGCTGGGCTGGGGAATGCTCCTGGTGGGCTGGGAAATGCAAAGGCCTCAGACAGAGGAAGCTGTGCTGAGGCAGGGCATCACAGCTGGGCTCTGTGTTAGGGTAAGAGAAATGCTTGGAAATCCCCGAGAAATCCCAGGAGAAAGCAGTTCCCATTCCTGGGAGTGTACAAGGCCAGCTTGGATGGCTCACAGAGGTTTTGGGGGCATTTTCCCTCTTCCTCAGCCCTTCCTTCCCCCTGCAATAGCCAAACAGAGCCAGGTTGCTGACATGAGGATCCCAAGCCAGATTCAGAGTCTGATTGCAGAGCCTAATTTCAGAGTGTGATTTCAGAGTGTGATTTCAGAGTCTGATTTCAGAGTGTGATTTCAGAGTGTGATTTCAGAGTCTGATTTCAGAGTGTGATTTCAGAGTCTGATTTCAGGGTGTGATTTCAGAGCACCATTTCACAGAATCACAGCACGGTTTGGGTTGAAAGGCTTCTCAAAAAAGCCAATCCAGTTCCACGGAACCAGCATGAGGTGGAATGTGGCAGAGCCATCCCAGAGCTCTGGAAAATCTATAATCCACAGGGCAGGCCATCACCATGCCCTAACCATAACAGGGAGGAAAATCAGCCCCACAGCACTGAAGTGCTGTGGAATTCCCAGTTCTCCAGCTGGAGCTGGAAACCAGAAAGGACCAGTGGGAAGGAGAGGCCTCAGGGCAGCAGCAGGCAGAGCAAGGGGTCTCAGCCAGGGTTAAAGACGTCAGTTCTGCCCTGGGAGCAGCTTTGTGCTGAGCTCTCTGCTCTTGGGTGGGATTTAAAAAAATCCCTGGAACTAGACCAGCTTTTTATCTGGTTTTACCTCGGTTTTGTGTCAGCCATATTCAGAGAAGAGCAGGGCACAGCAAAACCTCGTGTGACCATCCTCCACCCCTTCCTTCTTCTGGCTGGAAAAAATAATAAATTCAAAAAATAAAATCAGCAAATTGCTCCATGGTATCTTCCTCCTGCCTGGGTTTTATTTTGCTTTCCTGGAGCCCTCCCTGGATGGGGAAAGGGTCAGCCTGTCATCTGTCAGAGGTGGGCATCCCCAAACCACCGGGAGAGGTGGAGCTCTCCTAAGTGCTCCTGGGCAGCCTGACAAGTCCCCGAGCTGGTCTGCAGAATGTGGTTGTAATTAGATAATTAATAACTTGGAGAGGGAAAGGAAAGGAAATCAGCTAAATGGAAGCTTTCCTCAGTGGGAGGAAATAATTATATCTGCTTTTTGATATCTGAGCTGAGGTGGCTTTGCTGAAGGCAGGAACAGCACCTTGCCTGCAAAGCCATCCCTGCCCTGAGCAGGACAGGGGATCCCAGGGGCACTGCTGGGTCATGGAGTTTGTCCCACAGAATTTACCCTGCTCCTGGAAGGGTTCCATGCCAGCTTGGAGCAATCTGGGATAGTGAAAGTTGTCCCTGCCCATGGCAGGGGGGAGAAATGAGGTGAGCTTTAATGCCCTTCCCAACCCGAACCATTCTGGGATTCTGATGTTTTGATGGATACATTGCTCCTGCCTATGGATTTACCATTTTAAACCCCAGTGCAAACCAGGCTGTGACATTACCAGACTCTGAATTTAGGCTGTCTATCCAAAACCCTAAAGGAATTGTGCTTCCACTTGCTCCTGGATCTTGCCCAGTGCCTGGATTAACTCCACGCTGCTGGAACCAGGGGCAGGATTCAACACCTGGTGATGAACCACAGCCTGGATTTGTAGGGAAAAAGCCCTTCCCACACAACCTAGCTCAGAAAGATGTCCTGCATTTAGTGTAATTATTTTTCGTCTCTTTTCTTTTTTTTCCTTTTCTCCAGACTGTCCAGTGTCTGCGACTGAAGTGGAATTGGGATATATCCAAGTTTGTAGCTTCTGAAACCTTAAAAACCTCAAGAAAACTGGTCCAAAAGACCCCTCTTGACCTCCCTCGCTCTGAACTCTCGCAGAGCATTTCAGACTGAGTAGCAAAACAGCACCAAGAAGAAGGGGCTGAGCCTTTGCAGCATCTCTCCCCAGAACGACTGACCAAAGAGAGAAGGAGAAGCAACATTCCTGGTTGTTCATTGTTGTTGGGGTTCTGTGTCTGTCTGTCTGTCCGTGCGTTTGGTGTTTTTATCACTAATTTTTTGGGTTTTGTTTTTGTTTTTTTTTTTTCTGGAAACAATCTTAATTCAGGAACGCATTTATGAGGCATCTTTGGGTTCAAGTTTTACTTCCCCTTAACTGTATTCTTCTTTTTTTATATTTTATTTTTTTTTAAATTCCAAACCTGATTTCTTGTACAGTCATGGCAAAACTGGACCAAGGCTCTCAGCAAAAAAGAGGAAAAGAAGGAAAAAAGCCCACCACTATGCCCCCAGCTCCCTGCATGAATTGTTTCAAGTACAGCCTGGATTACAGACTGCCCTCCACACTCTGCCACCTCTCCCTTATTGCTCCATGATTTGCTACCGCTCATCCCCTTCCCCCTTTTTTGATTTTTTTTTTTTTTTTTGTTTTCATTTTCTGTTCCAGTGTATATGTTGCTTATTTGTTTTATTTATTGAGATATTTTTAACGAGCTAAGAGACTGCAATGTCGCTGTGTATACTGCTTCTCTTGCCAGTAAAAATAAAGATGTCATGCAGCTACCGAGGGTTTGGGATTTATGTTCTTGACTCCACAGCCCCCAGCAGAGGCTGAGACTCTTCCTTGTGCCCCACAGTGTTTTGACACTCAGAAATTTGGCTAAAAACCCTTTCCCAGGGAGTGGGGTGATGGGGTGCAGAGGGTGTGAGCATCACTTGTCTGGGCTGATGATTTGGCTTGGAATGGACCTTAAAACCCAACACCTTCCACTAGAACAGCATCTGGAAACATGGGGCAAAATTATCCCAAACGACCTTTTCTCCTCATCAACTATGAGAAGAAAAAAAAAAGAAAAAAGAAAAAACAAAACTAAACAAAAACCCAACAAAAACTCCCTGCTGTGGTGTTTAGGGCCATTAAAAAATAAATCATGTCATTCCATCCAAACCAGCTTCGGGGGAAAACATTTTAAGACACCAAGTCACGGCCCTGTCTGTGTGTGCATCAGATGCATTCATTCCCTGATAGCTTCCCGAGCCCCAATGTCAAGTGTTTATTTTAAAACAAGCCCCGTTGCGTGGAGGAAAATCCATCACATCCATTAGAAGCTCTTACTGAGGAGTAAATGACATCTCAGTCTGGGCTCTGGGTACCAGCAGAGCCAAAAGCACCATTTAAGAAGGTGAATTTAACAGCTGTCAGAGCATGCAGCGCACAAATTACTTCCCCCAGCCCCGAGGAATGTGTGCTTTCACATCAGTTACTGCAATTTTGGGAATCTCTAACCCTGCTCCAGGTTGTCATTTCACCACAAGAAGTGACATTTTTTCAAGCACAGGTACCAAAATCCAAATCCAGCTTTTCTGAGGGTTTGTCAGGGAGCCTGTGGTGCTGCCCTGCTGTGCCATGAGGTGCTCAGGAGCAGGAGGACACGGCTGGATTTTCCCAAGGATCTGTGCCATGTGCCGTCCTCGCTGCTGCAGAGGGTCAGGGCTGCTTCCCCCAGGCTCCAGTGCCATGGATTTAAGGATCTGTCACAGGAGATCAAAGCCTTTGACCCCTTCCTGCAACTCTAAACAAACACCAATGCTCACAAGCACCTTTGGAACCTCTTCCATGAGTTCTGGGCCTCAGCTGAGGCTCCTGTGGGTGTATGGCCTTGGAGAGGTAGATTTGGAGCCTGGAATTAGGGTACAACTTTTGGTTTTAGGCAGAAAAGGGAGTATCTGTTCAAATGGTCAGGAGAGAGCCCTGCTTTGGCTTTCAGATGGGTGCATGAAGTTCCTGAAGAAAACCAAGGCCATGAAATCCTCCAAAAAGTTTGGGAGCTGTGAACTCTCTGGGTAACAGATTTTTAACAGCAAACACACCTGACTCCATGGAGAGGGAGGCAGACAATTCCATCAGCTGCTGGGAAGGCTTTTTGTGTGCTTGGGGTTTGTCTGGCATGAGCTGGGCACTCAGGAAACCCAGAACCCAAACTGCAGCTGTGTCCTTGTGGGCAGCACATGGATGCATCTAAATTTCCTTTTCCATACACAGGAGTCTTTTCCAATGGCATTTATCACCCCTAATTCCCAAGGGGATTGAAATTGTCCTTCCCAATCCCACCTGTGATGCCACAAGACCCTGTGGGAGATTAAGGGATGTCACCAAGGGCAGGGGCAGGGTGGCTTGTGCAGAAAAGGATGAAAGCAAGAAATCCCTAAAAGCAGCAGGATCAGATGAGTCCCAACAATGGGATTTCTCCTGCGTGGCAGCACACACGCCCACGTGGAGCCTGGCTAAATATTGATCCTGGATTTCTTGGTCTTTGTGCACATGAAAGGCTACAAAAAAAACCCCACAAACCAGTACAAACTATTCCAGCAAACCACAAAGCAAAATATTCCCTGGAAAGAAGCCAAGCACTGAGGTGAGGATGTAAAACTCACTGATCTGGGATTTTTTTTTAAAATAATTTTTTACTCAATCCCAGCTCAGCTTAGCACCTCTGACCCCTCCATTTCTAAAAGGGGGGAAAGAAAGGTTTTTGCATTTTCAGCCAAAGTCCACATGAAAAAATAATAACTATAAAAAAAACCCCAAACAAATCCAACCCCCAAGTCCCACCCCTTGGGATGTCTGCTCTCCCCAAGGCCACCCCGTTTCCACACAAAACTGAGGAGTGCTGACAGCAGGGAGGGATGGGGAAAGGGGGGAGCCCTGAGGATTTTTCCCAGGGATCCTTGGAAACTTGGAAGTGCTGGGACCACCCAGGCACCGTTTCTGGGATGGCAAATGCACCCCCCCCTCCCCTGCAGGGTGACAGCAAAGAGAGGTCAGTGTCACCTCAGCACGGAGATCTTGGCTGGGGGAGCTGCATCCCACACAAACCTGGGAGAGCAGGGAGGACCCAAGTGCAGCTGCACGCTCAGGACAAGGATAAATCCTCTGCTTCCTGCTCTTGGGAAGTGCACTGACAAAGGGACCTGAATCAGGCTGGGGCAGAAAGATAAAAACTGAGATCAGGAGCGATGTGAAAGTAACTCCCCGGCCCTGGGGGGATTTAAAACCCACTTGGATGTGGTGCTTGGGGACAGGAATTATTGGTGGCCTTGGCAGTGCTGGGGGAATGGAAGGACTCTGCTCTTAGAGGGCTTGTCCAGCCTTCAGGATTCTGTGATGCTTCAAGCAGACAAAACCTGCTCCAGCAGCAGATGGATGGCTGGGAAGGACGGGAAGCAAAAGGAGAGGTCAGTCCCAGCAGGACACAGCCCCTTCTTTGTGACTCAGACATGTCCTCTTTGCTTTACATAGAAAATCACACGTTTATGTCTCATCTTTAAACCTTCCTCCCACGTGCAGCCCCAAAGCTGGGCAAAAGCTGCTCACCTAAACCACAAAAGGAAGCAAACACCACAGACTGAGGCCCTGGCAGAGGAACTGTGGCTGGAATCCCTGCAAGTGTCCCAGGCCAGGTTGGACTTTGGGGCTTGGAGGAGCCTGGGATGGTGGAAGATGTTCCCTGCCCATGGCAGGGGATGGGATGGGGTGATCTTCAAGCACCCTGCCAACCCTTCCAGTCCATGGTTCCATGATTCCATTGTTGCCAGCATCCTGCCCGTGTTTTAAGGGAATCATTCCAGGTTTTTCAGCTGCACCTTGATGCTCTTTGTGGTCTCGGTGCCATTCCCCTCGCCTTTGTAGTCTCAGGATTTGTCTGGAGCTTGGTAAAGTGCACTCAGCCCTTTTATGATTTCCTGTCCTGTTTCGGAGCCCTGCACTGAAAGACTTTAGTTGCCTCCTAAATCTTTTTCCAGAACTCTCCTGTCATTTTAAATATGGGCCAGCATTTTGTTAGCTCCAAGACTTTGAAATAATATCAAAGTAAACCTCAAAGGAAAATAACGCAGTAAAGGGGAAGGTTGGGGCTTAATTCATATTTAAATAAAGACCCTTCACTTCAGCTTGGGTTACTGTGTAAAATGACTGGGAGCAAATGGAGCTTTTAAAGGCCTTATTCCCCCTCAGGGGTCTGTTTTAAAATGATCAGGGAGCCTACCAGGCCCAGGAATGAAATTGCCTTCCCAGGAAAACTTCCCTACCACTGGGAAGAAAAATCCTTGAAGTTCTCCAGAAGCAAGATGGACATTTTTCCTCCCTCCCCTCCCGAGCTGTGACCCAGAGCAATGTTTGGGAATGGTGGGAAGGCAGACAGGATCCCTCTCAAAGCCTTTGGAGAAGGAGACGAGGAGCTCAGGATTGATTTGCACGTCAAAACACGGATTTTTCTCTCATTTTCTTTTCATTTTCTGGGGTTAACCACACACGGTAACAGGAGACACTGCCCTTTCCCCCTCCCAAAATGCTGGTTTCCAGGAGAGAAAGGAGGAGCTGAGGGCTGATTTCCAGCAAGCCCCAGCACCTGACAGGGATTTGCCCAAGTGTCAGAATTCCAAGTGTCAGAATGCCCAGCTCAGGTACCTGCACAAGAGCAGCCAAGCCCTGGGCTCCCTCCGCTGGGCTTTATCCGGGGATCTCCTTTGAAATTCCCCTCTAAGCTCCACATCCTGCTGCAGCACAGAGCAGCAGTGCTGATGGATTTCTCCTTCCACGTCCTCTCTGCCTTTATTCCTTATTTCCTACTGCAGCCCCAGGAGCAGTGGGCGGCAGGGATGGCTTTTGCTAACGCCAGCAAACTCCAGATCTGCCAAAAACCCCGAACAAAGGCTGTGAGAAAAATATTTCTGCAGGAAGCATTGGCTGAAACACGATTCATTTCTCCAAGATAAGTCATATTTCCCCCGGCCAACACTTACAAAAGGCTTCTCCTCCCTCATCCCTGCTCTGGCCTGGGTGATGGATATGGCTCCAGCATGTGCTTCCAGTTGAGGCCTGTGGAATTGCTCCATGCAAAAGCTCACTCTGGGTTCCCCTCATTGTCACCGGTGCCTTCTTCCTGCTCTGGAAGGGAACTGACCCCATTCCCAAAGGGAATTGTCCCCATTCCCGAAGGGGACTGTCCCCATTGCCGGCCTCACGCCACCACTTCCAGCATCATTGTTTTCCAGCCGGGTGTGACATCCCTGCCTGCTCGCTGTGGCTTTGTCACCAGCTCCTGCAGACAATGCGCTCCGCGGGTCGTTTGCAGTTCATCACGTCTTAGCTGGAAAAAAAACCAACCCCATTCCTGCTTCCCACATGGCCGGGAGAGCCATAATGGAATTTCCTAACATCCCTCACGGCAGAAGCCCTCGCTAGAGAGGGGCCCTGCCAGACCGTGGCTTGCTTTCCCAAATTAGTGATTGGGTGGGAGCTCAGCGGGAGCTGGGCCAGGGACCAGCTGGCATGGCACAGCAGCTCATGGTGGGACATGTCCATCCCAGCATCAGGCAGGGCAGCCCTGGCAGGGTGAGGGACCCTAAATAATGGGCAGGGACCTCCCTGGCCACAGAAGAAATCGTGGAATGGTTTGGGTTGGAAGGGACCTTAGAGGTCATCCGGTGCCACCAATGCCATGGGTAGGGACACCTTCCACTGTCCCAGGCTGCTCCAAGCCACATCCAGCCTGGCCTTGGACACTTCCAGGGATCCAGCAGGGGCAGCCACAGAGGCATTCCTGGGACACCGCAGCAGTGCCAAAGCTGGCAGAGTCCCCCCATGGGGCTGGACATGGGGACAGGGTCAGCCACACCCAGGGTCAGCCACACCCAGGCCAACCTTGGCCACCCTTTGGATCTACCCAAGGTGGTCTCCTGGCTCCTGGTGGCATCCCAAGCCCCTCATGTGGGATTCTGTCAGCTGGGTTTTATTTCTTCTTTCTCTTTATTTGCCCTGTGGTGCAGGAAGTCAGAGGAGCTGTCTGGAGCATGAGCATGTTCCCGTGAGTTCCTGCCTGGGTCACTGTCCCTGCAGGCAGCCTCATCACCAGCAGTGACACCCAAGCATCCTGCGTGCCACCAGCACCTCTGGGGACACTGGAGCAGCTGGTGGTCCATGGGCTCCTCCTGCCATGGCCTGAGGGGCTCGTGCTTCATTTGCCAGTTGCCACCACAGAACATCCTGGTCTGAGGAGACAGAGCTGCCTGGGCAACTTGGACCAGGTAAATGCCAGCAGAGGAATTAATATCCACCAAATCTTGAGCCCCAACCTTCTCACAAAAGAGCTGAGGCGAGGTTTGTCCCTCCTGGAGTCACACCACAACAAAAAGAAAAGGAAGCAGGAGTGGGAAGGAAGAGAGAGGTGCAGAGGAAGAAGAGGATTAGGATGAAGTACAGACAAGAGGGAAGGCAAAGGCCTGCTCCTTCCAGAGCACACCTGCAGAGCTCAGGGTGGAGATGGATGGCTCCTAGAGGCCCTGAGATCCCATGGATCCACATGTCAGGTGAGCATTTCATCCCTGCTCAACTCTGCTGCTCTGCACCAGGACTTCAGCAGTGCCTTGCTAAGCCCGTGTTTGTTAGCACTGCTCTAAAATAGAATTAAATAAAAAATCAACATCTTTGTGGCAAACACTGCAGGAGCACCATGCTGGTGAGAAGGGATTTTGTGTTGTTGGAAGCTGCTCTTTCCTGCCAGAAAGTCACAGAATCACAGCAGAGTTTAGGTGGGAAGGGACATCAAAGCTCATTGAGTTCCACCCACCTTCCATAGTGACACCTTCCACTGTCCCAGGTTGCTCCAAGCCCCATCCAACCTGGCCTGGGACACTTCCAGGGATGGTGCAACCACAGCTTCCCTGGCCAGACTCCCCAACATTCCTTAAAATGTCCATCAGGGCTTAAAATGTCCAGGGATTTCACTCCACACGCTCCACAAGGGTCTGGGATGAGCAGAGCACGAAGGCAGCAGCTCAGAGGTGAGGGGTGGCTGCAGGACACAGCCCAGCCCTGTCAGGGTGGGATGGGCACGTCCAGCCAGCTCTGGCACAGCTCTGTGGCCTCACACTGTGACATGTTTGAACAGCCAGACCCTTTCCCCTTCATCAGTGCTGGGGCTGGGCAGAGCCAAAGGTCAGGCTGGGAGCTGATGATTTCACTTCTAAACAAAACTCCTCCTCCTCCTCCTCCTCCTGATAAATTTTCATTTAGTGCCACCAAGATGATTCCTCCTCTACTCTACAATCTCTTTAACAAGAGGGGTATTTCATTCCCCAAAACCAGCTCCTTCTTGTCCCAAGTCCCAAGATTTTGGGGAATTTTGGCTAGGATCATGCCCCATGCCTCAACTTACCAGTGCTAGAGAAATAAAGGTGGCAGAGAGGTAAAACCCCACAGTTGTCTCTTGGTCCCATTTCCTGGTTTTAATGGCTCTGCCACCTGTGTTCCCACAGGATCAGGGCCCTGTTTGAGGTGCCAGGGGCTGGAAAGTGCAAAACCAAACCCCACTGTCTGAAAGACATGTGTTTTCTTTGCTTTGGAGAAAAAACAAGGGGAAAAGAGCAGGAGATGCAGCCGGCTTCCAGACTGCCTGCACTCCTTCATGCCCCAGAATAGAGCAACCCAAACTGCCCAGGACAGAGTGCAAAGCATCACCTGTGCTTCTCCTTATCCTGGACCCCTTTGTTTCTGTGGATTTCTCTGAGACCACCAAAAAGTTCAGCCCTGACATTGTTTGTTCTGGTCCTGAAATCTCTTACAGAACTTTTCCAGCAGTGGTTCTCAGGGCTCTGCCCTCCTCCTTCCAGGGAGGTTTCAGAGCTCAGCTGGTGTGGGGAAAGAATTTGGTGATTTAGATAACCTCAGAACTGTTTGTTAAGAGATTTGGCTGCTCAAATCCAGGCAGGGGGTGGTTTCTGAGCTGTGAGGTTCATGTTCAGGTTCAGCTTGGACAGGGCTTGGAGCACCCTGGGATGGTGGAAGGTGTCCCTGCCCATGGCAGGGGTGGAATGAGATGGGATTTGAGGTCCCTTCCAAGCCACCCCCAGCCATTCTGTGATGTTCCTGCATCACCTTGGCCAGGGAACACGCTGCTGCTTTGTCTCTGCTTTCCCAGCCCTCCTGAATTGCTGTCAAGGAAACTTTTCCCCCCTCACTGGGTCATCCCCAGCTCCCCCTCCCAGCCCAGCCTGAAGGACAGTGCCTGGGGGCTGGTGCCATCGTGTGGATACAGCTGCAACCAAGAGGAGGAGGAGGAGGAGGAGGAGAAGGCAGAACGCTGGGAAAAGGACAAACCTGGCATTGTCCAAGTCTGGATCTAAACCAGGTTCCCTCCCAGAGATACCAGTGGGTTTAGGTGCTGCTTCCTCCAGCAGTCGAATAGATAAATAAATCAGCAGAAGGATGCACCACCTGCCCCACTTGCACCCTACAGCATCTCCTGGTGCCACAGCAGATCCCAGAGGGAATTTTCCCTAAGGAAAGCAGCAGTGATTGAGATTTAGATCCCTGCCAAAGGCCCAGAAGCTGAAACCACTGTACCTTACTCTGCTTTCCTGCTGGAAACAGGGCTGGAGCACAAGCCCTGCCTGTGTCATCCCCTCCAGGATCTCCAGGACTGTCTGGTGAAGCAGCACACACACACTCCTGGGCCTGCAGGAGAATCAGGCTGTGGATTTTGGCCCCTGGCAGAGGGTGTGCTCTGCACTCTGGGCTCGCATCCTGCCCTGGAAGTCACAGAGTCCCCAGCCTCCAGCTCTTGCAAAACTGAGGAGCAATCCCAGCCCAGGATAAAAATAAAGGGTCCACAGGGCCCTGCCACTCTGGGGTCAGCTGACACAGTGGATGTGCATCCAGGCTCCTTCTTGTCATTTTTCCACTGCTTTTTACAGCCTGGAGCTGAAGCGGAGCCAAATGACAAGCAGGGGGGAGAACGGATCAGGAGCCTGGGGTTTCCTTTGGGTGGTCAAAATCCCAAACCAAGCCCTGCTGGCTGGGATGTTCCCATTATCCTGCAGAGTGGAGCCCTGAACTCCACTGAGCTCCTTCCCAATCCCCATGGGCTGTGATGGAGAGCAGCCTGCTCCCACTCCTTGGGAAACATGGATGTGGGGATGAGCCTGGTCCCACAGGGAGGGCAGGGATTCCCTGAGGGCCCTGTCCAGGCCCTGCCCAGCCTCCCTCCCACCCCTGCACTGTCCAGCCCTGTCATGTTCTTGGCTCTCCCCCCAAATTCCCACTGCCAAGGGCCAGGGAATTTTCCCCCAAATTCCCACTACCAGGTGGCCAGGGCTCAGCCACCAGCCCTCAGTGGCTCTGTGCTGGCTCTCACTGGGCTGCAGCACCTGCAGGTGCAGGTGGGATCCCCCTGGATCTCCAGGGATCCATCAGAGCATCTCCAGCACATCAGGGCATTCCCAGCAATCTGCTGCCCCATCCCAGCCAGGTTTAGCAGCACCTGCATCCAAAATCCATGAAGGACCCAGCCCCACAGTGCTGTTTCAGATTAAATGGTTCCTTCTCATTGTTATTTGGGAAATGTAGGAATTTTTCCCATCTGTCTTTGACCTATAAAAAGAACATCCCTCAGAACCGAGAGGTTTTTGCCAGCGAGGACGTGTTTTCATTTCTGGCCTTTAAGCACATTTCATGGCTTGCCAAGACTTTTTAGGAGGCTAAAACTCAAGGCCTCAGCTCAGCAGAGTGCTTCCAGCACGTGCCAGAGAGGATTTAGGTGTACACTTGTGTCTGAGCACATGTTACAGGCTGCTGGACGGAGAGGTTTGCCCAAATTGGTGCCAAAAATCATCTTCATTAACTCCTTGACTCTCTGATTCTGTCCTTGGCTTTGTTCACCTGCAGGTGAAATTTGGTTTGCAGATGTGCAGCTCCTGGATTGCAGGGAGCAGCTCTTTATTTGGTGAATGCTTCGTGGGGATTCGGGAAGATGTGAAAAGCCTGGGGCAAGAAGAGGTGGGTGATGCTTTCTTGAAAGCAGGATTTTAAAATCACAGCAACTGCAGAAATTTCATGGAGTGTTTAACAACAGCAAAATCGGGAAGAAAAACTAAGAAGGCATATTTGAAGTGCCTCTAAGTGAAAATTCTGATTTAAAAAGAAATTTTACGATATAAACCCCTGTTCAAGTGAAATATTTAACTTCAAGCTGACTGAAATACCTCTTTAAAAATAATGTCTCTTCTTTCTCTTCTTTATTTTTTTTTTCAGTTTTGGTTTGCCAGAACCATCATTTCATCATTTTTCCATCATTTCATTTTTCAGCCCAAATCTTTATTTAAAGTTTTTGGAGCTTTGCTGCTAGGAAAGTCAAGGCTTGTGTATCTAAGTACACCCTGAGAACTGAAAACAGAGCTGGATAAATGAAGAGGGAACACAAAATTCCAACTCTCAAGTTTGTCTTTAAGAACTTGCCAGTCATCCAGGAGGAATTCAAGATACCACAGCTATCAAAAGACACGGGATCTGTGCTCTGCTTCCAGGAAAGACACATTTCATCATCACAAGGAAATACACCAGATGACAACCAGCCCCCTCCAAGCTTCCAGCATTCCTACCTGCACTGCTAAATCCCAAAATCCAGCCTTTCCTGCAGTGTGCCTTTTATCTCAGCAGCACTGCCCTCAAATGCAGATTCCAGAGGAAAGGCAATGCTGGATTTCATGGGAATTAAACCCAAAGCTTTTAGCTCGGCAAGGCAAGGGTCAAACAAATTTATTTGGTGAACCTCCCCTGTCAGATCTGTCTCATTCCCTCTCTCCTGCCCCATCCCTGGAAGTGTTCAAGGCCAGGTTGGATGAGGCTTGGAGCAACCTGGACCAGTGGAAGGTGTCCCTGAGCTATAAGGTCCCTTCCATCCCAAACCATTTGGGATTCATGGAGCTCCCATCAACAAAGCAACCAGAGGTCTTCCACCACCCACACTGCTCTTACAGAACAAGGTGACCAACAGAGGGGGGGAAAAATGCTCAAAATCACTTTTTTTTTTTTCTTTTTTTCTTTTCTTTTTGCTCCTTATAACGTTCGTTTAATCCTGAAAGCAACTAAAACCACAGAGGTTTTAAATGGGGAGTTGAAAGCAGCAGCGGGGTGGGGTCGCCGGGGCATTTTATTTTTTTTTTCCCTGCTGTCAAACGGTGAAACCATCCCTGTTATTTAACATGTCAAAAGCCTGTGAACCAAACAAAACAAAGCCCAAACTTCCCGACCGCAGCGACACATTGATGGACACCAGGAAAAGGGCTGCAAGCACAAAACAAACAAACCTCCCCGAGAAGGGCTCCGCCGAACTGAAGGGGAAAAGAGGTTACGAGGAATTTGTGGGAAATGCAGCCAAGAGAGGGAAGGATAAAAGAGACCAAGAATAAAAAATAAAGAGGAGGAAAGGGCAGAGGGAGAAGGGGCTGGGACAGGGCTGTGCCAGTCAGGAGGGATTTGGCCGGATGATGGTTTTACTGCACTGAAATGTGGAAGATGCTTTGATTAATTCTAGGAGCCCACCCCAAAGTCATCCTGCAACTCCCAGCGCGCTAATTACGGAGGGGAGGCGGGCAGTGACTCATGCTGGAAACTTCCCAACTTCCAAAGGGGGAAAATGGGAAAGAAAAAAAAAAGAGGAATCTCAGTTCTCAAGCGAAGATGAAGGTCCCTGGACCCTCAGACCCGTGCTGGGACAAAGGCTGGGGACAGCGTGGTGGCAGCGAGGTGGCCTTGGATGGGGTGGTCCCCAGGAGGGCTGGCAGAGGAGATGTCCCCAAGGAGGATGGGGAGGATGGGGGTGACAGCTCTGGGTGCCTCTCCAGGGCTCCTTGTGCCACCGCTGGAGGCAGGGATCTGCCATCCCAGCAGAGATGCCCAGCGGGAATGCGCCCAAAAAGCTGCTGCCAGCTGGTGCAAGAGTGGGGCAGGATCACTCCATGTCCCTCCACCACCACCTGAACCAGCTGAAGGGTCTGCGATGGAGCCCCCCAGCTCTGGGGTGCCTCAGATCAAGGTTTGCTGGATCACGGAGGGGAAAACAGAGCCAGAGCCCCAATGAGGAGGCTCAGGTGAGCCCTGAGACTCAGGGGGTGCTCAGCCAGGGGGAGGCACAAGCACGGAGGTGTTTGCTCAGCCAGGATCAGCTCCAGGAGAACCTCTTGGGATGACAGTGGAGAGACTGAGGGGGGTCCTTCCTTGCCTGATGTTTATTGTCCCATCTCAGCTCCGCTCCCATCCTCTCGTTTTCAGCTCTCTGGGCAGCTGACAGCAGCAGGAACTGAGGCCAGAGCAGCAGATTAAGAACATCTTCCTTCTCCAGGCTCGTGGCCCCACGCTGGAGTTGGCTCAGCCCAGGAACCAAACCAGCCCTGAGGATGTCACGGGCTGGGGACAGAGCTGGGGACAGCAGGGCTCATGCCCTGGAGCCAATTGTAACTACATTTTTCTAGTTTCTCTCTTTAAGGAGAGAAGAGAATTAGATTAGGTTATTTTCATTTTATTTATTTCTTTCTATTTTTTAAATTTATTTCTTTTTTTTTTTAAAGAAAGGAAGGTGCAGGGTGTGACCCCATCTCCAGCACCCTGGCTCAGCCTGGGGTGTGTCACACAGGCTCACATCTCTCTGGCCCCGAGCAGGAACCCCTCTGTGCCCTTCAGATGGCATCAGGGGTGAATAAAAAGCCACTTCCCTGCACACCCAGCTCCTCTCAGCCTCCCACGGGCTCCATAACCACTAGAGGGGAGTGGAAGGTAACGAGTTGAGGAGTTGGTTGTGTCCTCCTGGGTTGGGGAGGTTCCCTAGCTCTGGGTGCCCACCACCCCCAAAATTCACAGCATCCACCCACGTGAGGAGGTTTTCCCCATCACCCCAGGGCACCAGCAGGATGCTGGAGCAACCTTCAGCACGGAGTGGGGTGTGGAAATTGTTGTGGGCACCACAGAGCTCACTGGGGTCCATCCTGGCTCCCTCAGGGTCTCCATGGTCCCTCCTCAGAGGGGACATAAAGACACAGGGTCAGCCAAGAGCTCCTCTGACCATGGGATTCACCAAGCCAGGTTTGGCCCACTGTGCTCCCTCAGGCAGAGCTTGGCCTCCTTGTCCTGTTGGCATCACAGAAATAAATCAATAAAAGGGTTCAGATGAACCCTCAATAAAAGGCTTGTGCTGATCAGAGGAAATTTCCATCTCCATTTTCCATGGAGAAAAGGCTGAATTTTTATTTTTTTTCCCCCCCCTTCAGTCTGGAAGCCTTTGAGGTGCTTTTTATTTCTGCTCTCCAAATAATTCAGGGTGTGCCTCAGTGTGTCCAAGCCAGCCCAAGCACAAGTCACCAGGAAATGCTGGGGATGGTGGAGATGTACATTATGTGCAGGGAATTTAGTGCCAGGGACACCAGGGATTTTTCTGCTTTTGCCATTGGGGAAACCTACATTTTACATTTTACATTTTACATTTTACATTTCACATTTTACATTTGACATTTTACTGCCCTGACTTCCCAGCCCACAGTGAGGCCATTACTAAAGATCTACAATATTAAGATTTAAACCAAATTTAACAGTTCCCTTTGCAGAAATGTGCTGGGGAGGCAGAGTTATCCCATTCATTTGATATTTTTGTGGAAATGGGAAACCTGGGGGCTTCTCCCAGGAGTATATTTTTTTGTCCACTAGGGAACAGGTCAATATTTTGCTTGTGTCCACCCCTCCCAACCCTTCCCATGCAACAGGGAAAGGGGAAAAAAACCAAAAAACCTCCAAACCTCTGAGCACCATAAAGATTTTATTATAAACAAACCCCTGGGAGCTTTTTGGGAGCCGTGGTGATTAACATTCCTTAATGAGGATGCAGGGGGTGCTCAGGGCTGGGGGAGGGCAGCCCCAGCACCCTCCTGAGGGTCCCACCTTCCCTTCCCACCCAATCCCCCCTGTTGCCATCTGGCAGATTTACTGGCCCCGCTAAGGTGGCTCCCACTGATATAATGAGGAGTTGCAGCCTGGGCTGTATTTCCTCATGCATTTCACTTCCCTGCCAGAAAAGTTCAGGGCTGGGTCAGATTTTATATATATTTATGCATATAAAAAAAAATAAATAAATATGTATATATAAAAATATATATTTCTTCTTTCCAGGTGATTTCCACCTTTTCCCATCCAAAGACTCATTCACCCTCATCTTTCCCACCCACCAGGGGTTTGTTCTGTTGGTTGAGTTTGGGCTAAAGAAAACATTCCAGGGGCCAAAGCCCCACATCCATCCCCTCCAGGGGTGGGATGCTGCCTGGTGCTGCTCTCTGGGGGTGCCACAGCAGCACTGAGCCCGTCCTCAGCCCACTTCCAGCCAGGAAGTGCTGATTTAATCAAGTTCAGCTCTGGTATGGAAAGGGAAGCTGGGTGGCTGGGGACTTCAAACAGCCCCATCCCTCCTCCCACACCTTCACAGGGTCATGATCAGAGAGGGACATGCCCCAGCATCCCAAATCCCTGCTGAGCTCCTCCAGCCTTGCTGCACCCACCCCAAATCCCCAAATCGTCCTTCCCTGGCCGTGGCCAAGCTGCCCTGCTCCAGCCAGAGGCCACCAGGCCCCTTCTCTGAGGACAACAAAGCCTCAAACGCGTTGCCAGGTGAATTTTGTGAGGATTAAAATGTTTCCAGGTGAATTTTGTGAGGATTGAAACGTTTCTGGGTGAATTTTGTAATTAATAAAAGCTCCTGGCGCTGCTGCTCTTGCAGGGCTCTGTGCCCTTGTTTAGCAGAGCTCTGGCAGGGGTTCAGGGGGTGCTGGCGTTGCCTCTGCTGCCTGGAGGCTTTGGGATGCCAATTCCAGGCACAGATTGCTGAGGAACGGCCCATCCCCATTGGTTTGGGGCTTCCTGGCTCCTTTCCCCATTGCATAGCTGAGAATTCCCATTGTGCATGGAATGCAGCCAGGATCCAGGAGGAGGTGAAGCCCATGCACACCCTGCGGTGAAGGGGGTGCCCCAGGGTGCAGGAGGCTCATGGAAAATTTGGGTATAATTAATAAATAATAAATTTTGGGTATAATTAATAAATAAGAAATTTTGGGTATAATTAATAAGCAATAAATTTTGGGTTTCCTCTCCCCTGCTGGGAATGAGCCATCCCTGCCTGCTGGAGGGAGGCACCCCTGACCCATGGGATTTTCACCTTTCCATCAGGAGGGGAAAGGGAGGGTTTTGTTGAGCCCAAGGCACTCCAGCCCCTCTGTGAGATAACTTTTCTTTCAGATTTCAGAATCCCAGAATGGTTTGGGTTGGAAAGGACCTTAAAACTCATCTCATTCCAACCCTGCCAGGAGCAGGGACACCTTCCACTATCCCAGGCTGCTCCAAGCCTCAACCTGGCCTGGGACACTTCCAGGGATGGGGAAAATAATCCTGCCAGAGCCTTGGCCTTCCCAAACCCCACCCCCGAGGCAGCCACACACCTTCTCACCAGAGGCTGCCTCTCTGAGCTGCCTTTTTCCCACAATTTCAGAGTTTTACGGCCAGCATTCCTCATTTTCCATGTCATTAATCTCCACAGGCCCTGGCTCCAAGCAGGCAGGAAGCCAAAGGCTGCCAGACAGGTTCCAAGCGAAATCCAAGTTGTCTGGAAAAGAAGAAAATCCAGCTGAAAGTTGGGAAAGCCCTTGAGGCTCAAAACTGGCTCTGCCCAAGCACCCAGCAGGACAAGGGGGATGCTGCTCAGATGGGTTTGGTGGCAGCCAGGCTGTCCCTTCCCATCCCACTGGACTTTTCCAGCCACCAGGGTTCCCTTTGAGCTCAGGGATTTGTGCCCAAGGGGGGGAAAAACCCAGCACCCAACCCAAAGCAAAACTGGGAGATTATTTTTAAGTTTCTTTAGAGAGGTCTTGCTCTGAGAGCTGCTCCTGAGCAGGCAGCCAATGCATCTTTCAGGGTGTTTTTGCTGTGAGTTCTCATTTCCTGATCTTGGAAGTTGCTCTGCTGTGAATCCTCAACTCCCCAAAGTCCCAAAGCTGAGGATGACACAGGCAAAAACACTTTCAGGCAGGACAAGGGAGGAGAAGAAATCCGTCCTACAAGGGGGAAGAGCAAAAAACTTGCCTGGAAGTCTCCAGAAGTACCTTTAATCCTCCTCCAGGTTGTCCACATGGATCAGTTCTGCTCAGGGGGACCAGAGAATTCCAGAATGGAATTCAGGCCCTCAGGGAAGGCTAAAGTTGGGTATTAGGGAAAATTTCTTCCCTGAAAGGGAGGCCAGGCCCTGGCACAGCTGCCCAGGGCAGTGTGGAGTCCCCATTCCTGGAGGGATTTAGAAGCCCTGTGGATGTGGCACCTGCAGCACGGGCAGGTGAGCCAGGATCCTTGGGAAGGGGGGGCCTGATCCAGCTGCCTCCCAGAGCAGATTCCAGCCCTGGTGGGATCTGCAGACACTTCCCTGCCTGGATTCCTCTTCCCATCATCTCCCTCCAAGCCTCTCCAAGCACGGCTGGGAGCAGCCCTGGACCTTCAGGCCCTCAGCCCTGCCTCTCTCTGCTCACAAAGGGAACGGAGAGGAATTGTTTTGGAATAACAGCGCAAATCAAATTTCCCGTGGCAGATAAGGGGGAGAGAGGTCAGACATGAGAAGGCTTTGGATGACAGAGGAATTATCCTGCAGCCCCTGTGGGATAACTCAGTCCCAGTCCCACTTTCAGCACTTTGTTATCCCAGCACGGAGCTGCTCCAGCAGCCCCAGGCTGAGCATTCCCTGTGCCCTGAAAGGAGGGGGAGCATCCCAGCGAGTCAGGGCCATCATCCAGCGGCCCAGGGGAGCCGGGCAGCCCTGCCCAGCTTCCAGCCGGAGCTGCGGGAAGCTGCTCTGTGCTTTGGGTGTGCAGCTGTTCCACAGCTGCTGCTGCTTCTCCTTCTCCTCCTCCTCCTCCTCCTTCTTCTTTTTCTTCTCCTTCTCCTTCTTCTCCTTCTTTTTCTTCTCCTTCTTCTTTTTCTTCTCCTTCTCCTCCTTCTTCTTCTTCTCCTTCTTCTTCTTCTCCTTCTCCTTCTTTTTCTTCTCCTTCTCCTCCTTCTTCTTCTCCTCCTTCTTCTTTTTCTTCTCATTCTCCTCCTTCTTTTTCTTCTCCTTGTCCTTCTTCTCCTTCTTTTTCTTCTCCTTCTTCTTTTTCTTCTCCTTTTTCTTTTCCTTCTTCTTCTTCTCCTTCTTCTTTTTCTTCTCCTTTTTCTTTTCCTTCTTCTTCTCCTTCCTCTCCTTCTTCTTTTTCTTCTTCTTCTTCTCCTTCTCCTTCCTTCTTTCTTCTTCTTCTTTCTTCTTTCTTCTTCTTCCTCCTCCCCAGCTGCATCCCCTAGAGTGGGTTTGGGCACCTGGCTGTGGACATGCCCTAAAAACAGCTGGGAGGGGGGGGTGCAGCCCCTGATCCCTTGGCTCCCCTGTCCTATTCGCATTCTCTGATAAAATCTCTTTGCCCAGGATTTTCCTCCTGGGAAGCTGAGGAGCCTCAGAGAAAAGGAAAACAATTCTCCTCTCATTTGCTTCTCCTGTGCTGTGCTCATGTGGAATGTGTTTGGAGATTGTTCACCCACAGGTGATTGTTCCATTGGATTCTGCTGTCGGTTGTTTTGGTTCTTTGGCCAATCAGGGTTGAGACTCTGGAAAGAGTCAGGAGTTTCCATTATTATTTTTTTAGCATTCAGTAAGTGTCCTTGCTGTATTCTTTAGCATAGTATAGTATTCATTGATATAATATAGTGTCATAAAGTAATAAATTAGCCTTCTGAGAGAGAACAGGGAGTCAGAGTCATCATTCCTGCCTGCCACGGGGGTCCCCACAAATGCAATAATCCCCAACCTTGGCAGGGCTGGGATGGGCTTGGGATGGACTCAGGATGGGCTCAGGAATGGGCTCAGGATGGGCTCAGGATGGGTTCGGGATGGGCTCAGGATGGGCTCGGGATGGGCTCGGGATGGGCTCGGGATGGGCTCAGGATACTCCCAGATGTTTTCCCCATCTCCACTCCAGGAGCTCCCGGCCCCTTTCCCAGTACCCAAAGGATTTCATCCCTTTTGGTCCCGGTTTTCCTCCTGCTGGAGCCCAGCACGGGAGGGTTTGGGAGCAGCTCCGAGGCTGCCCTGCCAGGGCTGGGGACCCTCAGCAGCACTGAGAGCTCCTCCTGGATAAATAAACCAGCTCCAGGATAAACCGGCTCCTCCTGGATAAATAAACCGGCTCCGGGATAAACCAGCTCCTCCTCGATAAATAAACCGGCTACAGAATAAACTGGCTCCAGATAAATCAGCTCCAGATAAACCGACTACGGGATAAATCGGCTCCTCCTGGATAAATTGGTTCCAGGATAAACTGGCTCCAGATAAATCAGCTCCAGGATAAACTGGCTCCAGATAAACTTGCTCCAGGATAAACTGGCTCTGAGATAAACCAGCTCCAGGATAAACCAGCTCTTGGATAAACTGGCTCCAGGATAAATCTGCTCCTCCTGGATAAACCGGCTCCAGGATAAACTGGCTCTGGGATAAATCAGCTCCAGGATGAATCAGCTCCAGGATAAATTGGCTCTTCCTGGATAAATCGACTCCACCTGGATAAACCGGCTCCAGATAAACCGGCTCCAGGGTAAACCAGCTCCAGATAAACTGGGTCCAAGATAAACCGGCTCCAGGATAAACCGGCTCCAGGATAAACCCGCTCCAGGATTAACCAGCTCCAGATAAACCGGCTCCAGGATAAACCAGCTCCAGGATAAACCAGCTCCAGATAAACCGGCTCCAGGATAAACCAGCTCCAGGGATTCCCAGCGCTCCCCAGTGGCTGAACCTAACCGGCTCAAAGGCAGCTGCTAAGCCTGTGCTGGCTGCATTATCCACGGGGATTGGGGGGGATTGCAGGAATTGCTCTCTGCTGGTGGGGAAGGAGGGATTTTTAGGTTTTATTATTTTTTCCCCCCTTTCAAACTCACATGTGTAATTGAAGAGTGAAATTCTGAAAACTTGCTCAAGGACTCTTTAATCACCTTTAAAGCCCAGGAATTGCTCCCCATTCCCTTCCTGGTTTAATGGGAAACAGGTTTCTTGTTCCTGCAGGCACTCTGAGGCTGTTGACCATTGGATAATTGCACAATTCTATCTGCACCCTCATCCTTCTAGATACAGTAAACGCCCTTTTTTTTTCCTTTAATTGCAGTGAATTTGGAGTCCCTGGCCATGGCAGGGGACTGGAACATAGATGGTCCTTTCAAGTCCCTTTCTGTGATTCTAAACCTTCCCACCGTGGGGCAGGGGAATGAATTAATAAATAAATAGATGGAAAAGACTCAAAAGGGCCTGTAATAAATCAGATAAAGGGCACCTGTCTGTGGCTAGTGCACACTGATGCTCTGGCTGTGTGATCCAATCCACACAGGAAATGTTTTCCCCACTTCTGCTGTGCAGCAGTGAGATTTTGGGGTGGTTTTGTTTCAACCCCAAACGTTTCCTTCTGCTACTGAACCATTTAATTTGCTGTAAACGTGGGCAGAGGTTTGCTTTTCCCTCGTGGGCATCCAGAAGACACCTGGCCCCTCTCTGTGTCCCCCAGCCAGGAGTCCTTTCCCTCACTGAGGTTGGGATTTGCTCTGTTCCTGCTGAAGCCTTCCATGAGCAGAGCTGTGGGATGGGTGTGATGGTGTTCACAGGGGTCTCAGGTTGAGGGAAGGGACAAGGATCTGACTCCATGTTTCAGAAGGCTGATTTATTATTTTATGATATATATTACATTAAAACTATACTAAAAGAATAGAAGAAAGGATTTCATCAGAAGGCTGGCTAAGAATAGAATAGCAAAGAATGATAAAAAAGGTTTGTGGCTTGGACAGAGAGTCCAAGCCAGCTGGGCTGTGATTGGCCATTAATTAGAAACAACCAACAGGAGACCAATCCCAGATGCACCTGTTGCATTCCACAGCAGCAGATAATCAATGTTTACATTTTGTTCCTGAGGCCTCTCAGCTTCTCAGGAGGAAAAATCCTAAGGAAAGGATTTTCCATAAAAGATGTCTGTGACAGATGGGAGTATATTCCCCATCCTCAGCAGGAGCTGGCTTTGCCAGCTCGTGCTGCTGGAAAAAAGGCAGATTGTGCCCTCCCACAGCCTGGGGAGCTGTGGTTTTTACCACCATTTTTAAAATGTATTCTCTGGAGCCCTGGTTTTCCAGGCACCTCCAGAGGTCCAGCCCCTCCAGGTTCCTCTGGCCATGATCCTTCTCCAGCCTTGGCCCATGTTATTTTTCCCATCATTTTCTCTATCCCAGGGCAGCTCTGCAGGTCACACCCACACGTCACACCCAGGCAGGGACAACAAATGAACTCTCAGGACCCTGAGTGAGCTTCAGAGAATTCCCTGAGAGATCAACCCAGCCCTAGGAGAAAGTTCCTGCTCCAGAAATGATGATGATCCAAATCCCATCATAAATCCAGGATGTTTTGCTGGCACAGAATGAGCTCCTGCCCCCGGGGTTCTCAGGCTGTACATTTAATATTGGAGCCTTTTCCTCCCCCTGCAGTGCTCCCACTACCACGGGCAGGCACCTAAAGCACAAAGCCCAGAGGCAGAAACAGCCTCTTCCTCCTTTAAAAATATTAGCAAAACAAGTGAAATTAATAAAATTAAATTCAGTGGGGGCTCTGGGTAGGGTGTGCCAGCACCCATCCCTCACACCCAACCACGGGCACACACCAGAGGAGGAGCCACGAGGGAAGCACCTCAAAATCTGCTGGATCACATCCACTGCAGCACAATTCCTTCGAATGGAGCACATTTCCTTTGGGATCTGCAGATCTCGGGCTGTAAAAACTCCCCCATGGCTAAAGCAGAGGGTGGTGCCACAGCACTGAGCTCAGCCCTCCCCTCAGGTTCCTGTCCCTGTGCCACAGTGAGCTCAGGGCATTGCAGGTGAGATGGTGCCTGGCACAGGGGCTGGGATGGTGTCTGCAACAGCCCCCACCCCTCTAAGCAAGGGCTGTGCCTCAGCTGGGTCAGCCAGCAGTGGGATTTCACTCCCAGAAATCAGAAATGAGCTCCTGGGAGCTGCAGGTGCCCTCCCCAGATCATGGTCACACACCCACACTCTGCACACAAATACAGGATCCAGGGAGAACTCAGAGCCCCTTCCAGAGCCTAAAGGGGCTCCAGGAGAGCTGCAGAGGGACTGGGGACAAGGGATGGAGGGACAGGACACAGGGAATGGCTCCCACTGCCAGAGGGCAGGCATGGATGGGATATTGGGAATTAGGAATTGTTCCTGTGAGGGTGGGCAGGCCCTGGCACAGGGTGCCCAGAGCAGCTGTGGGTGCCCCTGGATCCCTGGCAGTGCCCAAGGCCAGGCTGGATGCTGGGGCTTGGAGCAGCCTGGGACAGTGGAAGGTGTCCCTGCCATGGCAGGGGTGGGATGAGAGGGGACCTCCCAGATCCTTCCAACCCAAACCCCTCCACGATTCCATGAATCAGGCAGAAGCAGCGGGGGATGTTTCACTGCTGAGGGAATTGGGAGCATCCCAAGTTGTCCCTGTGAGCTCTCCCCACCCCTCCCAGCAGGAGCCTTTGGTGAGCACCAACCTGCTGCTGCTCCAGGGAGTCACTGCAAGGAGCCCAGAACTGAAGTGTGGCCTCATCCCCTGTGAGCACACGGGACAATTCCAGGTGACACACACAGAGCAGATGGATTTTGGATGGTTCAGGGGGCTCCAGAGACAAGCAGGAAGCCAACCAGAGGGAAAACACATATGAAAAAGGTTGTGAAAGGCATAAAGCTGGAGCTGCTCCACTGGAAACTCAATTGGGTTTTTTGCAGCACTTGTCAACGTGCACCTGTGAGCCACAAGGAAACTGGGAAGCTCCAGGAGCTATTCCATGAACACCTCAACGTAGACATGGGTATATTTTGCCCAAAAACCCTCTCTGGCACGAAGACCCCCTTCCATGACACACCAAGAACCCAGCAGATGAAACCATCCCATCCCAGCAAAGGAAGGAAAGAAGATCAGCAGCAGAAACCCGGGTGGTACTATAATTAACTTTTTTCTTTTATTTACACCACAAGAATAACAAGTTGTCATAATGTGGTACAAAATACTGGACTCCTAATAAAGTTGAAATTGAAGTCGGTACTGTCAGAGAAAGACACCATTGGCCAGTTAAAAAAAAAATGAAAAAAAAAGAAACAAACAAAAAAAGAACCCCAAACAAAATAAAGAGAAAAGAGAAAAATAAAATAAAAATAAAATAAAAACAAAGAAAGAAAAGGAAAAAAAAAAAAACGAGAATGAGAAAAAATATTCCAACTCCACCAATTGAAAAGAAAGGACCGTCGGAAAGTCGAGCACAAAGAATGCTACCATCACTGAAAGGAGGGTCCCTACAGGAAGAGTGAAATTGTGTCTAAATTACAGCGTAAACCGGTAGCTGCTACCAATGGTGACGTCATACTGAGCATGTATAGGTATAAAGTAGAATATAATATAGTTACAACTTTTTGATACTACATATCTGTAATAAGCTCTCGGGTGAATAATGTTTCAACCCCTTACCCCCCCTCCCCGCCCCCACTTTTATATATATATTATATATATAAGTTTGTCATCCTCATAAATTGGAAAATAGCGCCTCCACTATGGAGCACAGAAAAAGTGTTAATTTATTTTCTTTCAATAGGATACTTTTTTTTTTCTTTTTCATCATCAATATCAAAGACAAAGTGAAGATGAGCTGAGAACGAGCCCAACTTCATGACAATGAAGAAACACGTTTTGCCTTTTGCTGTAAAGTCTCGTTTTTAAACCACAGTGTTGCACAGTACACGACTGCTTAAAGTGAAACCGAGCAAAAATACATCATGTAAAAGTAATTTCTTAAAAAAGTTAACGCAGCTGTGCTGAAGAGTTAACTCTTTAAAGTCCTCCTCATCCATCCGTCCGTCCGTCCGTCCGTCCGGCTCCTCGGAATGAACGACTCTGTGTGTGTTGACACAAGGGTTGCATCCAACCTCCCCACCCAGCCGAGAAATCAAAGCAAAAACACCAACCCAAAGGAAAATAATAATAATAATAACAATAATAATAATAATGACACAGGCAGTTTACTTGGTGTGTTCGGCATAGTTTCCCTAAAAACACTGTTTCCACATAAATACAATAAACTCTATTATTGGTAAGTCACAAGTGCTAGATAAACGTCTTAGTTTTTTTTCTTTTCTTCTTAAAATGAGAAATGTTTAAGTAGTCCTTTTTGTTTGTTTTTTTTTTTTATTTATTTACTCTTTTTAACAATAAAAAGCACAATTTCTTCTTATTAAGTTCAGTAAGACTCCAAAAGAAAAAAAAAAGGAATTCCCACTCTCCTTCCTTGGTGTGTAGCTGTGTGGGTGAGTGAGTGTGTGTGACAACAACATCCCAACCTTTAGTCTCCACAAATGCCACGAGAGCAAAAAAAAAAAAACCCAAAACAAAAAACCAATATAAAACCAAAACAAAACAAAAACCAACCCAAAGAAACCCCAAACCACCTCTTTTTTTTTTTTGTTTTCTTTTTCTCGTTATCGTTTTCAAAGCTGCCAAGTTTGGCGTGCAAAATCTGTATACAATATAAAGACATGCCAACCTTACAGACCATGCAACCTCAAGGTGTAGGAAACTTAAAAAAATATATTCATATATATTTATATATATATTTATATATATCAATGCCCGTAAAAGAACATGGGCCCAAAAAAGTTTACAAAAGGAAGAATGGAATGAGTACATGACCGTGACTAATAAAAAAAAGGAATGTTTTGTATCGAAAGTAAAAAAAAAACCAAAAAACCCAACAAAAAAACCAACCAACCAAAAAAAAAGAAACCAACCAAAAAACCCCCAATGGTTACTTGTGTACTGCAAACTGGGCCTCACTTCACTGTAAAGAGGATTGAAAGATGTTCCTTTTCTTCCCAAGCAGGTACAAAGGATGCCCTGGGCAGCACGTGCTGGGATGTGGGAGCATCCCAGGCTCCCACCCCGCTGGCACGGCCGCCCCGTGGCAAAGTCATCTGAAATGAAGAAGCTTAATGGCTCAAAAAGGTGAAAAATCCCCCTGGAGAGCCTCAAAACGAGGGCTCCCTCCCTTCTCTCCGTGCCTGCACTGGCCCCGGAAAGCATCCCTGGGGAAGAGCATCCCCAGGGGAGGTCACAGCCCAGGGAAGAGCGTTCCCAGGGAAAAGGGGGATGCTGCAAACAAATCCACATCGCCGGGAGTTTGGAGGAGACGAGCTCTGTCCTCTCAGGAAAAATCTTCCCGTCCCGGCAAAAAGCTGAGGGAAAGGATGGAAAGGAAGGAAGGAAGGGAGGAAGGAAGGAAGGAAGGTGGCATCCCAACAAGCTCCTCCGGATTTTCCAAAGGAACCGGCTCAGCACAGTCAGCCGGCGGCTCCCGGGAGAGCAAAAAGGAAGGAAAAAGCTTTGCCACGACCGGGAGCAGAAATGTCAAAAACCTTCCGGGGAAGAGCTGACGAGACAAAGGGAGGTGTGAACACAGGCACTGCCCACAGCACAGGGAGCAAACCCCACGTCAGTCACCAGATCTGGCAGTGGGATGGATTTGAGATCACAGCAGCAGCGTGGTCAGAAAACCCCAAACCACAACATCCCCAGGAACGCGGTGCTCTCACACGGGGGGAGTTTTAGGATATGCCGAGGACAGGCCTTGCCGCTGGGGCTTTTTGGGGTTTTAGGATGTACTTGGTCTGCACAACTCAAATACTGTAGTGTCTGGTTCTGAAACTGCACTAGAAATCGAGGAAGGAAACAAAAGCCTCCAGCGTGGGGTCACGCTCCCGATTCCTCCCGCCAGCGAGTCCTGAACGGAACGAAAGCGGCTGCTTCGAGAACTGGAAAGAAGAGAAGTTACTGGAAGCAACCCCAGCAGTCACCATGGGAAGAAAGGATAAAAGAAGGAAGGGTGGTTAAGGAGAAGATGTGCTGGGAAGAGGGATGTGCTGTCCTACACTGCTGGAGGAAGGCACGCGGGGAGCGCCGTCTCCGCCAGGACGCTCTGCTCTCCGTGGCAGGGCTCATGGCCTCTCACACCCGGCATTCCCGGGAGGATTCCCTCCTCGGGGTGGGGGGCAAACAAAAAAAAAAAAGCCTCCAAAACCCCTCCCAGCATCAGGAAGAAGAAGAAGAGAGGAGAAAAAGAGGGAGAGAGGAGGTGGGGAGTTTGCGGGCATGTCCGGCGGAGAGAAAAGGCCGGCGGTCCCGGAGTATCCAAGGAGCCTTCCCGAGGGCAGGCAGTGCCAGGAGCCGCGGGCAGGACAAAGGCATTGCCCACTGAACACTACCAGGCAAGAAAATTCCTTATTTTCTTTACAGAGCTACTACAAGAGAGCTGAGGAAATATACAGTTGGCGGAATCGGTACAACAAAGGAGCCCATCGCGGTCCCTCATCCTCCTCCTCCTCCTCGGTAAAATGCGCCCTTTCCCAGAAAAAAACAAACTCTGTTGGTCTGCCCACAGTTCCTTACACCTGCAGAAAGCTGCACACTGTACAAAAGAGTTGAGGATAAGGAGAGAAAACAATACAGAAAATTTAAAAAAGAAAAAAAAAATTTAAAAGAAGGAAAAAAAAAGAAAGGAAAATCCATGTATTATAAGCAAGAAAAGAGGGAGGAAGAAAGGTTTAGATGCTATTGCCGTTCAGAAAGGAAACCTGCCAAATGGAAAAGAAATGTCAGAGTCACACAAACAAGGCTTCCGGAGGGTTTCGGGAAATATCCATATAAAAATTAACAGCAAATTCAGTGTCTTTGCTATAAAAAACTCTTTTTTTTTCTTGTGTTTGTTAGAAAAGGATCACAACTAAAAACCTTAAATTAAAATACAAATGTTTAGGGTAGTTGCCCAGTGGCTAAAGTGTTGGCTTTCTGAAAAACTTCCCAACCTGTCACCTGACAAGTCCTCGAGTTTCAACCTGGATCCTTCTCCAAAAGCACCTTTGACGTTCCAATTCCCAAATCTGTCCCTAGGGAGCTTCCAATGGCTACTGTTAGAGTATGCATTTATTACATATATTTTTTTCTTTTTTCTATAAATGCATCATAAATATTTTTCTCAATAATTCATAGGAATCCGGTTTCTAAGCTTGGAATACATTTGGAATATACATTATACACATATATATATTTATACCTAACAATTTAAGCAATATCTCATGCTAGTTGCTTTTAATAAAAAGCATTCCAGTCTTAAAACCTGCATTTGTGTCTAATACATGCTTCAACAACCAAATTGGTAAGTTCAATTACTAGATAATGTAGAAGAGAGAGAAAACATTTGAAAATTGGTTGTTAAAAATGGTTGAATTTCAAAGACCCAACAGTATTTGCCACTTTTTTGGCAACTACCTTAATTTTTTTTTTCTTTTTTCCTTTTCTCTGAAACAGCAATGAAAGAAAACAAAACAAATCCAAACTTGTCGACAGTTTTTGGAGACGCTCTGTTCAGCTGATGCCTGCTTCCCACCATCATGCCAGCACAAGCCAAAAAGTCTTCCTTCCTGATGGCAGTCCTTGGCTTTCCCAACCAGAGGAAAAATATTCAGGAACTGCTGTGTTCTTTTTTTTTTTTTCTTTTTTTTGGTTTTTTTTTGTTTTTTTTTTCATGTGTGTTTTGTTTTTTTTAATTAATTTTTACTTAAGGCATTGTTCCTCAAACTTCAGAAAATCCAGCTGCACCAAATCCATCAATTAAAAAAAAAGGCACAAACTCATCTTCAGATGGCTTTGGAGACAATAAAGCCGACTCCATCTGGGCTACCGTTCCCCCCCTTCTGCTTCCCTTTCCTTTAGGTGTCAGGTGAGTCCTCGTTCCCTGTCCCTCCCCGTTAAAAATCCACCATCATCTCCCAACGTTCCAGTTCCGACAAGAGCTGTCGTGACTCACAGGCAGGCAAGAGCCATTTCCAAATATCCAAGAAATGAAAGTACACGATGGGTTGAGTGGTTCAAGCGGAGATTGCTCAGTTGTGGGTGATCAACTTTGTAAGCACCAGTTTTACGTTAAGGTTTGTTTGATTTGTGTTGTTGAATCTTTGATTTCTTTATTATTCTCGCGTTTCGTTTTTGTTTTTTTTTGTTTGGCAACTCTGCCAAAGACTTCCCGGGCATCGTTCCTCTTTCTGCTCGCGGTGAGGACCAGAGGAACGTGAGTGCCCAACGTGTCAGTCCTTTGCTGCTCTTCACCAGCGGTTTTGTTCAGCAAAAAGAGACTCAAAGATGCGGAGAGATTTGTTTTTTGTGTCGCTTGCTTTGCTTTACACCTGGCTGTCCTTCCGTGTTCGGGAAATAACCGCGACAGGACGCAGGAGTAACAAGAGAAAGCTTCTTGGCAGAGCTTCAAGACGAAGACGAACAGACAGGAGAACTCCAGCTCGAAGGTGGCTGCTACAGGGGAGGCTCCTCTTCCATGGGTTCGTCCTCAGGTCTGAGGGATTGCACAGCCAGGCAGGGTGGGACAGGGAGGGGAGAGAGAAAAGAGGGTTTGGCATGACATAGCTGGACAATTTGTGGTGCCAAGTCTCACTCCTTATGTTCCCATCACCTTCCCACCCAGCCAGCTGGGATCACCTGAATTCAACTTGCCACCAAGAAGGGTTTTTGGATCATCTCACTTGGGCAACATTAAGATTTTCCCCAGCAAAATAAATTCCTTTGTGTGGTCCAAAGCCACAGGGTGCACGCACAGAGCTCATGGCTCTGCTGCTCTCCTGCAGCCTGGAAGGTCCTCTGGGAACCCATGGAGGACAGGGGACGTGGGGAACACAGCAGCAGTGGCTGAAAGGAGAGGAATAACCTGCAAAGCTGCTCCTCCTGGCTGCACAGACTGGAAATGTGATGGGAAACCACTGACCTCTTCTCCGCCGGCTTCACACCCACCGACAGCGATGCCATGGCCGTCACCGTCTCCGCCTCCTCGTTCTCACACTTCTGGGCCTCCACCAGGGAATATCCCACCGTGGAGGCGAAACGCTGGAGGGAATGCCAGTACTTGCCTGGGGGAGAGGTGACAACAGGGCCATCAGGGCACCATTCCAGCTCCTGCTTTCCCAAACCCAGCTGCCGGCTCAGAACTGCCCAGGAACACTTATCTGATCCCTACTCTCACTTTAAGGGCCTTAGGTGCTCAAAAAACAGTTCCCTTTTCCACTTCAAATACCTCAGAAACTTCTAGACCTAAGGACAAATGTGCCTGGAGATGTCTCTCTACCAAAAAACCCAGGAGAGGGAAGGATGCAGTCCAGGTCTGGATCCACCTGCTGACTGCCACGTACTTTCAGTGGGCAAATCCCTGAAGACTAAAGAAGTCCAAGATGTATTTAGAACCCTTAAAGTTGGAAAAGACCTCCAAGACCACCAAGTCCAAGCTTCAACCTCCAAAGTATTTTTTATGTCGGCAGTTTGACACCCTTTTGCATGGAGAAGAGCACTGGGAAGGCTCTAGAGGAAAGAATTGCCAAGAATTTCTCCAGGCGAGGTTCAGTGCAATGATTTTAAACTGCTTAGCTAAATAAACCTAAAATATCAACAACTGCCAGCAAAACTCATAGAATATCCTTGGAAGGGATCATCCCTTGGGAGAGATCATTGAATCCAACTCCTGGCCCTGCACAGGACATCCCAAGAATCCCAGCCTGTCCCTGAGAACCTGCTTCACTTCCATGCCTATCTACTCCTAATTAATGGGTGCCACAACTCCCAACAAGACTTGTGTTATTTGGAGACACTTAATTGCTTTCCAAGAAGTAAGAGCACCCTCTAATGGCAGGACAGTCTGTCCTTTACAGAGATTTTAGAGTTTTTAATTTTTGTTGGGTTAACAGCTAGACTGGATCCTCCTGAAGGTCTTTTCCTACTGAACCTGTGCTCTGATTCTGTAATTCCCCCTAAAGGCTAAAGTCCTGCTGGGCTTTGTCACTGCACAAGCCCAGCTCAGGGTGCAGTGACCACCAGAAAAGTGAGAAATGGGAGCATGGAGCTGGCAGAATGGTGGGGAAGCCCAAGGGGTGTCCCCAGGGACCCAGCTGGGTCAGTGGGGCTGGACTCACTGTGGATCTCGATGACCTTCTCCATGGAATGCACGGCGTTAGCGTTTGCTCTCTGCTGGAAAACCTTCTCTGGAAGAGGGTCAAGCTGGAGAGAGAGAGAGGAACACCAGAGGAATGTTACCATTGAATCCCAGAATGGTTCTGGTGGCAAGGGACATTAAAGCTCATCCCACTCCATGCCTGGCATGGGCAGGGACACCTTCCACTAGTTGTTCTGCAGTGGGAACATGCCTGTGCCAGCCCAGGGAAAGGCCTGACAAGCACTGCTGGAGGGAAGTTTTAGGATTTATTTGATTTCCTTTAGAAAATCTCAAGAAGAGGAGACACCTCTGCCCTCCCAGGTTCTCCACTAATGAATGAATTCATCCCAAACCTCCAAGGTGGGCTGTCCAAAACAAGAGATGTCCACTGCTGTTAACTGTGCTGAAAACAACCCAACCAGGGATGCTCCCCAGCAAAGAACAGCCAGAGTTCAACAGTTAAAAATATCTATGGCAAAGTTTAACTTCCCTCAGAGCCAAGAGAAGCTGCAGCCAAGACTGCTCTTATGAGCACATGGTAGCCATTCCATAGGTACTTCATGGGATGGTGCATTCCAGATTCAGTAATTATGGATTGCACTTTTTATTAATTCCCCACTCTAAAAATAGTTCTGCTTCAAACTGGTTTCTGTATGACATTAAAGTGAAGGCAAAAGCAATTCCTGGATAAGTCTTTGAGCAAGAGCATTCCAGGGCCTCTTGGTTGACACTGAGACAAAGCATGTTCCAGATTCCAGAGCTCATTCCTCCTCCTGAAATAACACTCACAAAGAACCTCAGCCTGTGGAAAAAGGGAGCAAAAAACCTCTGGGCATGAGGCACCTGGTTGTCACACCTTCCTGTTTGAAGGGCAGAGGCTGGAGATGCCCACAATGGACTGAGCAGCTCTGCAGAGTAATGGGAGAGGAATGGTGGCTAACTGGTGTAGACTGCCATCAGCAGATCTCAAAATCATGGAATCACAGAATGCTGGGGGGTGAAGGGATCTTAAAATTCATCTCATCTCACCCCCTGCCATGGGCAAGGACACCTTCCACTGTCCCAGGCTGCTCCAAGCCCTGTCCAGCCTGGCCTTGGACACTGCCAGGGATCCAGGGGCAGCCACAGCTGCCCTGGGCACCCTGTGCCAGGGCCTGCCCACCCTCACAGGGAACAATTCCTAATTCCCAATATCCCACCTAACCCTGCCCTCTGGATTAAAATGGATTAAAACCATTCCCCCTTTTCCTGTCCCATCAGACCCTTGTCTAAAGCTCCTGTCCAGCTCTCTTGAAGTCACTTTAGGCACTGGAAGACTTCTCCCAGGAGCCTTCTCCAGGCGGAACAACCCAAACTCTCTCAGACTGTATCAAAGTCTCTCTCTGATTTCCCATCCCTGATTTCCACTGAAGCCCTGTGAGCATTGCCCAGCAGTGCAGGCCCATTCCCCAGCCCTGACCCCCTCCCCAGTGCAGCAATCAGCTGCCCAGCCCCAGCTCTGGGTTCATTTCCTGGCAGCTTGGGAAGGAGCTGCTTCTCCGACGCGGGAGTTTTGATCTCGGCCGGTGGACGCCGTGCTCGGGGGGACTGGCACTGCTCCCCTCATTTCCCAGCAGCCCCAGTGGAGCTCCAGTTTGGCTCCTGAGCCAGCCCAGCTCCCTGCAGCCCAGCCTGGCCACAGCTGCCTGTCCATGTGTGTGCAGCAGGCTGCTCTGACACGCTGTAGATCAAACCGCATCAAAGCGCCGCAGCGCAGAGCTGCAGCGCTCCCCCCGACTGCCCTGCCTTCAAAAGGTTCCAGGAAAGACCTGGATAAAATGAGTGTTTCCTGCTTTCTGATGTGTGCCTAAGCCAGGGAATATTACCCTATCTGCACAGCCCACCTAGGACAAGTGAGAGCAGGTCTGTGTTTTAAGTGTCCTTGTAGCCATGATTAAAATAATCAATGTTTTTTATCTTTAAGGATCAATATTTCTTCTGCTCAATGAAATCACTCAGGCAGCTCACAACATCCAAGGTATCCTGAGTGCTGAGCTCTCCCCACAGCCTCACACTCCCAAACACACCCATGGCTTGGGTGAAGCACTTATTTACTGCTTGTGGTTGCAGTCAGCCTCCAGTGATCCTAGGAGCACACTGAGCAGGAGGAACCACATCCTCCAGGTGTTATTCCCACTGCTTCCCTTTCAAAGTGCATCCTTCACCCAAAGGTGGCTGGAGCCAGAAGAATTGTCTGTAGTGACCACTTAAAACATTTAAGTGCTGCAATAAACACCTCACAGAACCCCAGGAAGGTCTGGCTTACAAGGGACCTTAGAGCTCATCCAGTCCCAACCCCCGCCTGGGACAGGGACACCTTCCACTATCCCAGGCTGCTCCAAACCTCATCCAACCTGGCCTTGGGCACTTGCAGGGATCCAGGGGTAGTCACAGCTTCTCTATGAAACCTGTGCCAGTGCCCCACCACTGGAAGCCCCCTGTTTCCATGCTGGTGTGGCAGCTGCCTCCTGAGTTTTCAGCTGTCCTGAGGGCTGAGTGCAGGCTGGAGCCATTCCCTGTGCCCAGAGCCTTCTCAGAACTGCCTGGCCCAGCACAAGGAGCAGGATGCTCTCTGGGCACTGGAGCTGGGATGCTGGATGATGGAAGCAGGTGCTTCTGATGAATCCCAACTGGTTTATCTCCTGGCCTGGCTCCTCCAGCCTCCCACCTAACGCTGAGTGTGGATACTCCAAGACAGAACACTTCTCCAACAGGCTGGAGGCCAAACTGCTCCACACCTCCATGCAGATCCAAGCTCCCTCTCCATCTTTCCAGACACCTGATGGTCACTGAACTACAACCCTCCCCAGAAATCAGCTCCCACTGGAGACAGACCCACTGCTCAGCTCCTCTGGTGCTGCACCTCAGCCCAAAGTATCTGTACTCAAAAGACCTCAAATATGGTTTCAAGCTGCACCAGAGGAGGTTTAGGTTGGATATTAAGGAAAATTCCTTCACTGGAAGCGTGCTCAGGCATTCAGTCAGGCTGCCCAGGGCAGTGGTGGAGTCAACACCCCTGCAAGGATTTCAAAGATGTGTAGATATAGTGTTCCTTCTTTCATCCCTCTGACACTAAAAGTGGGGGGGAAAGCAGAAAAGATGGAGTATCTGAAATTTTCTCTGTAGGAAAATACCCATAGCTCTTCAGAATCCAACATCTTGCTGTATTTCTCTGTCTGGTTCTTATCTTGCAATCACCCCCCTAACCTTTCTGGCCAATTTTTCTGACACAGTCAAGGCTTCTCCTACACAGCAACGTGCAGAAAATAGAAAATGTAACTCCTAGGAAAAAACCCTGCTGCAAACCATGTCAAGCAAGCTGCCCCATGTAGCAGGCACAGTCTGTAGAACTAGAGAGGGGAGCAAAGAGAAGGGAAGACTTGCACAATGAATTCAGAAATTAATTAAAAGAGTTGTTTTCCAAAGAGCACGAAGCAAATTATTTGGAGAAAGAACAAACCCAAAAATCATTCTTAGCTGTTTCACTCGTTGCACGGACTACAAAGCACAGGTGGTTTTTAAGCACTAAACAAACAGCGAGTGTCAGAAGGACACCAAACAAGGACACAAACTTGGCAGCCAGGAGGATGAGACGCCCAAAGCCGAGGGGGGAGTGTGTTTGGGGGTGCCTGTACCTCGTTTCCCAGCAGGGCAGACACGCAGGCCTCCGAGGCGTCGCAGATGGCCGTGAGGTCGTGGCCGCCCTCGAGGGCCAGCACCACGCGGCCCCCGGCCAGCCCCATCAGCTGCTTCGTCAGGTACCCGAAGCCTGCAAGGAGGGAACAGAGGAAATGCAGCACAAGGGCAAAGGTGGCGGCTGGAATGGGGCTCCTGGCGGAGGATCAAAGAATTAGGGAGAGGAATTACATCATATTAAAAACCCAGCGGGGATTTGCAAAGGCTCGGCGCGTAACGCGAGCCAGGTTGGGCTTGGACGCGCGGTTCCAGCTGCGGCTTCCAGGGATGGATCCCTGTGTCCCCCAGCAGCACCACCCCGGCTGAGAGCATCACCAGTCTCCCTCTGCCACCCCTCAGCACCCCAAATTAAAGCCAGCAGCCAACATTGCCTTTTGGAGCAGGGAAAGGGGTGGATTTCTGCTGGATGCTGCTTTGGGGGAGGGAGGAGGAAGGGGAATGGGCCCAGTTTGGGTCGGGATAGCAGCAGTGCAGTGCCCCAGAGAGATTTAGGTTTGACATCTCGTTCTCAGCAGACAGCTCTTCCCGTCCATAATATGCTATAAAAATTCCAGGGGCACCCGGCACTTTGATCAGATGACACACAATACATTTCTGCCCCCTTTAAACAAAACAGAACCAAGCGGCGAGGATTTAAAAAACGTGTCCTCAAAGCAACCTTCCCCCTCCAGCAGAAAAAAAAAATTAAAAAAAAATCAAAAAGCCAAACAAAGGAGAAGCCAGGGAATTTCTACCCTCCATCCCCACTGCCTGCTTTTCTGCTTTGGAGTGAACCCTTTTGCAAATTAACAGGCAGAGAAAAGCGTCCACTGCAGAGCCCACAACTGCTTTTGTAAGAGGAGCAGAGCATGGCAAATTTAAGCAGCAGGTAAACAAGACCTTTCCTTTCCAAAGTGTTTCTGGATATCTCAAGGAACTTGCCTCTTGTAAACCTATTTCACTTTATTCTTATATAAAGCTTACAGGTTCAGCTCCCTTACGAGGTTTTAAAGTTCACTGTAGAGAACAACTTTCCTGGCTGGAACAAACTCTTAAAAAATAATAGTAAAAACCTTTTTGCAAGAAAAACTGTCCTCTGGATAAATTTGAAGGAAACAGTGCCAGGTAAACTCCACATAACCTGGAGGGGGAGGGTGGGGGGAAATTTCAGTGCATCTCCCAAAAACATCCCAGACCCGAAGCAAAAAGGAGGGTTTGTGGGTGTCTGTAATTAATTCAAAGGTGGAGAGCAAAAACATTCAGCTCAAAATTTTAATAAGGTGTCCTGGAGGAAGAAATGGATTTCTTGGTAGCAATGAGAGTGTTTACAGCTGGTATGGCCTTTTTCTGCAATTTTATATTAATGCCAGCATAACTCTCTAATTCAGCAGAGATGTGACTACAAATAAATTACACAATATTACATACTGAATATTTCAAAGTTGAAATATGCAATGTTTCAAAAAAAAACCCAACAAAATTAAGGCTTCAGCCAGGCCAAAATATGCATTATAAAAAGATAAATGCCATGAAAATTCAAAGAAGAAAGATGGAAGTTTTGCCTTTGAAATGAAAGATCTGAACTAGACCCCGCAAAGTAAAATCTGGGAACACATTGTCCTTCAATCCATAGGACAGCAGCAGAAGTAAAGCCCCCACTTACATTTTGCTGACAGGTTATATCCTCCCAGGGGTGTGGGGTGCCCTTCCACAGCATCGAAACCAGATGACACCAGCACAACATCTGGGGCAAACTCGTTGGCAATGGGCATCACTACTGTCCTGCAACACAGAATATCCACGGCACACACATGTCAGGGGGGCTCCTCAGCAAGGCAGGGGTGCTTCAACCCTCTCACCAAACCCTGAGAGCCTGGTGGAAGAGCTCCTTGCACTCCCTGGGATTTTCTCCAGCTCGTGGTTTGAGCATGGAAATGAGCTGTCACCCCTTGTGATTCCCATTTGGGATCACATCCTGATTTACATACATGGGAATAAGGGTAAAAGAAGAGGGCATCTGGCACAGGCTGCAAAACTAGCTGGGAAACCTCACCCCAAGGCATTATCTCCAAGTCCTCCCTCAAAACACCTCCTTAAGCTTTGCCAAGTGATTCCTTCCTCCCTTGCTGCACTTCTCATTTCCCACAGCAAAAGGCTGGAGTATCCCATGGGGCAGAACAGCTTTAGAATGCAAATACCCCACCCAAATCCACCTCTCCCAATGCCAGTTCCCCATCCTCTGATGTTTTGTTCAATAAAATATGGGTGGAATTGTTCAGCATCCCCATCCTACTGATTGCTGAAGTTGTATTTAAATGAAACAAGGGGTCTGTTCCTGTGGTTTCTCACCAAAAGAACTTTTTTCCCTCTGCTTTCTCTCTCTCTCCAAACTCCACAATTTCTCCTCAAAACCTACAGGAGGTTGCAAACATCCCATCCCCACATCAAGACATACTTCCCAAATTATGGTTTTTTCCATTGTAACTGCACCTACTGGATGTGTCCCTAGGGCAACCTGACCTGTAATTTTCCCATTTCCCCATCCTAGGAACAGCCACCGGCCAGGACAACTTTCTGGAGCAGGAACTGAGGTTATTTTACCCACATCCCAAAGCATGGACCTGTAAATCTTGGCACACACAAGAACCTAACACTTTATTGAGTCGAGTCTTTATGTGATGCTCTAAAAACAGAGCCCAGGGGGGCTGTTCCATGCTGAGATGGCTCAAGTGCTATCAGAACACTCATAAAAGCTCCCAGCTTTTGCCACAAGGATATTAAACAGCCAGGAGACATCTGCCAGAGTCAGCAGCTTGTGACATCCAGTTGAGCTTGTGCCCCTCTGCAGAATGGGGCATCAGCCTCTGCCAGGCACTGAGCAAACCCACCCCCCAGTCTCCACTGCCACCAGGGAGCAGGAACAGGCACCCAGACACCAAAAAAACCTCCCCACACATCTCCCAGCTTTATTTTTTTCCCAGCTATTTGCCACAGCAACCCCAGAGGCTCCTGCAGTATGGCTGATCTCCGTGTGCAGGCACAGAGACCTCTGTGAGAACAAAGGGATTTCCTTTTCCCTTAAAACACACAAAATCCCAACAAGGAATTTGAATTTTCTCCTCTGAGGATGTGATTGCCTCTCTCCATTTTGTCCTTGGGGGATGATTCTGTGAGGAAGACAAGAGCACAGCTCTGCTTGGTGAGTTTACAGTTTGGTGGAACTCACAGAAATTTTCAGGAGAAACCACCACCCTCACCAAGGCCTGAAGCAGCAATTCCAGAGCAAGTGTTTATTTTCCCTGAGCTTTTTCATTCCTAACCCAAGGAAAACTGCTCAAAGAATCAGATTTATTTCCCCCCCCTCCCCTAGTTATGACGCTGTGGGAGCTGCTGGGATCTCAGTGGAAGTGTGGGATCACCAGAGCCAGCCCAAAGCTGCACCCCAAGGGCTGGGGATGCTCCATCAGCACTGAGCAACCCATGGGATCACAGATCCATGGGGATTCTGAGCCATGGGACAGCTCATGGAGCACAGCATGGCTGGGAAGGACCTCGAGCAGCAGCTCACTCCAACCCTGGCAGGGGTGTCCAGTGCTGCCAAGCACAGAGGAATGGGGCAGCTGGGGACCCTCAGCTGGAGGTGGCTCTGGGTGACAGTGGCACAGTGACTCCTCCAGCACAGCCACACAGCCCCCAGGGCTGATCCTGAGCCCTGCCAGGGGCAGTTTTGGGAGAGAAAAAGCCTTTCTCCTAATTCCAGTGTGATACCCCAAAGCCACATCAAACTCTGTCTGATGCTCTCCATGGATGTAAAACTTGATCCAGGAGGGTCAAAGCCAGACCTCCCTCATTTTGGGTTTTCAATTGTAAGAAAAAATGACAAAAATCCGGAGAGTTTCCCAGATTCCATCTGTGGACAACGTTTTGGACACATCTCTTTCAGCTTTTTGCTTTTTCCTTTTCCCTTGTCCACCGATAAAACCAGCCCCTTCACTCAGATGCACCCCAGGAAAGCCAAACCCTCCAGGGGAAATAAGGATTAAACTGGAAACAACCCCATGGCTTTGCCCTGCTGATGAGACTCTAAAAAAGCCAGAAATTTGAATTATTACCTAGGAGATAAGCAGTTCTGCCTGGAATTGGGTCTTTTAAGGAATGGCTGAGGTGGCTGTAAAGTTATTCACTGAGGAATGAATATTCCTAACACTGAATATTCATTCAATCCATGTAGAATTTTTTAAAAAACAAGGAAACCGAAATTTCCCTAATTTCAGAAGCTTGTTTTGCTTGCTTAAAATAAATGCAATCTTTTTATTTGCCTGGTTACAGCTGAGCTGAACAGCTCTACACGAGAGCAAACTGATGGCTGCAACGAGCAAAGCCTCCCCATTGTGTTCTGCAATTGCTTGGGAGAGAGGAAAAAAAAAAAAGCAATTTTAGATCTATTTTCCAGAAGGCTGAATGAACAATTTTTAGCCTGGCATTAGCCAATTCTACAATTAAATGCCTAATAAATGATAGGTAAATGAAACCATCCTACAGAGGATTATTTTGGGCTTTAAATGCTCAATTGCAGCGAGTAAATTGGTGAAACTTAGAAGGCTGAACACTTTTTTAGAGACTTCTTCCCATTCTTGGCCACATCTATGTTTTATATATATTTTTATATGTGCTATGTATAAATTTATATCTGTTAAGTGTATATATTTATATTATGCATATATTTATCTATTGATATATTTTGTATTTCATATATATCATGTGTAAATTTCTATATATGGTTTTATACACATCATATATTTTATATATATAAACTAAAAATGTTATCCACTGCTCCTCAGGCTAACCAGCTTCCTGAAAATTCCAGTCTTCGCTTCTCCATGGTCATTTACTGTGTCCAAAGGGATTAGGAATTTGGGGATGAAATCAGTGTGGGGAAAGCATGAAATTGAAAATACAGCAACCACCGTTCCAGGCAAAACAGCATCATCTCTTCCCCCCCATCCTCTTCCTCGCTCCTCAAATGGTTTATGGATCGAGGGAAAAACCCAAATGCCCCTAAAATTGGTTTCTGAACTTGTTTAATGCTTTTTGAAAGCAGCAGGAGGAGGGGGAAGCACAGTCCTGGCTTTTTCCTTCTGGCTGAGGTGTTTTAAATGAAGTCAAATGTGGAATCGAGCTGGACGTGGAATTATGGCTGGAATTATTATGGTGGAATTACTGGGACAGGGGAAGGAATTCTCAGACACAACACCACTGCTGGCATCATCAGGACAACTTCCTTGCAGTAAATTCGGAGGGAAACTCCTGTGGATAAAACATTTTTAATTTCACTAATTGCTGTTCCCATGTCATAAAGAAAACCAGCCAAAGCCTTCCCATTTTTCCTGCAGGTCTCTTAGCTGGGTTTGCACCTGGATCAGGAGGATTGAGAGAGGCAAACCAGGATTTCAGCTGATGTAAAATGTAAGGGAACAACAAACCCTGGTCCAAAAAACCCCTCTGAATTTTACAACTTGTTTGTTTCTGTAACTACGGAACAACAGCGGAGGCAGCGGGAACGTTCTGAGAGTTCAGAACTTTGGGAAGGACGTGCCCTGCATTGTTCCCTGCACAAACTGACCCCATTTCTGCCTGATCTGTGCAATCTGGGACTGCCCACACGCTCAGGGGTGAGCTCAGACACGGGATGTGGAGCTGACTCTGGCACAGCCACAGCTACCACAGGGTGCAGGAGCTCCAGGCTGCCAAAAAACTCCCCAGATCCCTTCTGAGCACCATCACCCCCCATCCCCCCAAAAATAGGCACCCCAACCTGGAGCTGGGGCAGGCAGTGATTTCAGCCCCAGGTTAGGAAGGCAACAAGTGACAAGTGCAGAGGAAAGCTCATTTTTAACTCTTTTTCTCACTTCTGATATGTATCTATGGCATTAAGGACCATCCAGAGGTCAGGAGAGCTTGGGCATCCCAAAAGTAATCATTTAATAATATTTGGAGAGAGAATGAAAATCACTGATGTGAGTTCCCATCTCTTTCTTGCATGGAGCAAACCCAGTCTGAAACAGGTTTTCAGTTTGGGGATGAGTGGTTTCACTGGGATTTATTTATTCTCTCATTTCTCTCATTCAGAAGGACAATTATCTCAGTCATTTTCATTTCTCAAACTCACACACACTGGCTTTTCCTGAAACACAGCAACAAAAAATGAGGAGCAAGTTGCTTATTTAAATCTGCTCCTTTTACACAGAAAAAGGACTTTTTTCCCCTAGAAACAGACAGGCATGTGAAGAGTTAAGGCTTGAAAAAAAAAAAAAAAGAAAAAAAGAAAAAAAAAAAAGTCTATCAGTATCTTTGCCTAGCTCAAAGGATTTCCACTGATTCCTCTCCAGACTTCAAAGCCTCACAGTTTGGCATTTGGACTGGTTTGAATTAAAGCTCAGTTCTCCACTGTGAGTTTCCAAGTTCATGGTGAAAATGCCTCCTGCTTCTGGAGTTCATTATGGCCAATTTTCTTATCTTTTCTTCATCTTTGGTTTGATCCCCAGCAAATGCAACGTGGCATTCGACGGGGTGGAATAACAAGGTGCTGCCTTGAAGGCATGTATTGTCTCAAGGGGCTAAAGCAAGAAAAGAAGGGGGAAAAAATAGGATATATGACCCATTCCCTTCACTTTCCAACTCTCTGGGGACTATAAATTGCAAACTTCAAAGCATTATTTTACATTAAAATCAATAGAAAGATTCGGGGGGGGGGTGGGGGGGAAAAATGTTTTTCAAAGGAGCTGGTTAAGATTTAAAAAGGTCACTTGATAATGTACTATCATGGCCAAACTTGGCATAGGATGAAAAAAATGCTTCTTGTTTAACTTATGGTTAAACTGAAGGTGTGCAGGCTCTGGGAGGAGCATCCCCCAAAACTCCCCAAAATCAGGACTGTGACCCACTCCAAAGGCTGTTCCCTAAACAGCTGCAGTGACCAGGCAAGCAGACCCCAGGAGTGGCTGGCAAAGGCCTCCCTGTGCAGCCCTGAGCCTTTTCCAGGAGCCTAGACACTCAATTAATATTGAATGTCCCCAGCTCCAGGTGCTCTGGCTAACCAAGAGATCCATCCTGGGATAGCCAGGCTTCCACTCTGGAGCAATGTGCTGCCTTCCTGAGCCAGGAGTGACACAAATGGCAGGGATTTGGTGTCATTTGAAATTGTGGGTGTTCTCTGAGGGCTTCATGATGGCAGAATGAAGAGGGGGAAAAGGTGCTTTTTGCTCAGCCTAAGGGGATATAACAGGGAAGAGCAGAAAATAATGTTCCTGGATTTAATGCTGTTCCACAAAGGTGAGATCCCAGAAATTCACACCCTGTCTTCTGGCAAGTCTGTGTCTGCATGAATTTAGGCCACCAGAGGTGTGAGGACAGAAAAGCTTCAGATTGTTAAAGGAGAGGCCAAGTGGACCCATGGCACAGGGGAGCCAGGGGGTGGGACAGGACAGTGTCCAAGAAAAATCATGGAATGGTTTGGGTGGGAAGGAGGCTTAAAGATCATCCAGTGCCACCCCTGCCATGGCAGGGACACCTTCCACTGTCCCAGGTGGCTCCAAGCCCCAGTGTCCAACCTGGCCTTGGGCACTGCCAGGGATCCAGGGGCACCCACAGCTGCTCTGGGCACCCTGTGCCAGGGCCTCTCTGGGATGAATAATATCAAAATTTTAAAGCTTATGAAAAGCAAAATCACAGAGGATGGCACAAGGAGAAAGAAACCCAGCTGAGGTGAAAAACATATTTGTGAGAGGGAAAACTCAGTAGTACCTGAAAGCAGTTAAATATTCTGTGTCTCCCATGGGCGGATCCAGACCACCAGTAAATGCCATGTTAACATTGAAACCAACTCCTGCTCCTGTGCCAACCTGCAAAAGGGAAATGGGACTCTCAATTAGCAAATTCTGGCAACACTTCTTTGCCACTCTTTTGATGTTCCCCCAGTGGAATTCGGATCTGGATCCAGTAGTGAGGTCGATTAGTCCCTGGTTCCTGAAACAAGAGGGAAAATAAAGCTCCTCCACGCTCAGATCTTTATGGGAGCTGAGTACTGGTGGTGTTTGACTGCTGCTCATCCAAAAAAACACCCCAACATCAACTGAACCCTCTTGATTTTTTTGCAGCAGAGCATGCTGCATGTAGTACCTTTCCATAAATCACTTTAAGCTTGATTCAGGAGCATATTTTGTATTTCACTACAGTTGCAACTGGGGAAAAAGTGTATTTTAATTAGAGTGAGCTCCCCCTCTGCTGGAGAAAAACAGGATTCACAGAGAAGGGATTTTGGCTGCTTGAGGGACACGTGGGTGGGAGATGTAAATACATCCCTCTCCTTGCTTGTACTGCAAATGTCCCCATTTGCCCTGCCTGCAACTACCTGAGAGAGAGGAAAACTGAAAAATAAACCAGGCTTTTCCAGCTTTTTTATTTTTTTGCCAAGAAGGTCTTTGCATATGAAAAAAAAAAAATTAAAAAGTGAAAATCAAGGTGTTGCACAGCTGGATAAAACTGCATGGCTTTTATTGCACATTATTCCTCATACTGATGCAAATATTTTTGCTAGAAAAACACAGGGGTGGGTGTTCATCTACCCACGGTGGGTTATTTATCCATCATTGGCTTAAATGAAACTTGTTTTGTATCCTTTCTTTTATTTGATCTAAAATGACACGTCTAAAAATGACTCCTTTTGTAAAGCAGATTGCTAAAAAGCAGGAATTAAAGCCTGATACAAAGGGCTGCTGTTCATTCACTACAACAGTCAGCATCACGTCACATTTAAGTTTCTTTAGAGGTTGAAATGGAAACATTGATGTTTTCTCAAGCAGAAAACGTAAAATTGACAGGGGAAGAAGTTTTCAGATGTCACCTGGAGCACTATAAGTATTCCAAAGAATTTCCCTTTGCTAAATCCCTCTGAAGGACCATATTTCCTGCCAGCCCAGAGGGAAAGGAAGGATGGATCCATCCAGAGCTCAGCTCTCAGCTCCACTGGCCCAGCCCTCCTGCTGCAGGCTCTGAGGACACCACCAGGAAAGGTGGATTTGCTCCAGCAGCATCGTGGCTGGCCCTCAAATCCCACAAATTTGGGGTGGAGGTGCAGCCTTGGTGGTGGTGAGCAATGCCTGGGCAGGGCCAGGAGAAAGAAGGAGAGGTGGAGAGGGGGAGAAGGAGAGGGGGAGAAGGAGAGGGGGAGAAGGAGAGGGGGAGAAGGAGAGGGGGAGAAGGAGAGGGGGAGAAGGAGAGGGGGAGAAGGAGAGATGGACAGGCTCCATGGCTGTGCCAGGAAAACCGAGTGTGGGTGGTGCAGCCATGGACAAGCTCTTCCTTCAGCATCTAAGAAACAATTTCTGCTGAGGAAGGAGAAATCCTGCCCAGGACAGGGAGTGCTGGGACAGCTGGCAGAGGGCTCCCCTGGAGCAGGCTGTCCCCCAAGGGCTGGAGAGCTCAATTGCAGTGACTCCTTTGCTGCCATCTCACCAGCTCCGGCCAGGACACCGGGCCCATGGCTGCTGGCTCACAGGGACCTGGTGTGTCCTTGGATGGGAACACAAAACCCTGAGGAGCTCTGGAGGTGGCAGGAGCTCCTGTGAGTGCCAAGGCTCTGGGATCCATGTGCTCACCTCATCTGGAGCGCCGCTGCCTGGGAAGAAGTTGCCGTCGTCGTAGCGATGGAGTGAGATATAGAGGACGTTGGGGTCATTGTAGAAGGCCTGCTGAGTACCATTCCCATGGTGGACATCCTGCAGGGACAGAGAGCTTAGTCTTTCACTAAAAACATGGATTAAAGGCATCACTTCAGGATTTGGAGGAGTTTTCCTTGCTGCTGAGCTTTGTTTTCTCCAGCCTGGCTCTGAAGAAGCAGTTTTTGGGGAATGGGAATAACCTGTTTGGCACACCTAGTTTGAGATTACTCTCCTTGTTTAACACATGGGATAAACACAATCCCAAATGTCTATCAAACTGAGTACTCATTTACCTGGATGGAAAGAACTGGATTCACACAATTTTGGCAGATGGAGATACTGGGCTATTTGTTGCCCCAGATCTATGGGGTGAGTACTGATACAAATAAATTTCTGTTGAATCCAAGTTAAACAACACAATCCATGAGAGCTCCCCTATTGAGCTGCTGTGTGGTGCACAAACACAGCCTGTGACAGGACAGCTATTTCAAATGCCCCTCTCTGACATGAAAAACAGGTGGGAAGTGAGGAAAGAAACACCCATCCAGTAAGTCCAAAAGACAAATAAATGCATTTTAACTTGTGGGTGATTTGTGGCAACAGAGCCAAAACTTTTGGCTGATCCCCAGTCACTCCAATACCTTCCCAGCCACATAAAATCTATTAAAAAATAAATGTCTTAACATTGCCACAGCAGAATCCCAAAGAAGCCCTTTCTCTTTATTTGAAAATTCTGGTCCCTTTAAGATTTTTTTTTCTCTGATTAGAACACTTTTACTCAATTAAACCTCCAAATTTTGGCTTGCAGACAACAGGCAAGAAGTTTTCACTGACTTACAGAGCTTGCTCTTGCAAGAAGAAACCCACCCAGGATAATTTCCACCTGCTCTCCCAAAGGGAAAGAAGGGGCATTTACTCACCCAGTCCACAATGAGGATTTTGCTCACGTTGAGCCTTTGCTGGAGCAGCTTGGCTGCGATTGCCACGGAGTTAAAATAGCAGAAACCCCTGGAGAGGGGAGAGAAGAGGAAAAGAGAGGTGTTAATTACAGCTTCCCATGGTCCCACTGCACCCATCACCTAGACAGAACACAGGAGGCAGGAGTTCCTTCTGCTCTCCTTTCCTCTCTGGAAACATGGAGAGGCTTGTGGTGGGAGGGACCTTGAAGTTCATCTCGTTCAATGGGCACCTTCCACTAGATCTATTTCCCATTGGAAGTGCTGAATTCCAGCAGCAGGCTCTAGGGAAACATGGAATGTCTGCCCCACACTTGCCTAAACCCACTGCTGATCCTTGCTAGGAAACACCTCCCCCAAAAGCAATAAGCAGGCTCTTACCCTGCTGCAGAGAATCTGGGGAGCTCTGAACACCACACATCTCATCTAGCAATAAACAGAAATTCCACAGTGATAACCTAACAGAATTCCTCTGGAATTGCCAGCTGTGGATCCCCCAGCAAAGGAGCCCTGGATGCAGTCAGTGAAGGCCATACTCACATGGGTGTGCTCTCCTCCGCGTGGTGACCCGGGGGCCGGACAACAGCAAACCCATTCTGCACACAAAAAAACAGGGAAAGGAAAAGGTCAGAGGGACAAGGATGCACACAGGGGTTGCAGCCAGAAGCTTTAATCCTGCTTGGGAACTCTGGAGTTGCTCTTGATGAATTCCTCACAAGGTCACAGCAGTGGACGATGCTTTCTCTCATTGTGGAGAGGGAAAAAGAACTGGAGGTGCTGCTCAGAGCCCTGAGTAGAGCCCTGAGCAGAGCCCTGAGCAGAGCCTGCCCAGAGCACAGCTGAGGGCTGTTCCCATACCTTCAGGGCTGTTCCCTCACCTTCAGCTCTCCTGTGGCCACTTTGAACACCAGCTCGATGACACAGCCCACAGCCAGGCGAGCGGCACCTGACGAGTGCACCTCGTTCCAAATGGTGTCACTGTCGACCTGAGGGGACACACAGGAGCCAGGTTAGGAGCAAGGAGGGCAGCCAGGCATCAGGAGACCCCTGTCTTATGAAGACATCACTCACATGGGGGGATAGGACAAGGGGAATGGATTTAAACTGAAAGGGAGGGGGTTTCTTTCAGATACTGGGAAGGAATTGTTCCCTGTAAGGGCATTGAGGCCCTGGTGCCCAGAGAAGCTGGAACTGCCCCTGGATCCCTGGAAGTGTCCATTGCCAGGCTGGAGCAATCTGGGCTAGTGGAAGGTGACCCTGCCTATGGCAGGGGATGGACTGAAATGGTCTTTAAGGTCCTTTCCAACCCAAACTATTCTGTGATTCTGTGACTCCGTGACCATGGAATCAGCATGGTCAAATCTTTAATTGCTGCTGATCCAAGATGAAATAAAAAGGTTTACTAAATGATTCAATGATTCTTTAAAATAAAAAAAAAATCTACAATAAAGGGGGATGTTCAGTGTTGGGCATTTAAAAGAAGACTGCCCAGGAGTGACAGCAGCTTCCCTGGGGAGCCATGAGTTCACCCACCCTAACAAAGACCTTCAGCATCCCGTGCTGACCACACAGATTTGCCTCAATGCTAAATATTCCATAGAATCACCAGATTTCTCCCCTGAAAATGTGGAAACAGGCCACAGGCAAGGCAAGGCACCCTGCAGGCATGCCCACTGCTGTTATTCCAGACTGTGTCACCAGATGAAGGGTACATTCCTCACCAGGAAGTACCACCAGCTATTTTTCACATATTACTCTGCCCTGAGTGTATCTATGGAAACAATGGCAAAAAGCAGAGATGGGAAGAAAGGGATCATTTGTTGTGCCTGACTCACTGAGCAGTGAGGAGACACAAGTGGCCCCACAAAGGACTGATCCACCTCCTTCCCAGCTGTGCTGAAGCTGCCATTGGAAGCGATTCCAGCTCTCTGATCATGGATGGTTTCTGGTAGCACCCACCCAAGGATGCTCTGGAAGCCACAATAACTAGGAAAGCACTTGGAGAACACCAAAAAGCCTCTGGGGAATGCCACTGCATTGTGGGAGAGCCCTGCAGTGACTATTTGTGGTCTTAGGGCTCCTCTGGACCCCTGTAAATTTGGGCAGTAAGATGGGAACAGCAGCAGGATAAAGTCTGAATTACACATGACAGCTCCAGGAATCCTAGATCAGGACTGCACACATGCAGAAGATGGGCCTGACCTCGCCAGGTCTCTCCAAAAGCCCCTAAAGAGGTGGGAAGAAGCCCAAGGTGCTGCTCCTCCCCACTGCCCAGTGCACTGGTGCTCTGTGAGGGTCCTGTCTCTGGATCTGACCCCCAAGGAGTGCATCTACCCCATCTCTGGGCACAGCCAACCCATCTTCCAGCAAACTTAACCTATTTTTCTTGTCTTTGCTGTACCTCAGGACACCAGCAGGGAAGAACTTCCCTTCCTGCCTGGACACAGTGAGCTCAGGGCTCCTTCCATGGGCCCTCTTCATTCCCTGTGAGGCACCAGAGGAATGGAAATAGAAAATACCCAAATTTGCCTGTCCTAAGGGGCCCACAGACCCTCAGATGGCTGCTGGAGTCAGCTTTTCCCATAAAAAAGATAGGATTCTTCAGTGCCAGAGCCAAACTCTGCCACATCCAGGCCCCAGCAGAAACCAGGCTCCTGCCAGGAACATTCCAGGAAGAATGTCCAAAATGAAACCCAAAGAGTTTTTCCTTCCTCATAATAAAAATTACTATTTCCTTACAATTATTTCCTTACAATTATTTCCAAATTACTATTTCCTTACAATTATTTCCTGCCTTTAAGGAAAACCCAAGGTTTTTTTATTAATATCCATGATGAGGCTCCTACTCACACCGTAAATTCCTCCTACTCACACTGTAAATTTTCCTATTCACTAATGTGCAGCTATCTCAGAATTAAATGAGCACCTCACAAAAGATTTCATTATTCTACTGAATAAAAATGCACTGAAATTATTCTACTGAATAAAAATACAATAAAATTCTACCGAAAAAATCCACAGGTAAGAAATCAAGCACCAGGACAGGTTGACACAGGTTGTACCAGAGCTCCAGACCCTGCAAAGTGAAGGAGTTCTGCTCTTCCCTCACAGAGGAAGACACCCCACCGTGTCTCCTCCTGCTCTCAATTAAATAATTCTCACATTCTGTTCCTCTGACTCCCTAATTAGTTCCTCCTCATTTCCATTCCACTGAAGTCCTTTCCGTGCTCTCTGCTCTGCAAGAACTTACTTTGCTTGCACAGTTACAATTGTTGATATGCTCTAATCAAAGCCCTTGAAAAACCCAAAAATAGAATCACCTGCTCTGGAGAAGATCAACAACACAAACACCTCTGGAGTTTTTAGAACACGTGCAGGAAAATGATGCAGATCTTCAGATATTTTTAGAATGTGCGCAGCAAAACGCTACACAGGAAAGAAAACAAATTCATCAGCTCTCCTTAAATCAAGCCTTTGAGTGTTTTGAAGAATCTGGATGCAAGTGTGCTGGGATGATCTTGCAGATTTTCCAAGCTTAAACTCTTTTCTCCCAAAGTAAGAGCCTAAATTAGAGTTGTGGGACTCCAGGCAGCCTCTCCAAAATGCAGTTTATCGTATCCAAGAGGTTACAGCAATTCAGGGTTGTGGGTGACAGAGCTGTGCCTACAGCTGTCAGCTCCAGCTGCAGGCAGGCCTGGAGACACCCTGGTTTTGGTTACAATGCATTATATACTTTTCTTTTGGTTACATTGCATTATACACTTTTCTTTTGATTACAATGCATTATACACTTTTCTTTTGGCTACAATGCATTATACACTTTTCTTTTGGCTACAATGCATTATAGACTTTTCTTTGCTGAGCATCTTAATACAGTAGAACCAATGAATACCTTAACTCTTATCTATAGCCTATCATAACTACTGTAATTACCATATTCATGTTACTGTTCTCCAATCACTAAAAGTCAGTACATTACAGTTTAAGCTGGAGGTTGTTTTTCAGTTTTCTTGCAGTGGAAAATTCTGAGACCTTTTTTCTACTTGCAGCTTTGCTGCCTTGTTTGCCTGTGCTCTCTTTCTGCTTGGTAAAAACATCTTCTTGTTTGAGGTGGGTTTGTCCTTTGCTCTAAGCCATAAAAACCCCTTCTAACTAACACAGCCTTTGCCTCCTTGGTTAGCCAGTAAGACTGGCTCAGCAATTATTTTCTTCTATATCAAAACTTGCTTCCATCTCTATTCCTTCTTCAGACTCTACATTTAAAAATCTTTCTGCTAAGCACACACATATCTGTGAGACTTCCTTGTCAAATTTTCATCCTTCCCAACAGGGGAAGGAAACCTTCCTCTAATCATCCTGGATGAGGGAAGGCCGTGGTGCATGGAAGTCGGATGTGGAAAAAGGGGTGTGAGCTGCAGAGGAACGAAGCTGAGCACAATTCCCAAGTGATCAGCAGAAATAAATGAGTGATGTTTCACTCAGAGCTCACACCTGTTGATTTCAGAGCTTCTGTGCTTTCTTTCTTTCTCTCCTGCTAGGACCAGAAGGCTGCAGAAGGGAGGAGGCTTGTCAGCCATGGGATAAACCAGCAAGGAAAAAGAGTTTCCAAGCACCTGGGAACAAATTTACTCTTTTCTCTCTTTGACTTCAATTCACCAAGACTGAGTTTTTAATAAAACAGAGAGTCTGAAAGGTGTTACGAGATGAAGGGATTTGCTCTGAACTGTTTCCTTGCTGCTGCTTCACTCCCAGAGCTCCAGGAGGGTTTGGACAAAGCTCTCAGGGATGCACAGGGTGGGATTGCTGGGGTGTCTGTGCAGGGCCAGGGGTTGGGTCAATGATCCCTGTGGGTGCTTTCAGCTCTGGATATTCTATGATTCACTCTCTTGCCTGTCCTTCATTCCACTCATTGCTGAGGAGAACTCAGGGCTGCCCAAGCTCCATCCTCTATCCCAAGGCAAAACAGCCCTCCAGGGGCTTCTCCCCCCCAAAACTGCCCTGCATCCCCCTCCAGACCCATCCTTCCTTTTCATCTACACAACATCCCCAAAGGAAGAGAGCCACACTTGATTGCTTGCAGGAAAAGAGCCTGGTTTCAAATCTTTCCAGCCCGTTATTTCATACAACACCCTCAGCTCCTGAATTCCAATCATCAGCCATCATTCTGCTTTATCCTGCTCAAGTATAAATCCAAAGGAGGCCCTGTTCCACATCATTCTACTGATTCTTCATTTTCTTTTCCTTTCCTTTTGACTCGATGACATCATGTTTGCCCTCTGAAAAATATCTGGCAAACAATGGGGAATGGCTTCCCACTGAGAGAGGGCAGGGTGAGGTGGGATATTGGGAAGGAATTGTTCCCTGGGAGGGTGGGGAGGCCCTGGCACAGGTTTTGCTGATAGGATTGCTAAAACTCTGCACCAGAGTCAGCAAATATTCAATATTAGGGGTCTGTGGAGACAACCAAGCAGCATCTTTATTGGGAGCATATCAGGAATACCAGCACCGAGGCGTTTCCTGCCCTGATTTGGGATTTAATGCAAGACTGCTGGGCCCGTGCTGGGCTCAGACACTGTCTCTACTTGTTACCATTCAGTCTTCATTTGCAAATGATAATTTTTTTTTTTGCTTTGAATGGCATGCCTGACTGCAGGGCAGAGTAAATCCAAACCTTTTAAGCTCTGGCCAAAAATTTGCCATGAATTAGGCGACTGCAGCATATTTACAATACAAAATAAAATATCTCCACGAGTGGCGGTATGAATAAACGACGATTATTCTTTTTTTTTTTTTTCTGACGGGATAATTTTCAAAGCAGCGATTTTGCAAAGACTCAGGAAGAAAACAATTTTGTTTCATTTCCATAACAGAATCCAGACCTTGAAAATTCAACCTCATGAGCTACAATTATGCAGCAGAACTACCACTGTGAATTTTCAAACACAATGCCTTTTATTGTCTCTTCTCATTCTTTTCCCCTTCCTGTTCTCCACGATTTTCTGTCCAGTCACCCTCCACAGAAACTCTGGAGCAGAAAGTCTGACTTGAAAGGGAAACTTTTAAGCTTTCAAGCTTCAAAGGAAAACAAGAAAACCTTCAAAACAAGGTATTTGTGGTTTGGGTTTTTTTCAGCTTTATGGGAACAAACAACAGCAAAAAGCCTGATTATGTGGAAATTTGACAGCTGAAAAGTAACACTCAGCTTTTCCATGAGGGATGGAGGGGCATTTTAGTCACCTCCTGGAGAATCCACATGGATTATCCTGGAGCTGGAGAATAAAAGATGCCAAATGCTGTTTCATTCCAGGGCAGAGAAACGGCAAACTTGCTATTCACGGGAACAAGTACATTCCCAAATATTGTCCTATTTCATGGCCACGTTTCCCACCTGCTGCGGAGCCCTGAGAATGAGGATGGAGCACTAGCATGTCCTGCTTTCCACAGGAAAAAAAGCACTTTGGGATGCAAGGGCTGCTTCACCAGTGAACATCCCAGGCTGGGAAATGAGGTTTTTCCTCCTGACCATGCCTCTGAGTGTCCCTCATGTTTGGGCTCTCCGGAGCAGCCCCGAAATGCTGCGGCAGCTTTTGAAGAAAGGCACGTGAGGCCGTGGCAGCCCCTGCTCAGGGGCAGCATCTGGCTGCAATTACCCACCCTGGAATGCAGAGCAGCAATTTTTGGTGCTGAGGGGAGCAGGAGGAGAACAAACAGGACATTATTTACACATTAAAGGGAGGTACTCACCCCGACACCACCGCAAGGCAGCCTGACAAACATCGACGTTAAGGAACCTGGGGGGGACAAGAAACCCGTGAGGCACAAAGGTCACCAGACTCTGGGGCCAACTTTGTGGCAACTCTGCAATCTTTTCAAGCACACAAACTCACACATTTCTTCCTGGGGGTTTTCTTCCCATTTTCACCCAGCCCTGTTACAACACATACACACACAATGTACACACTTAGGCTCCTGCAAAAGCTGTCTATAAACCACTCATTTTTAAGCAAGGTGTGGGTGTTGTCTGATATTTTGAGACTATACACGAGGAAGATGCCACCAACAATCACTCAGTGTGTCTTCTCAGATCTGCACTTTAACCCTTTCCCACTGAGGGAGGGCAGGAAATGATAAAAACACCCCAATTGTCACTCATCTGCAGTTACTAGATGACTTTGGAGAGCATGGGCTTCATAAAAGAGGAAGACAGAAAAATAAACCAGTGGCAAGCAAAGAAAAAACATGTGTTTTGACTGAAATAGCAAAACCAACAAGGAGAATGTGAGAAAAATTGAGAAAACCATCTGCAGGGCTAATTTTGAATCTGTAGGAAATGTAACATCGCTCTCTGGGCTCGTGTGTGAGCAAATTATTGGGTGGCGTGTGAACAAATTCTGTGGGGCCCTGAGCAACCTGGTCTGGTGGAAGGTGTTCCTGCCCATGGCAGGAGGTGGAATGGGATGGGCTTTAAGGTCCATTCCCACTCAAACCTTTGGGATTCTGTTCCTGAGAGAGGAGTTCATGCATCTGGACTCATGATGCCCTCCTTGATTAGATCCACATGGAAGTTCTTAGATCATCCTGCCTCCTGTCACATCTCTCACTGCTAATCCACCCATTATGTCCCTATTTGTCTTCTTGACAACAATTTAGGATTGCTCCCCACAAATTAAAAGCAGCCTTATTTGCCTAAGTTTTAACTTGTCCAACAGGTTCCAAGTGTTTCCACTGTCCAGGGAGACTTGGGTTTGTCCTTTGTATCCTTGACAGGACAAGAGGGAATGGATTTAAACTAAAAGAAGGCAGGGATGGATGGGATATTGGGAAGGAATTGTTCCCTGGGAGGGCAGTGAGGCCCTGGCACAGGGTGCCCAGAGCAGCTGTGGCTGCCCCTGGTTCCCTGGAAGTGCCCAAGGCCAGGCTGGATGGGGCTTGGAGCAGCCTGGGATAGTGAAAGGTGTCCCTGCCCATGGCAGGGGTGGCACTGGATGACTTTTAAGCTCCCTTCCCACCCAAACCATTCTGGGATTCTGTGATTCCATGAAGGCACATGCCCCTTTTCATTTGCAGAAGCTTAACAAGAAACATCCTGTGTCCTGAAAAGCCTTTTCCCTTTCAGGCTGAGGTTTCTCAGGCTTTTTTCTTCCTCACAGAGGTATCAAAGGCCAAGAGTTTACACGGAGTCATCAGACACCTGCCAAGACACTCAGCCCTAACAAACTCCCATTTGCATCCCTAAACCTCACACAAAGCTTTGCCCTCAGCGTTCAAACCCGCCCTAAACCCGCCCTCTAAGGCGTTTCAAAGAACCCCACGGAGCTGGTTTGTAAATTTGAAAGCCTTTTAAACCCCCAACGGGAGAGAACAGCTGAAGGAGGGGCTTCTAACAGGCACATTCCCCTCTCCACATGAGCTCCTTGCTCAGGTCCTGCTCTGTGGAAGCCATCGGGAGAGAAGGGGGTGATGTGGGCAGGCAGCCAGTGCCACTGTCAGCATCTCCAGGCTAGGATGGTGCCAGGTGGGCTTAGGAAAGCAGCTCTAAGCCCAGTTAAGAGCTACTGCACATCCCTTCCTACTGGAGACCCTTGAGGACCTGACCTCCCGCAGCTTCGGGGCTCTTCTGCAAGTTGTATCCAAACAGGGAATGTTCTGTGCTGGAAAGCCCTTGGAATTTCTCTTCTCTATAGGATTAAAGTTGACCTCTGCAGACACTCTAAAATGAGTGATGGAAACCATGGTGGGCACAGAACTACAGGAGCAGAGGCAGAGCAAGGGCTGCTTCCCCCACAGGTTCTCTAGAGAAACCATCAGGAATGGTTCAGCAATTTGGGTGTCCCCCCAAAAATGCATTCCAAATCAACTCTATCTCCAAAAGCATCTGTGGCACTGCTGAGACAGATCCTGCCCAGAGCCAAGGAGGGAGTGGAAAAGTATCCCAAGAGAATTTTCTCAGATATCCCAGGGAAGATTGACCAAAGCTCCTTTGGGCTGTGGGTTTTCCACTCCCGAGCATATGACATCATAAATTCCTGAAAGTTTACATCCTAATGGAGCTATCATTCAGCTGGAGGTGTCTACTTTTGGGTTCTCTGGCCTTAAAGAGGTGGGAAGTGAGCTATAAATACCGTGCTAATTGTGTGTTTAACCACTGCCTAATGGCCTCCCTCTCTGGGAGCTCATGGACACACTGAGCAAAATCTTTCCAGCTCCTTTGCTGTGACCACTACATTTCAAAGGCCACTGACTTAAACCTCTTTTTACATCATCCAAAGTCAGGCTAATCCCAAAATAAACTTTCTCAACATCTCAACGTTCCAGAAACCGTTTTTTAGGTTGGTTTTTTTTTTTTTTTGGGTTTTTTTTTTTTTTCCTTAGATCCCCACGTGGCAACTTCCTAAATTGTCCCTCCAGCCTGCTGCTGCAAAAAGGCAGGAAGTAAAGGGAAGTGATGATGACTCCACAGAGGTGCTAAAATCCATGTTGTTTGGCTATCTGAATATGCATCCCTTAGAATTTCTGCTGGGAAAATACCGGGTTGGTTTTTTTTTTGTATTTTTGTCTGTATTTTCCAACAGACACAGCCCTGTTTCACGAAGATTTGGTCTCCAGTGAAAGGGATAAACAATCCCAGTCCACATTAAACAAATGTTGAGGCCCCTGCATCTCTCTTGCTGACTGTCCAAAGCTTCCAGGGGTTTGTTGATGCCTGTGCAGCTGGCTGGGGGCTGCAGATCCAAATCCTTGGGAGTGTGCTCCAGTTCCTTCCCTAGCCATGGACAACTATCTAACACCCAGAGTGCCCAAGGATGAAACAAACTGCCTGAACTATCTTTCCTCCTCAGGAAAACATCCATTTATGTTCTGAAGACATCAAAGAAAGGAGGTTTAAGCTCTCTAGGGTTTAGGGGTCTGCCTGAAGAGAGGGAGATGGATCCTATGCACGGAGCTGGGAATAATCCTCTTGGAGATGCACAGGGCTAAGGATGGAACCCAGCACCTCAGCCAGGGGTCAGGAAGGGGTGTGTCCCCCCAGGGAATGGTACCTAGAAGCTTCTTGCTGTCCAGTTTCTGCCTGTTCAGAGGGTTTGTGCCGTAGAGCAGCGTGTGTGCTTCCGAGTGAACCGTCTGCAGCTCCTCCAGCGTCGCCTTCCTGCCACGGATGCACTGCAAGGGGAAGGAAAAGGCTGCTGAAATCACTGCTGAGGGCTTGGCTCTCTTTTCTGTCCCCTCAGCAAGCCATCAAGACAGACAGCAAAACGCCAAAATGGGTCCTGAGGTGGAGAAATTCAGGTTTGGGGTTAATCCCTTACTCGCAACATTTATCTGCTCAACACGGAAAGTCATCTTCAGATCCAGTCAAGATAAAGAAGGAAACTTGGAGACAGGTGCTGGCAGGAGGTGGTGGGGGTGAAGGAAAGGTGACCAGAGAAACAAGGGAGTGCATCCTGGAAATGGCAGGGCAGAGCTTGAAGAAAGCCAGCAGGGAATTATGGCAGAAATTTATTATTTTTGGAAAAAAAGAAGAGTTGGGTGAGGCTGACAATCACCAGTGGTCAGGAGGGAAACACAGCTGGAAAGCAGGTGAAGATCAACAGCTCCCATGGTGAGAGCAACCAAAAGCACCAAGGTAAGCACAGAAATTAAGGAAAATAAATTTTCTTTAAGGAAATCAACAGGAAATTAAGAACAGTAATATTACCTGGGATCTTACAGTCACAAACTTAATACATTGGAGAACATCTCTAACACCCACTGAGGAGGCCAGGCAATTAGCAATGAGGTTCATTTGGTCCCAAATAATCCCAAAATTCGATTAAATGGGTATCCACAGACAGAGACAGGTTTGAAAGGGATAAAGGAGGGCAGGACAGGGAAATTTAGGCAATGGCAATGCTGCCACCACGTGGATGTCTTATCTGATGGCTCGGGAACATTCCCAGCCCCATCCTGACATTGCTGGAATATTTATGCTCTGGGATTCAGCCCTCTCAGGTGCTCAAAGAATTGATGAACACACACTTATAACCCCATTTATCACCACTGCTGTTAGTTGGAACTAATAACCATTCGTTAATTTTTATTATTAATCTTCATTCTTTCTGTTTAATATCTAAGCTTTTCTCTCCATTTGCCTGCTCTTAAAATACATCAAATAAATGTAATTTAACCTCTTGTGATAGAATGGTGCTCAGTGCCTTCCTCCTACCCCCAACTCTTTTTACAGCATAGCTTGACCATTACTTATTAAAGAGTACCAAAAAAAAGTTATTAAAGCACAGAAAAACTGTTGCTTTTGCTGGAATAATTGGGAGGGAAAACAAATGAGAGGGTTACATCATATCTTGCTCTTTTCTTTGGCATAACAGCAATATAATGGTAATATAATACTACTACTACTAATAATAATGCTGTAATAATATTAATAACACTAATAAAAGCAGCCATGTGGCCTGTTCTGGTGTTTCCCTTACCTCACACTTGCCCCTCAGCCCCGTCTCCTGGAGCCTGGACCAGATGCTCTGGATCCTGCCTGCGTGCTCAGGGTGGCTGTTGGTGTTTCCACAGGTGCACTGGTGCTTCAGCATCAAGGTGTCATACACAAGGCCTGCAGCACAGGGGACAGAATTGCTCTTGGGTTAAAAAAAAACACCAAAAAATTGCCAGTTTGAGGGAGGAAAAAAAAAGGCATTTTGCACTGTGGAGTCAATGGTTCTAGGCCAGAACTGTGTCAGAGAACTGAAAGCCCAAAGCTGCACCCTCCCCTTCCCATGGAAATCCTCAAGGGACAGGAGAAGCAAAATCAGCACCAAGATGTGAAATGAAACGCCAGGGGGAGATGACACCTAAGTAACACCCAGGAATGTGATCTGGGGCTTTCCCCCTGGCTGCCAAAACACCTCCAGGGCTTGGGATCAGACCCAGAAGGACCAAGGCATTCCTGGTGTGTTTCACAGGCAGCTCGTGCCTCATTTTCTAATTGCAGCTCGTGCCCTATTTCCTAATTGCGGCCTTTAGCATCCACCTGGGCAGGTTCCTCTGGTGGCAAAGACAGTTTCTCTGGCAGTGGTGCAGTTACTGGGAGCATCTCTTTGAGAGATTTTTGGCAACAATGCAGCTTTCCCAGCTTCTTCATCAGCCTAGTTTCCTATCACCTCCCCCACCCTGCCTTGATGTGTATTATTGCTAATTTTTTTGCTAAGTTCACTGTAGGGGGATACAGTATGGGTAAATGAAGGTGGTATAGAATGTAATCTTATCCCCCGACGAGTTGCAGCTGGACCAATTACTAAAGATTAGGAGCAGGCCTGATCTTAACAGGCCACACCTGTAGCCAATAAGAACAGTGGTATAAAAGAGTGGATTGGTGGGCTCAGGAGTTAGACACCCACTGCAAGGACCAAGAAGAGTCAGTGTTTAGAGGAGCTGCCTATGAGAAATATTGAGGAGGCACGAAAACTCTGGCAGTATGGAATCCTTGCATTATAATGATAATAGAACTCTTGATATATAAGACAAAAAATGGTGACCCTGACGTGATTTGGAAGAAAAACGATTCAGGGCTAAATTCTATTGCCCCATGGATTTGGGGAAGTAGGATTTGAATACTAAACTATTGGCAAAATATATCAATTACAGCTATTGGTGTTTGTTAAATATGAGTGTAAAAGACCTTGAAGATAAGTGCCTTGTAAACTGGGAAAAGCTATAGAACTGAACTAACATTTAGAAATATATATATATGTCTGTACTATAATATGCTGTTTGAACACTTGTATAACTCTTAGTTCTAAATGAAATGTACAAATATGTCAGAATGTTAATTTCTGTGAATATGTACTTCTGGAAACACTGCAACTCTGTGGTTAAAAGAAAAAGGGGGAATTGCAGGGGGATACAGTATGGGTAAATGAAGGTGGTATAGAATGTAATCTTATTCCCCCAATGAGTTGCAGCTGAACCAATTATTAAAAATTAGGAACAGGCCACACCTGTAGCCAATAAGAACAGTGGTATAAAAGAGTGGATTAGTGGGAACTGGAGTCAGATGATGACTACTGCAAGGACCAAGAAGAGTCAGTGCTTAGAGGAGCTGCCTACGAGAAACCTCGAGGAGGCACAAAAACTCTGGTGGTATGGAATCCTTGCACTATAATGATAATAGAACTTGTGCTATATAAGACAACAGTTCACCATTTCCAATAGGCCAGAGATTAAGCTCTCAGGAGCTAACATCTTTCCCCTGCAGGTTAATAAACCTCTTCCCCTAATTTCCCAAATGCATCTATCACCCCATTTGCACACTTAGAATCAGTACAAACATTCCCTGTCTTGTCCTGGTATAACTGCAGGGAGGTGCCCAGCCCAACGAGGGGGGGCTGGAGCAGCTCAATCCCCCTGCATTCCCAGGGATTTGCAGCATGGCAGCAGCACAGGAGGCTCTGATTCACACCCCAGAGTTGCCTGGCTACAATTTTGGAGGGGAAGTTGGGATTCCATAGCCAACAGCAGGTCCCTCCCAGTGACAGAAGAGATTTAATAATTTCTCTGGAGCAGAAGACATGAAGTCAAACGTTGAAATCCATCTGTCCTTCCTTCAGGTGGAAGCTCCAGAAAACAGAATAAAAATTGGTTGGTTTGGGGTTTTTTTCCCCAAGAAAAGGGTTTCTTGCAGGAAGTATCTGTATGAGTTGGTCCAAGGGCTGGAGCCCCTCTGCTGGGAGAGCTGGGGGTGCTCACCTGGAGAGGAGAAGGCTCCAGGGACACCTCAGAGGCCTAAAGGGGCTCCAGGAGAGCTGGAGAGGGACTGGGAACAAGGCATGGAGGGACAGAACCCAGGGAATGGCTCCCACTGCCAGAGGGCAGGGCTGGATGGGATATTGGGAATTAGGAATTGTTCCCTGGCAGGGTGGGCAGGCCCTGGCACAGGGTGCCCAGAGCAGCTGGGGCTGCCCCTGGATCCCTGGCAGTGCCCAAGCCCAGGTTGGAGCAGCCTGGGACAGTGGAAGGTGTCCCTGCCCATGGCAGAGACTTAAAACCAGATAACCTTTCAGGTCCTTTCCACCCCAAGGTTTTCCATAATTTCTATGGAATGCAAAGGTCAAGATGAGAATCCAGAGCCTCTGAAGGCAGCAGTGGCAGGAGGCAGTTCCAGCCCCTGATGTCCAAGGATGTGCAGCCCAACTGAGAGCATTTGGGGGAATCCCAGGTGAGCACACCCACAGCTGGATCCGTGCTCCCAGCTCCAGCACGGACACACAGCACAACCTGGGAGCTCCCAGGGAATCCTGGGAGCAGGTGGAGCTGGGGGTGTGCTCCTGCAGGCTCCCAGGCCTGGCTGCAGCTGCAGTCCCATCTCCTGGCTGGGCGTGGGCACACTGTGCCACTGGGAATCTTGGCTCCCTGCTCCAGCTCTTGCAGCTCTGCAGCCTCAGGGGAGGTGTCTGGCAGCTCCCTGCTCTGCTGTAGGTGAGTGCAGAGGGAAAAAACACCCCCCCCAAAAGCCAAACCAGGATGGGTTCCAGGGAGAGAACAGAGCCCTGGTAATTGGCTGCCCTCGGGTCAGCCCAAGTTCACTTGGAGGAGGTTGTGCTGCAAAGCTCTCTCAAGGTCTCCTGTATTTGATTCACAGCATCAAACACCACCAGGAGCTGCTGGGCCAAGGCAAGCTTGGAGTTCACCTGAGGAAAAGCTTTCACCCCAGTCTGAGTTTAACTGAGCTAGTGCAAAGTCTTAAACGGAAAGAAGTTTAGAGTGGATTCATGGAAGAAATTCTTCCCTGTGAGGGTGGTGGGACCCTGCCTGTCTCATCCCTAGAAGTGTCTAAGGTCAGGCTGGACAGGGCTTGGAGAAGCCTGGGACATTGTGAGGAGTCCCTGCCCAGGGAACTGGATCATCTTCAAGGTCCCTTCCAACCCAAACCACTCAAGGAATCTATCCCACCCCAAATCTGGTGCTCACAGACCTTGCTTCATCAATGGTTCCTCCTTTCCCAGGGCTTCACTGATAACAGCAGCATCAATCACTCATCATTTCTCTTTCCTAGAAACCAGCCCAGTTGTAAAAAAAGCAACTGTTCCCAGTTGCTTCCTGTGGCTGGGGACACTCAGCTGCAGACACACACACACACACACACACACACTCACACAAAGGGAAGCTCGGCAATTTAAGCTCAAAATACAAAACTACACTGGCTGTTACAAGTTAATTGAAGTGGTGCTGGAAGCAAGACTCTTTTCAGACATAAGAACAATAATTTTTAAAGGTCAGCACTAAAGCAAAACCAACTGGCTTTTCTTGGCAGAACAAACATATGATCTGAGGTTCAGATAATTATATTGCTCTGCACAGAAAAGAATAAATGCCTTCATCAGAAAGGAAAAACCCTTTAATGCAGAACATCAGAATAATTTGTGGACCCATTTTTGCAGGAGATCAGAGACTGGATAATTGGAGCTATGCAAATTAATGGCCTAACCTGAGGATCCTTATTCAAGTGCATAGAACAGGGCAGGCACGAGTGTTCATTAAAGTCACAGGGGCTGCTGGAGCTAGAGAGGGCGAGTTCAAGGACCTGCTTTCTGGGAGGAAGGAAAATTAAATGTCATGCTTCAGGACATCAAACTGATGGCTGGAAGGATCCAGGAAGGGCACGGCTCTCCCTTTGATGTGGAGTAATGGACATCATGTTTGAGAGCTGCAGGATGCGGCTCTTTGCCCCAGACCTTTGAAGTCTCAGGTGCTGGCCACCGAGAGAGACAGGAAAATCAAATACACATCAACCCCAGAAGTTCCAGCTGTCTGCAGCTAACTCAGTCCAGGGAGAGCACCAGCTCTCTGTGTTATTTCTGTACAATATACCAAACATGAAAAGGAGGAATAATTCCTTTGTCTGTTGGACAATGGCTGCTCTCTCAAGGGCCGTGTTCCCATCCGGAGCGATTGCGGTTGGCTTAATTAGGGCCATGCAATGAAGTTTGCTTCCTGCAGCCCTCTCACCAAACCCTCACACCAATTCTAATCCTCATTCCTCTGCCTCAGGATCAGTCTCCAAAGCACTTATCAGCCAGATGGATTTTCCTCAGGAAAAAGAAGCCTGATGCACTTCAGCACTGCTTGCTTTTGAAAAACACCCAAGACTTTAATTTCCTGCTTTCCACAGAATAGCTCAATCCCGGTGATTAAGCTTTAGCATCTACCTCCAGAAACACAATCTCCGACACGCCACCGTGGACAACTCCAACAAAACATGAGGCAATTTAACTCACACATGCTCAGCAGCTGAAATGCCTTTCCTCCCCTTTCTCCTGCTCCCATGCCCGTGGCAGTGGGCTTTTGTCCCCTGCTTCTCCTATGCAGACAGTGCAGGTTAATTAAACCAGACCTAGGACTAGTTTTAGGACTAGTACAGAGGCCTCACCTTTATGCTTTGCACCTTAATTAGTGGCAGTGAATGCCTGATTTTATTGTGTTTTTCCTTCTCCATTCACCCAGCATAAATGCAGAGATTGAAGGAAAAAGAAAAGTCAAGTCTTTGGAATCTTAATGAGGATAAATGTTGTGAAAATGGTATTTTACAGGTGAACTACCTGAAGCATTCTGCACCTCATCACCCTGTGCAGTGCTGGATAAAAGCAGTGTGATATTCCACTCCTTATTTTAAGCCACTTTTTTAATTTTTCAAACCCTGCCTCTGAGGAAAATAAATCCTGATACTGGAACAGCATCTTTTCCAAGCAGCACAGCTCTCAAATCTGCACTCTTCCTGCTGCCTGCAATTTTGAATGAAATTCAGAGGCACAGATCTGAGTCAAACACAGATCCTCTGCTAGGAAATGTTATTTATTTCTATGTTCAGAGTCTTGCATGTGATTGATTGGGCAGCTTCATTACCGGCAGAGGAGGAGGAGGGAAGCAAGAAAAGGAATGAATAATCCCTTCAAACAGGGCCAGGCTTCCTTGTTTTTAAAGCCCCAAGGTTTGGGTTTAAGTGTATTAGAAGCTCAAGTTTCATCTGTTCTGACCTGAGCCAGGGGACTTTTCCTTGCACCTTTGGCAAAAGTCAAAATCTTTTAATCTGGCCAGAACTGACTGCATTTGAAATGCAGTTCTGCTGAAATTCTGGGTTAAACGTTAACAGCAAATTGGGACTTTAAAGGGCTGATTTGCAAAACTTGAGCCATTCCTTGGGTTTTTCCAGAACTGCCAGCACATGCTTCCCACCCTGCCTGCAGCCAGGAGCTGAGGAACACAGAACATGCCACTATTACTACACCACCAGGGCCTGAAAATAAACCCGATTCACAGCACTGAGCCGAGTGATGCAAGAAGTGTAGGTTAAAAATGGAATAAAAGCAGAAGTGAAAGGGAAATAACATCATGAGTCGCTCTTATTTGGGCGTTGTGGATTCCCCCCCCCTTCTTTTCCTTTTCCCAGGGAACACATCACGTTGCAAACTGTTCATTCACAAAGTAAGAGCCTGACATTTGGGGAAGAAGGCGGACTTTGAAATCAGTCCTCATCACCCAGCACGGGGCTTGAGGAGTTGCAGGGAAAATCAACTTTCAGCTGTTACTAAGGGCATTGAAGAAACAGAAAGGATTTTGGAGTAGAAAAGTTGCTGTCAGGATACAGGAAGAACAATTAAGTTTTTTGTTTTAAATCTTGGTGGGGAGATCACAGAATCCCAGGGTGGTTTGGGCTGGGAGGGACCTTAAAGCCCATCTTGTTCCACCCCTGCCAAGGGCAGGGACACCTTCCACTACCCCAGGCTGCTCCATCCTGGCTGTGAACACTTCCAAGGGATGGGGATCAACACCTATTTTGCACTTGTGCTTTCCACCAGACAAACACAGGATTGTACTCATCAGTTTCCTCCACGTATAAGCAAACACCCTTTGGTCTCTCTGTTTCCTCAAGACAAGTTGAAATCACCAGCTCACCTGGTTTTTCCCAACCTGTGTGACAGGAGGAGGGGAGGCTGGCAGGGAGCCTGGAGTGCCATCACACTGATGGCACAAGATTATGGAGTGACTGGAGAAGGTGGGGGAAACAGAGGCAGCATTGCATTTGGCACTCTGTCCTTGAGGAGGACTGGCTCTCTCTGCCTTGCCTCTAAATCAGCTCTGTCCCAGCCTGGGACTCGCTCTGTGTGCCTGAGACACAGCTGCAGGGCTGTGCTGCTGCTGTGTGTGTGTGTGCAGGGTACTTTTGCTGTGCTCTGTGAGTGTGCAGGGTATTTTTGCTGTCTGTGTGTGCGTGCAGGGTATTTTTGCTGTGCTTCTGCTGTGTGTGTGTGTGCAGGGTACTTTTGCTGTCTTGATGCTCTGTGTGTGTGTGCAGGGTATTTTTGCTGTCTTGATGCTTTGTTTGTGTGTGCAGGGTATTTTTGCTGTGCTGCTGCTGTGTGTGTGCAGGGTATTTTTGCTGTGTCTGTGTGTGCAGGGTATTTTAGCTCAGAGGAAGGGACAAGCAGGACAAGAGGGATGACTCAGTGTGCTCCTTGAGGAAGGCAGGATGTTATGGAGTACCCAAATGGGGATGAGATGCAGAGCTCATGCTTACGGATTTGCAGGGACGGGGAAGAAAATCATAGAATCATCTCCATGGAATGGTTTGGGTTGGAAGAGACCTTAAAGCTCACCTCAAGGGTAGGGCAGGCACACCTTCCACTATCCCAGGGGGCTCCAAGCCCTGTCCAACCTGGCCTTGGACACTTCCAGGGATGGGCTGCCACAGCTGTTCTGGGCAACCTGACAGGGAAGGATTTCCTTCCAACATCCCACCTACCACAACTGCCAGCCTAAAGCCATTCCCTCTTTTCCGTGCCCTCACAGAACAGCTCAGCATAAAACAAACCAGTGAGCAGAGCCCCCCCCAGCCCAGAGCCCCCCAAAAGCTCACCTGTTGTGAACCTTGGCTTAGTGGGAGGCTCCTGCACGGACATGGGGAAGGTGGCTGAGGCAGGGGAGGACTGTGCCCGGGACAGGGGCCGGTGTCCCCCGAAGGACACGGGCATGCCAGCCGCCTCCAGCGACGCCTGGTAGTTCCTCAGCTGGTGAATCCGCTGCTGCTCCAGGAGCAGGGCTTGCTGTGGGCAAGAGAAGCAGGCAGTTGCTGAAAGGGCCTTCCCAAAAGGGTTTGTGAAGGCTCCCAGGCTTGGACTCCTTTCCCTCAAGTGCAGCAAAGGAAGATGTGACGTTTCAGACAAGCACAACACACGGAGCCCCAGCCTGAGCCTGCTGCACACTGGCAGGGCCACTGCCAGGGGCAGCTCCATCCTGCCCCACAGCTCCCTCCTCTTCCTCCCCCTGTGCTCCCACCCCACTGCTCTGGGACATTTAACAGTGAGACAGTCCAGGCCATGGAACGAGTCCCACTCAACTGGATCCCAGGCTGGACAGGGAGCTCTGAACTGAGCTGGTTCTCTCTGCAGCCACACCATCAGCTGGACAGCCTCCTGGTCAGAAGGGATGGCTGTTCCATCCCATTCCCTCTGTAAATTCCCTCCTGCTCTGAGGCAAAACAGTGGCAAAGGAGATACTATTTTTAAGACTTCAGAGGTGTGACCATGGATTCAGGATTAAGGTAGAGAGGCTTCACCTTCAGAGGAATGGCATCACTAATAATGGTCCATCATCACCAACTCAGAATTAGAAAATTCCAGGATGATTTGGGCCTTAAAGCTCATCTCTGCCACGGGCACGGACACCTTCCACTATCCCAGGTTGCTCCAAGCCCCATCCAACCTGGCCTTGGACACTTCCAGGGATGAGGTGGCCACAGCTTTCCTGGGCAAGTGTAGCTCCTGAGCAACATCCCAATGACATTCCTGGAGGAAATGGACCGGGTCCATTACACTGTGCTCCCTTGTTATTGGATTTATCACCTGCAATCCACAAGCCTCAGGTGTTTTCCCTCAAAAGTGAGCCTGGTTGGAGGCTCCAGGTTCTCTAATTCTGAAGCAGGAACACCCTCCACTTGTCCCCTGTTCCCTTATGTGCAGTGTTTTGTCACAGACATGTTTTATGAAAAATCCTTTCTTTAGGATTTTTTCTCCTGAGAAGCTGAGAGGCCTCAGTAACAAAATGTAAAAATGAGTATCTGCTGCTGTGAAATGGAACAGGTGGATCTGTGATTGGTCTTATGTGGTTGTTTCTAATTAATGTCCAATCACAGTCAGCTGGCTCGGACTGTCTCAGTCAGTCACAAGCCTTTGTTATCATTCTTTCCTATTCTATTCTTAGCTAGCCTTCTGATGAAATCCTTTCTTCTATTCTTTTAATATAGTTTTAATATATATCATAAAATAATAAATCAGCCTTCTGAAACATGGAGTCAACATTCTTGTCTCTTCCCTCAACCTGGGACCCTTGCCAACACCACCACAGTCTTTCTCTGGAGAAATTAGTTTTAAATCATTAAACCAAAATACAGTCCCCTGTGATTTTACATGGGGTTCCTGTAACCAGCCAACCCTCCTGGCTGGTGACTCCAGGGAAGGAATCACTTGATTTTACATGCATGGGGTTCCTGGTAGGTGAGTCCAGGAAAGGTATCACCTGAATTTACATGGGGTTCCTGTAACCAACCAATTCTCCTGGCAGGTGACTCCAGGGAAGGAATCAGCTGATTTTACATGGGGTTCCTGGCAGGTGACTCCAGGGAAGGAATCACTAGATTTTACATGGGGTTCCTGTAACCAGCCAACCCTCCTGGCAGGTGACTCCAGGGAAGGAATCACTAGATTTTACATGGGGTTCCTGTAACCAGCCAACCCTCCTGGCAGGTGACTCCAGGGAAGGAATCACTAGATTTTACATGGGGTTCCTGTAACCAGCCAACCCTCCTGGCAGGTGACTCCAGGGAAGGAATCACTAGATTTTACATGGGGTTCCTGTAGCCAGCCAGCCCTCAGGAGCTGTTTCCCCTCAGAGCACCACGAGGTGACTTCCAAGCCCAAACCCGCGTCTCCCAGCCACGCAAGCGCCAGACCTGGCGGAAGAGCAGCTCCTGCTCCGCCTGCCTCTGCCCGGCCTCCAGCTCCTGCTGGGGCTCTGCCTCCTCCTCGTCGCTCTCGATGGGCTCCTGTTTGACCTGCACCAGGCTGGCCAGCGCCGGGGGCTCCTTGTGGCCCGCGGCCCGCTCGCCGTAGGGCTCCTCCAGCAGCGCCTGGTGCTCGCGCAGCTCCTCCTCCGTCTCCTCGGGGTGGCTCTCGTGCTGCCGCGCCGGCTCGGCAGGCTTGGAGATGATCTGAAAGAAGCACAAACTCACCAGAGCTGCCTCCCACCGCGGGGAAAGCGCGCTCTGCTCTCCAGACTGGCGGGAAGGAGCAGCTCTGAGCTATTGTGTATTAAGGTCAGGGTAACCCTGGCATCGAGGGCTCCCAAATCCCTTGTCCCGAGTGATGACACCCCCTTATTTTCCACTTCATCCTCTCTCTGAAGGAATAAGAGCCTCTTGTTCCTGCACATCTCCAGATGCTACTCCATTCACAAACCCACAGAGCAGCCATCGAGATGTTTGGCAATTAAATTCTGAAAGAATACAGGGGACACAAACCCTCCAAAGGGGTTTTGCTGCCTGTTTGCTCAACATCACCTCAAATCACTCCCTGAATTTTTTCTGTGAGGCTGAAATAATGATTACTTGAAAATCTGTACTCTTATGGAGCTGGTTAAGAGGAAGGTCAGGACATGCAGCTGAGAGCAAACTCAAGAGCAGCATTGTTCTAACCTGACCTTCCGAAGCAGACACAGTAAACATCGCAGAGAAGAGCTCCTAAACTTAAAGGAACAATTTAATTTTCACTGTAATTCACTCAGGCTTTTTGTAAGTTCTTTGGCAAGATAAAATTCACAGTTCTGTGTCTCAGACTGCTTACTATTTTTATTTGGGATATAAAAAAAAAACCCCAAATGTGACCTGTTTTCAACTCCAGAGTAGGAAAACCAATCCATTTCCTCCCTTTCAAAGAGCTCAGGCTGCCCCTGTTTCACAGGCTTATAAAGAAACTGCTGCACTTTGAAAGTTGTCAGGGCAAGGTTTAATGAGGATTAGGTCATCGGTATGGTAAGCAATATTGATTTTAAATCTAATAAAGCTAAATCAAAACATGGTTATTGAACACATGCAGGAGGAGGGACTATTTGTCAGTAACTTGCTCTTTGAAGAACAGTGGCTCCAATCTGGAACTAAGCCTTTTTCTCCCCCAAAAGCAGGAAAGAAGGCTCTGCCATATAACCTAAGCAAGGCAGAGGGGCAGGAATGGAGTTGAATCTGGCAAGGGACATGAAGAAAGAAAAGAGGAAGGCTAAGGAGATCCTGGTGCCACTGCTGAATGAGGGAAGGCACCTGGTGGCACATGAGATAGAATTAATGCCTTTTTTAAGACAATCCTTCAGGAATCTCTGAAACCCTGACACCAGAGGAAAAGTCTCGAACAAGGAAAACTTCCCTTGGTGAAGGAATTACCACTTAAAAGACCTGGACATCCTTAAGTCCATGGGACTCTCATAGGTTGCACTCACAGGTGATGGGACAGAAGGCCATGGGCACAAATTAAAATTCATAAAATTCTTTCTGAACACAATAAAACTTTTTTTTTTCCTGTGAGGTTGGTCAAACACTTGAACAGGTTCTTCACAGAGGTTTTGGAATCTCCACCCTTGGAGATCCTTGGGCAACCTGTTAGAGGGAGGACATTGCCCTCAGTGACCTCAGGAGGTCCCGGCAGATTCAGGGATCAAAACCCCTCAAGGATTTTTGTGAGGTTCCCCTGCCCCCCCCCAGTTTAATTCCTTATAACACACACTGAATAACCAAACCACATTAAGCTAAAAGTTCTTCTACCAATTTTCTTTAAGCCTTCTTAGGCTTGATGAATATTATCTGTTTTAAAGATAATTAAATTATCATAAACCATCTGCTGCTTGTTTTGGGTTTTTTTTTTTTCCCTGCTTGGATCGAAGGTCTTAAGCTTTTGAACTTAATGCCTTTTGAACTTCTGAACTGCACGAGGTAATTGCTGGGAAAAATAACTTACAGTGCCACTGTCATACCTAATGTGAATGAGAGGCAGTGTAGTTCCCTGGAAGTTTTAAATTATTCCTACTCCTTAAAAATGTAGGAATTAAATGACAGCCACAGTGAAGGCTGAGAAGACCAAGTGGTCAATGGCAAGGCCATTTCAGACATTCTGTCTGCAAAGGGAATCTCTTGGCCTGCCACTAGTTCCAGTTGTTGCAAAGGAAGATTTTGCAGAGAAGACACTTTCTTACAACAAATTCCACATAAAACACTCAGTATCTGCATGCCAGGCCCATCCAAACTCCCTAAAAACCTTCCATTTGTGCAGTTTTATGAGCACGTGCTCGTGCCATTTAAAATCCGAGGGAATAAAAGTGCGAGGGGCTGGCTGGAATGGTAGCACTGAGAATGCTTGTAAATATATCTGAAATAGTAAGCACAAAGCACCATAAATAACCTCTCCATCCCTTAATTAGCTGTCTGGCTTCCTCTGCCACGAGGTTACTCCTCTGTTTTCATACCCAGTGGCCTCTGGCTGTCACAAGCTGCCACCATAAACCTCTGGTAAAGGCACTGCCTCTCCAGCCCCGGGCAGACAACTTCACTCTGGAATAAATTACAGCTCTCTAGTCACAAGCATTTTTTAAAGGCTCCATGCAGCTGGCAAGATTTCTCCTCCACAGCTTTGAAATACAAAGAACAGAAATTAAAAAAAAAAAAAAAAACCCCAAAAAACAAACCAAACAAAAACCAAACAAACAAACAAAAAACCCCCACCAAAACACAACAGCAACAAAAAAAAAAAAACAAACAACAACCAAAAAAACCCAAAAGAACAAAAAAATAAACCCCAAAACCAAAGTCCAAAAAAAACCCCAAAAAAACAAAAAAAGGAAACAAAAAAACACCACAGCAAAAAAAAAAAAAAAAAACAAAAAAACACCACAGAGCAAAGTCAGGTCATAAATACAAGGGAAACCAAAGAGTTCATCATTTTTCTGTGAAACATTTCATGAGGGGAAGAAAAGGTATATTTTTCACTAGTGACATTTCAGCTAGCATTGGGTTTGTCCAGTAGATGTGATAAATAGAACCACAGAATCATTAAGGATGGAGAAGACCTCCAAGACCATCAAATCCAACCTCTGATCATCGCCATGCCCATCACTCCATACCATCCTCTCCAGGACACCTTTCTCCACAGTGGCAAATTCCTAGGGCACTGAAGACCTTGACAGTCCTACCAACAGGTTAGAGACATCTATTTACAGATCAGAGATCAAGGAGGAGCTCCCAGCAGAAAAATCATGGAACCCCAAAATGGTTTGGGCTGGATGGGACCCTGATCCCCATCAATGGGGTGGCACCAGGGGTCAGAAAGCCAGAGGAAGAGAGGAGCCAGGAAGCAAAGGAGGATGGTCAGCTCAGCCCTGACCATGCCAGGATGTGCAGAAGCCAGCAGAACCCTCCCTTTCCTCCCTCTGGAGGTGAAGGATGAACTCAAGGAAGAAACAGAACAACTCTTGGACAGCTGGAGACATAGATTTGATGAAAATGAGTAAAACACAGCAAAAAGGCTGAACTCGTTCGACTTGACATGGCTCTTCCCATGTTCCCTTTGGGTTCTGATTTTTAACTTTTATGGCTTAAGGAGAAACAAGAGATGATAAGGGATGATGGGGAGAGGCTGACTTGGGCACCAGAGTACCTGGCACAGCCTTCTGCAGCAGCCAAAGCCTACAGAAATCTCTTGATTTGTTTTTTGATGCGACAGCAAGGGAAAAACAACTGTCTGAGGCGGGCTCAGCCCTACAGCTGGAAGGACCAGGAGACTGTGGAGCTTTTGTGCTTGGAGGAGAGGGAACAACCCACCTGCAAGGCTGGATGGGGCTTGGAGCAAATCTTCTTCTGATATTACAAATCACAGAATCCTTAAGGTTCGAAAAGCCCCCTCACACAATCCAGTCCACTGTTCTCCCAGCACTGCCAAACCCAGCCCAAAACCCTGTCCCCAAGTGCCACATCCACAGGCTGTCTGAACACTTCCAGGGATGGTGACTGCCTGGGCAGCCTGTGCCACTGCCTGAGCACCCCTTGAATGCAGAAATTTTTTCTGATCTTTTCCAACCTAAACCTCCCCTGGCACTTCCCTGTCGAACACTAAACATGCAAAAAAGGTGGGAAACAGAAGCACAGGCTGATGGTGGAATATCAGCTCAATGAGAATCACAGAATGGTCTGGGTTAGAAGGGATCTTAAAGTCCATCCCATTCCACCCCTGCCATTCCAGGGACACCTTCCACTCTCCCAGGTTGCTCCAAGCCCCATCCAGCCTGGCCTGGGAGACTTCCAGGGATCCAGGGGCAGCCACAGCTACTCGGATGATCATTCTTAATATTTTCATGTAAAACAACAAGTTTTTCCTTAGTTGCCTTCCTGGAAACAGCAAGACTTGTTTTGGCTGCAGTCCCCTCAGAAATTTCATCTGCTGCAGACACCTAGCAGGGAACGTTTAGGGCCAAAATCTCAACATTTGGAAAATCACATGGAATTAAGAAAAGCCTGATTTATGAGTATATAAACATATAAAATACTTCAGGAGTATTATTTACGGGAAATCCACAAATAAAAAAATTAACAGGCAGTGCTAGCAGTCCTGGTTAAGAATGAAATAATCTTTTATTTTATTTTTAGTCCTGCCCTTAACTCTCCTACACACACGAGGGTCCTAAAATATCCCCAATCTGGGAAAAGTCTTTTCCCGTGTCAGCACTTGGATGCTATCCCATGGGATAAATCTGCCACACGCACGCAGCACTAGCACTGAAGTGATTTTAACTCATGACTCCTATAAATCAAACACAGGGAAATCAGTTTAATTGAACCCTCTCTGCCTGATTTTGCTGTGGAGAGCAATGGACAAAGCTGGAAGTCAGAGTGCTCCAGTGGCTCTCCAGCTCCTGGGAGGTCCAGAAGAAAGTCTGAATGAGCTCAGTGGATACGTCACATCCAAGGCTTTGGAAAAGCTTTAAAATCCTTCACGCAAAAAATCCCTCCAGCTGACAACTTCCCTGAACAAAGAACCCCAACTCCCTGCCCCACACCCCATGGCCCTGGTCCCAGGGAGTGTTTGGAGGGGGAGGAAATGGGATCCCTGTGGAGCAGCAGCTCCCCAGGGCCCCGTGTGCGGGGCTGAGCCAGGGCCAGGGCTGGCACCCGTGGTGGCAGCGCTCCAGGAGGACAGCATTGACGTCAGTGACTTGTGTAACCATCCTGCCTCAGCCCGGGCCACAAACAAGGGTTTGGGGGTGGTGTGTGTGTGGGTGGGGGGGTTGTGGCTTCTTCCACTCTTTGATCCAGCCCTTGGCAGTTGTGTTTTCTCACAGGACTGGAACGGTGGAAATATTTGGAGGCACCTCTGCTGCATATGGAACAGCAGCGATCTGAACGGCCGCCTGCCACGGGCTTGTCCTGAGCCACAGAGCTGCTGCTGGAATTGCTGCTGTCCTAAGGAGAGCCTCCACTGGAACTCCTTGGGAGGAGTGTTTAGAAAGCCTCAAACCAGAACAAATCCCAGAACAGTATGGGTGGGATCTTAGAGATGATGCAGTTCTACCCCTGCCATGGGCAGGGACACCTCCCACTGTCCCAGGCTGCTCCAAGCCCCATCCAACCTGGCCTGGGACACTCCCAGGGATCCAGGGGCAGCCACAGCTGCTCTGGGCACCCTGTGTAGGACCTCACCACACTCACAGGGAAAAATTCCTTCCCAATATCCCATCCATCCCTGCCCTCTGGCAGTGGGAAGCCATTCCCTGTGTCCTGTCCCTCCATCCCTTGTCCCCAGTCCTTCTCCAGCTTTCCTGGAGCGCCTTTAGGCCCTGGAAGGGGCTCTGAGCTCTCCCTGGAGCCTTCTCTTCTCCAGGTGAACCCCCCTAAGTCTCTCAGCCTTTCAGCAAATGTTTCAGTGTATCTGAGTAACTTCCCTCACAAAAATACATCCTGGTGTTGTCATGCCTGAGAGAGGTCCAAGGATGACAGTCCCAGGGATGTTGGAGGTAGAGCCCACAAACACATCTGCACTAGAGACCCCGAAATGGCACGCTTGAGGCTGCTGTGGAGGAAAAAAGGCATTGAAAGCTCTGTGCCCACCTTGTTGATGTGCAGCTGCTGCTGCTGGAACTGCTGTTTGTGTTTCTCCAGGAACTGCTGGTGCTGCTGCTGGATCACCAGCTGCTGGAGGGCCTGGGCGTTCTGGGGCAGGGGAGCAGACTGGGTGCGCCCCAGTGGGCGGTGCTGCCGCAGCTTGTGGATCGAAGGGGAGACCCTGTCTCCACCCACCAGGGGCTGTGCATGCAGGGGCAGTCCTGAAAGATACCAGTCTGAAGATAATATGGAGGAAAAAACAGCAGAGGAGAAACGAAAGGAAGAAGAAAGGAAGGGAGAAAACGGCTGTTGAGTAACGCTGACGGTGACAGTGATACCACGTCAAACCCAGCCACCTCGCCATCTACAGCTGGAGCTGCCTTGAGAGAGAGCAGATAAATTAATCACCACTGCACACAGCAATGCTTTGCTTGGTTTGAGTTCTGGATCTGCTTGGTGACTCAGAGACCCTCTGGAAACATCTCATTTCTTGAAACCAGCAACACCTTACTGACCTTTCTGTTGCTTCAGGAGACCACATTGGTCTGGAGTTTAAACCTCCCAGCTCACCTTGGTTTAGGGGCTGATCCCAGGTTCAATTCAAGCTGCACAAACCAGCTGCCTCCCTAGCATGGCTAGGGCTGCAGTCACCTTTGGGCAAGAAGCCTTTTGCTCTCCTTAGGCTTTGGTTTAGGAGAAGGAGAAGCTGCCCAGAAGTCGGCAGCCAGCTGGATGCTGAGCATTATAAACACCTCAGCAGTTGTGTCCCAGGATGTGACCTCCTTTCCCACCAATTCACAAAACTGCCCTAGTGGAAGGAGCTGACTCATGGGAAAGCCTCTTTTCTTGGTAGACTTAGAGAGTTTTTCCCACTCTCTGCTTTTTCTGAAAGGGATCATATGAAAGGGTATTTGATTTTATAAATGCATGTTCCTGCAGGTGTCGGTGTGCACACACTCAGGTCTGTGTATGAACACACAGATAATGGGGAAAGATGTGTTCCTCTTGCCTGAGAGCACAGCTCCTCCTCCCAAAAGTTCCAATCAGACAACAGAGCTTGCAGAGGATATTTTGGAAGACTACCTTCCTCCAAGGCAATGGCCAAGTTGCTCCTGGGGAAAGCTTTCCAGGAGACACCATGTTCACAGAATCCTGGAACAGTTGGGCTTGGGAGGGACCTTAAAACTCATCTCATTCCACCCTCTCCCATGGGCAGGGACACCTTCCACTATCCCAGGCTGCTCCAAGCCCTGAGTATGCTCCATCAGGAATAAGGAACAACAGAACATGTACCAGAACATGGAGGATACTATCTGGAGTAACCATTCTCAAGAGGAATGGCACAGCTAAGGAATTCTAGTGCAGCTTCCCAAACTGGCCATGTCTACCTTCCAGCCCAAAGAGAGCCATCTCAGCTAATTCTGCAGCTGTCAGGGGACTATCTCCAGAGCTCAAGGCTCTCCAGCACAATCCTAATAAACTCCACTTGATTTCCAAGGAGTTTCCAAATCTTAGCTGCAGCTTGGCAGCCAGTGCACTCAAGGCTTTGGGGAGCACGTATGAGCTCGCTGCCTCTCAGCTGCTGCCTCTGGAACGTGTGTTTGTCCTTGTTTCCCTGTGCTGACTCTTTCTCCTGAGTGCTGGGCTGTAACACATCGTACTCGCTCAGGAAGCCCCGCACGGAGCAGGTGGAGTAGAAGGAATTTGCTTGGAAGCAAACACAGAATGCTGGAAACTGAGGGAAGCAAACACCACACCTCTCTGCAGCAGCCTTCCCATATCTGTGTGCTCCCAAGCTTATCCCAACCCCGTGGATATTCCTGGGGTTTGGAAGTACAACCAGCCATGAGCTGCAATGAGCTGCAGGGGCTGACACCTCCCAAGAACTTCCAACAGAAATGGAAGGAAGGGAAGGAAAACCAACGCATCAGTAACTGAGGCAGAACATCCTTTGTCCCAGCACCACACACAGGAAACCAGGAACACATCCCAGTGGGAATTATTGCTTTGAATCCAGCTTATTTATAGCTACAGGCCTTCCCACAGGTAGCTCACTCTGAAAAGGCAGCACCGGGAGTGACTCACAGCCATTAACATCCTGCAAAGGGAATGCACACAAACAAATACAATCTGCTGGCAGGCAGCTGCCTGTGCCATGGCTCTGCTGTTTATATTAATGATGGAAAGGAAGTGTTTTAACCTGTGATTTTCTAAGGAAAATTTTAATTTTCTAAGGAAGTGTTTTAACCTGTGATTTTCTAAGGAAAATTTTAATTTTCTAAGGAATTCTAAGGAAGTGCTTTAACCTGTGATTTTCTAAGGAAAATTTTAATTTTCTAAGGAAGTGTTTGAACCTGTGATTTTCTAAGTGCGTGCTTTCGTATTTTCATGGAATAAAAACCACCCATGGAAAACAGGAGTTGTTAAGATGCAATGGTTTTGCCCTCACTTTGATCTGAACTGGTCAGAACTCTAAACAAAACAGAGTTCTCAACTTTTACCAACTAACCTTTGCTGTCCTGATGGAATAACAGGATTTATTTTCATCTCACCAAAATGAGGTGAGAGATCTGATTTTCACCACTAATTAATGAATCAGTAAACCAAGGTTTTATGTTCTACCTGCAGGGTGTACAGGTGATGCAGGACCTAGAGGCTGCCTTGACAACAGCCCAACAGATCCCTGCTGGTTTCCTCTCTTTTCCAGGTGCCCGAGTGCTGCCCCTGGAGCGCTCACCTGTGACCAGGGGTGTTTGTGCAGTTGGCTGTTCCAGTAGGACCATGTGCTGCAGGAGAGGGTTGTGTGCAGTTCCCCCATCCCTCTCCAACGTTGTAGTGCTCAGGTAGGGAGTGAGGTGAGTGCCAGGGAATAAGGAGATCCGCTGCTGTAAGGCTGGGATTGCGAGCCTCTCTGCGTCCTGCTGCGCTTGGCCCGCCTGCAAACGCACAGCCACAGGGGTTAGGAGACATCCCAGAGGCTGATCCCAGCCCCACTGACATCCCAGAGGCTGATCTCAACCTCAGTGATATCCCAGAGGGTGATCCCTGCCATCCCAGAGGCTGATCCCAGCCCCACTGACATCCCAGAGGCTGATCCCAGCCCTGCTACCATCCCAGAGGCTGATCCCTGCCATCCCAGAGGCTGATCCCTGCTATCCCAGCCCTGCTGCCATCCCAGAGGCTGATCCCTGCCATCCCAGCCCCTGACCCAGCCCCAGTGCCATCCCAGAGGCTGATCCCAGCCCCAGTGCCACCCCAGAGGCTGATCCCTGCCATCCCAGCCTCTGACCCAGCCCCAGTGCCATCCCAGAGGCTGATCCCAGCCGCGGTGCCATCCCAGAGGCTGATCCCTGCCATCCCAGAGGCTGATCCCTGCCACCCCAGAGGCTGATCCCTGCCACCCCAGAGGCTGATCCCTGCCATCCCAGAGGCTGATCCCTGCCATCCCAGCCTCTGACCCAGCCCCAGTGCCATCCCAGAGGCTGATCCCAGCCGTGGTGCCATCCCAGAGGCTGATCCCTGCCATCCCAGCCCCTGACCCAGCCCCAGTGCCACCCCAGAGGCTGATCCCTGCCATCCCAGCCTCTGACACAGCCCCAGTGCCCCCCCAGAGGCTGATCCCAGCCGTGGTGCCATCCCAGAGGCTGATCCCTGCCATCCCAGAGGCTGATCCCTGCCATCCCAGCCTCTGACCCAGCCCCAGTGCCACCCCAGAGGCTGATCCCTGCCATCCCAGCCTCTGACCCAGCCCCAGTGCCATCCCAGAGGCTGATCCCAGCCGTGGTGCCATCCCAGAGGCTGATCCCTGCCATCCCAGAGGCTGATCCCTGCCATCCCAGCCTCTGACCCAGCCCCAGTGCCATCCCAGAGGCTGATCCCTGCCACCCCAGCCCCTGAGCCAGCCCCACTCACGCTGGAGGGTCCCGTGGCAGGCAGTCCCAGGGTGATGTTGGGCAGGGAGGGCGAGGTGTAGAGCGGGAGCTGCGTCACGGAGCCCTCGCGGTTGACGAGCCTGTGAGCCAGGCTGGTCTGGAGAAGGAGAACCTGGTGAGAGCCCATCCCAGAGCCCATCCCCATCCCCAGGGCACAGCACTCACTGGGACAGGGCAGCAGGAGGGGACACAGAGTCTCCAGAAGTGCACAGACACCCCAGCAATGCCAGCCTGGGCATCCCTAGGAGCAGTGTCCATACACTCCTGGAGCTCTGGCAGCCTCAGGGCTGTGCCCCTTGCCTGGGGAGCCTGGCAGTGCCAGCACCCTCTGGGAAAAGAACCTTTCCTGATCTACCTCCCCTGGAACAGCTACGTGCTACTCCCTTGGTACTTGCCCTTCTCAAGCATTTTGAAAGGTAAAACCAATTATCTTAAAAAAAAAAAAAAAAGGCTTTACAATTGGTGTTTTTCTCTTTAGCAAATAACAGACAATTTATGTTATTTACAAGCGTGTGTTAGCATAAATCAGACTTCAAAATCCCATGCAAAAGCCTCAAGGTTGCATTTATGGAGCTATTTCCTGATTTTCAGGGTGAAATGCAAGATTTGCTCAGTTATCTTACAGGCATTTGAAGCAAGAACACTTTAGCAAAAATACCTTTAATTTCTAAACAAGACTGATTTGAAATACGCACTAGAAAGCCCATTATAAAAATTACAATAACGTGCCTGATTTTCCTGTTAGGAAACCAGGGTTCTGATCACCCTGAGGTCTCTGCAGGTGATTTTCCAACGTAAATAGAATTTGGATTTTGAGAAGACTTCTGCAGAAGCCTGTTAAACTCAGGTGCTGCTGTGAAAAAGTGGATTTTGTTTAACTCAATATTCTATTAAGGGGCAATCTGTACCTAAGTCGTGGCTGTCCCATCCCTGGAATTGTTCAAGGCCAGGCTGTTCCACCCCCTGCAATGGGCAGCGACACCTCCCACTATCTCAGGGTTCTCCAAGCCCAAAATCCAGCCTGACTGTGGACACTTCCAGGGATGAGGCAGCCACAGCTTCTCTGGGCAGCCTGTACCTTATTTTTAACAGACTCATTGTAAAAAAACTTCAGTTTTCTCTCTCATCTAAAGTGATTCTCCATATGATTATTTGTACCCACACACTTCTCTTTCCAAGTGATTTTTGAACACTCCTGGCAATTTTGCTTTAATTTAAATTACATAATGTCAGTGTGCCATTGAAAATAAGATACTTATTGTCAGCAGAGGAATGAAATATTTTACTGATATCATAAATGAAACAAAACTACATTCATTTTCCCTTTGAACAATCAATACTCTGGAGTTGTGCCTCAAAGCCTCTCCTGGGGATTTGATATAGAAAACAGAGGAGAGAAGAACACAGCAGCTTGATGCTCTGAGCATATGGGATTTGGCAGCATTATCACCACTTTAAACACACAGCTCCCATCTCTGGGCTGAATTGCACACAGCCATTTCTGAATGCACAGTCTGCAGCTGTACTCCAGGAGTTTTTACAGCCTTGTACCAACTGCAATGGCAGGGAATGCTGTGTGCCTTTCAGAGAGAGAAAAACCTTTAAAAACAGTATTTCAAACCAGAAAGTGTCTGCTTTAAAGGACACAGGGCTGCAGTCTTTCCCCACTGAAGGCACTCAAATAATGAACTTGGGCACCATCTTCCAACACACCTGGTTCAAGGGCTGATGCAGCAAACTAAGAAGCAGTGAGATATACTTCTCATTTAAAATGAAACATGAAGCCAAGAACAAAACACAACATTATCTTTTCAGAAACACTCAAATATTTCCAAACATGTCATGGTGGGAACTTGGGAAGTCCTGGTCCATTTTGGTATTAAAGAATCTCCCAACACCTGAGCCCCCAGGTCATACAATTCCTACTGAGGAAGAGGATTTTAAAGGCACCAAACCCCACTTATTTTTTTTCCCAAATACAGGCCAATGGATCAGCTGGGATCACATGACATGAATGCTGAGTTATTTTTCTTTGGGAAGGGGAAAGGCTTGGGCAGGACAGGGGTTTTTTTCCAAATCATTTGTACGGCTTGTGCCTCAGCCTAAGTCACAAAATTACAGCTGCACTACAAGCAGTTGATGGAAAGACTTTTTCCTGTGGTCAGTGTCCATTTGATTAGGTGTTGGTGGTCTAGTCCCAGATGATCAGCTCTAATTATTAAGTTGAAAAATCAAACGGATGAGGAGGATGCTCCAGCTTTACATTTCCCTGCAGGAGGCTCACTCTAACCTCATGGAATGGTTTGGGCTGGAAGGGACCTTAAAGACCACCTGATTCAAATCCCCTGCAGGGACTTTTGGGAAGCTGCCTGCTCTGTTTATGTCACAAAAAAATTGTCAAACCCACTCGTTTTTCCATCAGCAGCAACTGGGAATTTGCAGTTTGCTAAGGACAGACAAGACTGATCAGCAAAACCAAAACTCAGTGCTCATCCTCCTGGGCCAAGTGAAGCCCCCACCTCCCACCATCTTAATCTTCACACTAATTACCTAAATCTGTAAGGTTTGCTATAGATTAGAGTGGCTGGAACGTGTGCTGCATCATTTGGCAGGGCAGAGGGTGGAGAAGGAGGCATGTTCCCCTTATTAAATACTGTTACACTACATTAGAAATAAAAATAAAGTGCAAATCTGTACAAAACTAGAAAGCAATAAGGACTGACATTTCCACCATCAGAAGGCCTTTTCAATTCTAAAGGAATATTTGTGGAGAACAAGCCCCAGCCTGTTTTTGGAGCCCTGGTGTTAAGACAGACTCTATTCATGGGGGGAAACAGCTAATGGGAAGCTGGATGAAAAGAAATGCACCAGTAACATCAGACAACCACACTGGTTTTCTAGAGGCACAGTTTGTAGTGGGAGCCAGCTCACATGGCCCAGACCCCTTGGAAAAGCTTGGCTCCCAGATTCCTGAACACAGGAGCTGCTGTGCTCAGTCCAACCCCACCTCACCCTGCCCTGGGCATCCAGCAATGCCTCAAGTGATGGTGAAAGTTTATGGGATTATAAACCAGCACAAGGCACCAAGCTTTCAGATCCCCAGTTGTGGAGGAAAAGTTTAAATCCATCCCCTTTAATCCAATTATGGTTTGGGCATATTTAGACCATCCTACTGCACACAATAAATCCACCCTATATATAGGAATAAAGCCCCAAACACTAAAATACTTGCATTTGACCTTGCTGAATCCCTTTATTTTTACTTTCTCCTCACTACAAAACCACTGCAAGCTACCACAAGCTGCCTGTGAGCTGGTCCAAAGCAGATTTAATAAACAGATAAGGCATCCTCCAGGCTGAGAGGTAATTCCCAAAGTCTGCTCCAAGTTACAAGTCGGGCTTTTCCTTTTGTGTGGTTTAGTTCTCAAACTCTCCCAGAGCTGAGGGGTGTCACAAAGCAGAGGGAAGGGGGGCTCTGTACCTCTGCCTGGATACTGGTGACTGATCCTGCAATTCCATTCTCAGTGCTGATGTTGTTGGAGCTGTTGTTCGGAGAGCTGGGACCAGATCCAGGAGCGCTGTTGCACGCAGAGTCTGAAAAACACATCCCAAACCAACTTTTAACATTAGAAACCATCTCTGTGATGGTATTTACACAGATAACAACCCCTCAAGTTTTGTTTTGGATGAAAGCAGCCCTCCTCCTCCTCCCCTTCTTCCCCCTAAATCTTCCCAGGGCTCTTAAAATACCAACAAACTCTTTCAAATGGTTTATCCAAGTACCCACTCAGCATATTTAAGTCTTCTCCCCATGGGGATTTCTCTTAGAGTGTATTAATAATTTGAAATATGATTGAAAGATAATAAAAGCATGGAAGGTTTGAAGAGGCCAGACTGGAGGATGTCAGAGTTGTTCTGCTTCATTCTTCTGGAAGTGCCTCTCTCACTCTGTTTCTCTCTAACCCTAAAGACACCTCCTTGCATCAGACTTCCCTCAGAACATCTCTCACCTGCTCTATGGCACAGCTGCCAGTGTTCCTCCTTGTATTTGGGAAGGCTAATAACATTCAAACCCTTTCTTTTGAACTTTCCTCATGCCCAACCATTTGCAGCAGGAGAATCTCCCAGCAGCTGCAGTGGCTGAGGCTGCAGCAGGCTCCTCATTGCTCCAGGAGGAATAAAAGCTCATTTTTACAAGGGCCTGGAGGGACAGGACAGGGGGAATGGCTTCCCACTCCCACGGGGCAGGCTTAGAGGGGAATTGTAGGAAGGAATTCTTCTTTCTGAGGGTGATAAAGCCCTGGCACAGGGAGTCCAGAGAAACTGTGGCTGCTCCCATCCCTGGAAGTGCTCAAAATCAGGGTGGAGCAACCTGGTGAAGTGGAAAGTGTCCCACCAGAACCCCCTGTGTTCTTCAGGGATTAAACATAATTTCTATTCCCCGAAGTGGGACTGTTTTTAAAGCTTATTTTCCATTTTAAAGTCCCCTCTTACCATGACAACTCAGATACTTTTCTAACAAGCTCCAGGGTGGCTTCTTGAACTGTGTCCATGCCAGTGAGAAATGGGAGCTTCCACTGCCATTTTTGAAGTCATTGCAGGGGAAAATGGTCAGCCAGCAGAGGCTGATTTATCCCAGGAGCCACATGCCATACTGCATTGTGTGAGTGAAGGAAATTGGATTTTCAGGTCTGAAAGGCAGCCAGAACTCATGGAAAACACTCTCAGGCACAGGCTGGGATTTTTGGGGTGTCCTGTGCAGGCCTAGGGTTGGACTGGATTATCCTTGTGGGTACCTTCCAACTCAGGATATTTTATGATTCCACAACTTTTAGCTCTTGAAATCCTCCTTCCCTTCTGCAAACAGAGAGGCTCTGACCCAGAGAAGTGCTGAGGCACCCCAGGGTCTCCCAAACCCACTCCCTTGTCTAGAGAGAGCTCACTTTGAGTTTGATGGAGTGATGATCATGTGTCTCAGAGCCAGACAAGACTGGCAAAGCTGTCACTGGGTGGTACTTACACAGAGACATCCCTAGATGGTGCTAAGAATTAACTTTATGGTAATCTCATCACGTTCTTTGCTCTGATCCCACTTGCAAACTTTGGTTCTGGAAGGACAGGACTTTTCAACAAGAAACTGTCAGTTTGAGTGGTCAAAAAAAAGTTTTATCGAGCTGTATGTATAAAGATCCTGGGTCAAGAACCTTTCCCTATTTTCCATCCTAACTGAAACAGCTCCAGGTGTGTCCCAGGTCAAAGGGAGCAGAGATGGGAGCTGCGGATGGGGACAAGGCCTGACCTCAGCCTCCCCCAGCTGGACAATTCCAGTGCCCTCAGCTGGGTTCCAGCACTGCTGAAGCACACGAAGGAGACATTTTGGGAAGGGAGAAGGGGCTGAAGGATTGAGGCATTGTCACTTACCCGCCGTACCTGTGACGTCCAGCGGGCGCTTCTTGAGCGCCGTCACCACCGGCCCGTCCTTCCTGCGCAGGAGGGGGCTGCTCCTCCTCTCTGCCACCTTCTGCTTTAGCCTGGAGCGCAGCTTCAGGTTGGGCTCAGAGGCTGCCCAGGAAAGGAAACAGTGTTAGGAGTGTCTCAGCTGTGTTTTACTCAGCCTGCAGCTGAGCTGAGCTGAGTTTTGTTGAGTTGAGTTGAGTTGAGCTGAGCTGAGTTGGCCGCGGTTGAGCATTTGCAGGAAGCTAAATTAAATGAAGTCATTTGCTAACACAGATTTTTAATGTAACAAACAGGTCCCAGCCCATGCAACATCTGAATTCAACAACAACAACAACAACAGGCATTTGAATGAAAAATGTAATAATCATCCTGCAAAGTCTTCTCTGAGCAAAGACACAGACTCGGGATTAGTGCAGAGTTTCCCACCTCTGCCCAACGTGCTCCCAACCCAGTGGTAAACCCAGCTGATGGGATCCAGCAGAGGAACAGCTGAGCCAGCTGAGATGCTGCTGTTGGTAATCTCTGATGTGCTGCTGGAACAGACAGCTCCACACCCTCGAGTCATCCAACCCCTGAGGGAGGGACGCCAGGGCACGGGAAAAGAAAACACCAAAATCAAACCCCACAAGCAAATCAGGTGATTGTCTCCCTGCTGGGTCCTTGTGTCAGCTGGAGCCAGTGTCAACTCAAGGGAAAGGGCATGAGAGTGTGGCCAAGGAAAGCCACAGCCAGGGAGGAGGAGGCTTGTTTGTTTGTTTGTTTGGGAAGCAACTTGGGGTTACATCATCACAGCCCCACAGTTCAACCCTATCTAACAGCACATCACACACCTGGGAAGTTCCAGACTGCCCAGGGCAGGTGTGGATGCATTTCCTGTGACCACAGCCTCATGTATACCATGATTTTGAGAGACTCCCTCCAAAACACAAATCCTGAGCTCCCAAAAAGCCAAGGCAGAGCTCCTGGGAAGCCCCAGCAGCCCTGGGGCCAGGACAGCGGTGACAGCGCACGCATTATCAAACCTCCATCAGGGGCACAAAGCTTTAATTCAACACTGCTCCTGCAAGATGATTTCCTCTGGGAGCTTTCTGATCTCCTGAGCCCTGAGTGAAACACCTGCTGGAGGGTTTGAGGGCTCCTGACAGAGCTGAGTGAAGCAGCCCCATCCCTTCCCTTCCTCAACAGCCCCACATCACTTAATCCCTTTGAACCAGCAAATCCTGTGCTCACTCCATGAGCAACCAACACACTCCAGGGCCAATGATCTACATGTCTTTGGGAGAATTAAAACAGGGTTTACAAACTGATTTGAATTAACTCAGTCTGGCTGCAGCTATGTTTCCCTTGACCACCGGGTCACGTTGAAGATCAAGCCCGTCCACGTTAATTGCAGGGCTCGAAAAATCAGAAGGCTGATGAATTCAAGATCAAATGCTTGGAGTTAAGCCATCAACACTGTGCTTTGATGGAATTTTGGAGGGGAAGAAAAATTTTAAAAAGAAAGGAAAGAGCTTTTTTGTGAATGTTTTGGACAGAAAAACACCAGCAAGAGATAAAGGGAGTGCTAAAAAAAAAAAGTGCTTCCTCAAGATGATGCTTCAAATGCTGAATGAAGTGCATTAGCAAGGGGGGAATTATCTTCCAGAGAGAGAATTTGCATTTAAAATGGCAGGGGACTGAATGCAAATCTGCTCCCAGGGTAATATTAAAGACTGGACCAGTTCAAACACAAGCTCAGGCTCCAAGCAGCAAATTCTCTGAGTTCTCTTCAAAACAGAAGTTGGCATGATTTTAAAAGCGGTGTTTGGGTACACACCTCATCCCACATCCTTACTTTCCCAGCTTTAATTTGTCCCAATTTCTGAGCATTAATAGCTGCCTGGATACCACACTCATGGCTGGCATGAGATGATCTCTAAGGTCCCCTCCAACAAAACCACTCTGGGATTCTGTGGAAGGGGAAGGTGCCACAGCTGGATGCTGATATACCCCTTTTAAAGCAAGGAAATCTAAGACTATGCCACACCTGTTGGAAGGATCTGTCCCCTGACAAAGGAAAACATGGCAATAAAAACTGTATTTCAGCCCAAATTTTATTCCTGGTGTTCAGATGAGGGATGGTTTCTGTTGGGAACACACAATTAATTAGGTGGCTTTTAAATACACAGAAGGAATCAGTTTGAAACACCTTAAAAACGGGCAGGGAAACAAAAGATCTGGGGTCACAGATGACCTAACACACCCCATATTTGAAGCCACAATAAAAACCTCCTTCCATATAACAAAGAGGTGAACAAACATAGAAGATGACAGCCTTCAAAGAGAAAATACCTCCAGCGTAAGTGATTGCCAAAGCAACGTATTGGAATTTGTCAGATTAATCTATTTTAAGGCAAAATCACTCTGTGTTTTCCCCTTCTGCTAGGGGATTGAGTTTCAAAACACCAAAAGGTCTATTTAAAGGCCTGCTCTGATTCTGTTGTTTATCCCTCAGATATAATCCCAAATCTAACATGGCATCAGGACCTCAGAGAGCATAATCCCTACACGGATTTAATTGGGTGCTCCAGAGCCCAAAGTAGGTGAATTAAAATTCAGCACAGCCTCAAACTCACAGAATTTACATAAAATCTCTTTTATAGTAAAATAATTTAGGCTTGTTCACATGGTTTTTTAAACTATTATATAATAAAAATATTTTAAAGCTGAAGGGAGCTATCTTACACAAGTATAAAACAGGAATTTAACACAAAAGCATCAATACCTGACAGTCAATGTAGGCTCAATGCTGCCTCAGGAGTACCAATTCCACTGGAAATCTCCCCAAATTCACCCTGCCAGGCAATATGCCCAAAAAAAGGCTTGCTAACTGGAGTAAATTTAAAAACTGAAAACTAAACTACCAAACCTAAGTTAAAAAATTACTGCTCCTCTACATCTCCAGGTGAAGTATTTCAAACAAATGCCATAAAATTAGAAAAATTCCCCTCCAGTAAACAAATGAAGTCCATGCCCAAATCTGAGTCAGCTCCCACAAAGCCAGTGGGACTTCTTAAGCACTGACATACTTAATTTTGCCTATAATAGTGATTTATACAAAGAATATTTTGTTTTCCTCCAAATAAATTAATAACCAGAACATAAGCCAAAAGCTTCCCTGGTTTTCACAGGCTCCAAACCAAGTTACCCCTCTTATACATCACTGTGTGCAGCAGGACCCATGTAATCCAATTCTTCCAATATTTATGTCATTCCCATTGTTTTTTTTTCCTAGAATTGCAGCCCCTAAGCTGCTGAACTAATTGGACATTAAATCTGTGGAAGTCAAAACCCCACCAAGTCCTGGGCAGAGTTTGCCTTGTTCCCACTGTCCATCTACATTTGTGGAATAAAAGCAAACAATGCAGCATGAAACCCCTGCTCCCAGCCCCTGAACATCTTCATTTCAGCAGGTGGGGACTGGAAAGGGATGTTATTTATTATTATTATTATTATTATTATTATTATTATTATTATTATTATTATTGTTATTGTTATTGTTATTGTTATTGTTATTATTATTATTAAGTTCCAGACAAAGTTTAATAGGCAAAAGCCAACAGAATTATCTTGTCTCCCTTCTAACACCCATAAGAAAACTCCATGAGAGAGGGAACTTAAGCTGAAGGAAGGAAAAGGTTAGATGGGATATTGGGAATTAGGAATTGTTCCCTGGCAGGGTGGGCAGGCCCTGGCACTGCCCAGAGCAGCTGTGGCTGGCCCTGGATCCCTGGTAGTGCCCAAGGCCAGGCTGGACACTGGGGCTTGGAGCAGCCTGGGACAGTGGAAGGTGTCCCTGCCCATGAATGGGAGCACCAAGGAGGAGGAGGGTGGGTTCCCTGAGTGACTGGGATCCCCCAAAGGTGACACTAAACTACAAGATTTTGTTTGGTCTCCTCCTGGAAGAGGTTTCTCTTCTGGTGTCTTCATGATTCCACAATTGTTAAGGCTGGACAAGACTTCTGAGATGACCAAGTGCAGCCATCAATCCATCATCCCCCAAACTCTGTCCCCCAGTGCCACATCCTGTTTTGTGAACACTTCCAGGGATGGTGATTCTACCCCTGCCCTGTGCAGCCTGTTCCATGCCTGAGCACCTTCCCAGGCAAGAAATCTTCCCCAATATCCAAGCTAAGTGTTATTTTTGGATCAGACAGACTGACATCCTCCAGTCTTTCCAGCAGGGATTTCTCTGGGGGTCAGGGCCTCCTCTCAGTGTGTGGGAAGCCAGGCTTCCATGCTGGCTGCAAGGACAATGTGGGTGGGAAGGCAGAGATGCTCTCGAACTGCAGTGACACTCCATGCCACACAGAGCTCCAAGATTTCCTCTGATTATACTCTTACATTACACCAGGGTTTCTGACTAGTCTATTTTCTTCCAAACAACCTTTTGTCCTAAAACAAACCACTCCAAACACTCCAATAATCAGACCCAGTTCAGAGGGACATTATGCTTTCCTCGACAAATGCAGCATTATAATTGTTGACAAATCCTTTCATTTTCCCTTTTATTTCTTTCTAAATGCAACAAGTTCACACCAATTTCACCTGCTTAGCTGCAAATAATACCCAAACAGCTCCAATTTCCTGCAATACCAACAACCTCACGGGATGCTGGATGCTTTCCTCTCTCAGGCTCCTCTCTTTTGCATGGAAAAAGAACCAGGGAGTCACAGAATCATTTAGGTTGGAAAAGCCCTCTAAGATCAAGTCCAGGAGGAAAAGCATGTTAAGAAGTGAAATAATTCCCTTTAAATCTTCATGATGGCAGTGGTGTCAGCTTTCTAAGTAACAGCATGTTCTAATACATCCACTGCTCAAATTTCAGAAAGCAGGGAATGCCATCAACAACCTCATTCGTGGGGAGAAAACGAGGACAGGATTCCTTGGAAATGCAAAAATGAAAAGCTCTGCTAAAACCCACTTCAGCAGCTCCAAGAAAGGTGTTGACAAACAGCTCTTGGGGTTAGCAAAACAGGCTGTCCCAACCCAGAGTCTAAAATCACTCCATAAGGATTCTCCAGAGATTTTCCTTAGAGGATCCCAGTGTAGCACATAATGGATGTTATTATGTTTGGGAGACACCGACCTTGATCTGGGAGCAGAAGAGGTCACTTAGAATTTCCCCTCTCAAAAACTGTCAATAAAACTCTGACATTAAATCCTACACAGAACAAAATAAACTCCCCAGAAGGGGAAATAAAACTCCTTGTGCTAATCCAGGTATTTAACAGCAAAGGCAGGAGCAGCACCAACCAAACTGATCTAAGATCAGTGAAAAAAAGGAAGAGCCTCAAAGTGCTTAGAGAGAGGGAGCAGAGTGAAATCAATCCCCCAGCCAGGCTAAGAACAGGATTCAAGCAATTAGTAACTGCACCAGGAAAACAATTTCATGCTGAAACCAAACAGCCAAGAAACTGGAGCATAATTTAGGAAAACAAACCAGAGAGAGAGCTGGATTTCAGGGCATGGGAGGCATCAGGAGCTGACTCTTCCCCCTGCTGAAGGCTTTCAAGCACTCTGAAGATATCTTTCCTGAACATCCTCCCTCTCCCATAACCTGTGACCATCAGGATGCTTGAAATAAGATTAAAGACACAGAGTGTTGCTAAAATGCAGGGAAATGGTAAATTTGATGGAATCATGGAACTGTTTGGGTTGAAGGGACCTTAAAGCTCACCTTGTTCCACCCCTTGCCACGAGCAGGGACACCTTCCTCTATCCCAGTGTGCTCCAAGCCCTGTTCAACCTGGCCTGGACCACTTCTAGGGATGGTGAATATTTATTCTTCCCAAAAAATGTCTCAACCTGCAGGACATGCTCCCAGCTCTGCAGACTGGGAGAAATGATAATTCCAACTGCCTTCCCACCACCCCCTAAGCCACCCTCTCCCCAGCAATGGTGCTGGTTGGATTCCAGCCCTGGTAATCAGAGCTGTATTGTGATGGGTTCTGTTATTTGAGCTGCAAATATTTAATCAAATTTAATAAAATTGGACTACACGATATGGCGGTTTTAAATTACCAACACAAAGCCAGAGCCTTGGCTGGTGCCAAAAATCTGAAAAGCTCACCCGTAATAAAGAACTTTATTTAGGATGGGCTCCAGCCTTCCCTGCCTTTTGTTTACACCAGACTGTTCAGGAGCCTTTCTTCTCCAAGCAACTTAACATTCTTGGCACTGGGAATTCTGCAGGATATTGCTGTGCCAGAGCCTGACGTGCTGTTGCGTTGAAAGGAAAATAAAAGAAAACAATGAAAAATAGAAAAAAATTCTCCCCTGAACCTCACAAAAGTGAACTCATTTGTATCCCAGACCAGTGCCCAGGAGACTGATGTGCTGGTGCCCAAAAAGAACAAGCACCAGCGTTCTGGCAAACCAAAAAATCAGCTGAACGTCCTCCTGCTGGAAAACAACAATGGGTTTGGTGTGGCTTGCACTCTTTAATAATGTGATTAGCTCCATTCATCATCCTTAATTCCCCCTGTCTGACAGCAGGAGCTCACCCAGCAGGAGTTTTGGTGAGATCCCAGTTTGGGAAGCAGCACAGGGTGGGTGAGATGTGCAGATGTCTTCCTTCTCCTGCAGGAATTCCCTTCCAGGACACTGGGAGCAAGAAGGGTGACTGCTGCTCAAAGCCAATCTGACAAGGTGCCCTGAGGTGATGAGCCAGGCAAGTTTGGGAGCATGTCAAAGCCCATTTCTGCTGTGGTAATGCTAACAGGGTAGGAAGGGATCACCTGGCACCACAAGGCATAGGAAAGAGCTAAAAATCTCTTGGAATCAGGCTGCCCACAGGCCCTAAGTGATAGGTTTGGTGCCAAGGGATGCTTCCCTGAGTGGAAACCCTGTGAAGCCCCAGGGCAGCCTGGAAGCTCTTCCATTTCCCAGGAGCAGAGAGGAGAGGATGCCCTGTCCTTCAGCAAATCCAGCTTTCTGAGCTCGGCTTTTGAGTCCTCCAGGAAAGGCACAGTCAAAAGCCACAGCCCCAAAGCCACAGGGGCACCTTTCCTGGGGAAAACCCATATCTTGGAGCCAATTTTTGACTGGGTTCCTGTGCAGCTGAAGTGCTTGTTACTCATCAAGCAACCAGCCCAAGGGGGGGACAGAGACAACTGCACAGATGGGACTCCATCCAGCAGGGCAGGTGCTACAGTTCCTAGAGACATTTCCAAAAGGGGAAAACTTCATCACTGAAAGGCTGGTCAGGCATTGGAACAGGCTGTCCAGGGCAGTGGTCAGTCACCATCACTGGAAGTGTTTAAAAAACCCGTGAATGTGGCACTTGGGGCCATGGGTTAGAGGCGGCCTTGGCAGTGCTGGTTGAAGGTGATCTTTGGACCTTTTCCAACCTTAATGATTGTGTGATCTTTTCAGAGAAGCTTTTCTTGCTGTCCTGAAGTGATTCCCAGCAGGGCCAGTGAGCAGAAGTGCTCCCTGAGCGAGGCTGAGCTCTCACAGCTGAGCTGTTCCCCGAAGGCAGCAGCAGCCCTGAGCTGGCCGGGTTGGGAGCCCAGGCTGTGCTGGCTCAGGCTTGTGCTACAGAGCTGAGGAGCACAGCCAAGCCAAACAACCTGGTTTACATAATACAGGCTTGAGGAGTAACTGACCTGCTCAGCCACCGTGCAGGGAGAAGCCAGACTGAAAGAGAACTGTCTAGGTGTGAACCAAACCCTCGCAGGAAGCCCTGGTGCTCGCCCTGGCACAAACCCCCTTATATACCCCAGGTACAAACTCACACATAAAATGCAAATCCCCCCAAGAAATGCACTTTTTCTTGGGGCTTTTCTCATTCAGCAAACACACTTGGGCTGGAGACACGCAGATCTCTGTGAGAGCTTTGGGTTTGGAAAAAACATCTCCCAAACTTTGAACACGTGGCTCTCACACACCCCGGAGCAGCCCCAGGCTCCCTGGAACACTGGGAGCACAGAGACAGGTGAAGGGGGAGCACATGGACAGGGAAACAAAGCACAGCCTGGAATCCAGCTTTTGGCAGCATCCCTTCTTTTTCAGGAAGATCAGATCAGAGTGCTGAGCATGATGCAGGGACAGGCAGCGTGGGCAGGGAAGGGCAGCCCTACCTGTTTTTCTGAGTGGGAAGTCGTCTTTGGAATCGTACATCCCCAGGACTGGGTGGTTGTAGGTGCCGGAGACGCCGCTTTGGGGTGGGGAGCTCTGGTCCAGAGAGCTGTGCTGGGTCTTCCTGCACAGGAGGAAAGAGAAGAAGGAACAAGCTTTACACTGGTGACACGCACAGGGGACGAGCCTGCCACCTCAGGGAGTGGGGAAGGGGACAAAGGCAAAGGCAAAAGCTGTGAATCCCCAGGGCAGCCTGCAAGCTCTTCCATTTTCCAGGAGCAGAGAGGAGAGGATGCCCTGTCCTTCAGCAAATCCAGTTTTCTAAGCTCGTCTTTTGGAGTCCAGGAAGGGCACAGTCAAAAGTACCATCCCCAAAGCCTGGCTTTCTCCTCCTGGGCACTCCTACAAAAAAAAAACACTAAAATCCAATATACAGGAATGGCAATTGACTTAGTTTTCAGTGTAAGACTCCACCTTGGCTTAGCTCATACCACGAGTATAAATTCTAAGACTGTAACCTGGGCTGGGTTTTGCTAAGTCACCTCCCTGAATCTCAGCACAGGTGAGACCTCAACTTGAGCACAAGTGAAGCACTTCCCTCTCCAGAATAAACCCCCAGCTCAGCAGAGAGAGGCCAAGGCTGAAGCATTGCACCTGGCCAGCAGCAGCCATGGCACACAGGTGGCCCCCTGCCCTTCCTCCTGCCTGTCCTCCCATCCCAGGAGCTCAGCAGAGACAGGGCCAAAGCACTCAGCACCTTTCCAGCTGAACTTCCCCGAGCTGATAATTTATGGCTTTGTTTGAGCAGGCTGCTGGAAGTAAATTACAGTCTGTTTGCTGAGGATATTAAATAATGAATGAGTTTTCTCAGCCTCCTACCAGTTTGTTGGCTGCATCTTTCCTGCATAATGACTTGTGCCCAGCTTTGCTGTTTCTCAGGAGCTCCACCAGCCTGGGAGAAGGCTTCAGCCAGCAGAGCAGCTCCATCAGCAGAACAACTGATTTAGCCATGCAGGTGACACTCACTGGGCTCTCACAACTTCACTTTAAATAAACAGAATTTAAATCCCATATTTTTTCTAAATACTAAAGGATTTAGGACAATGGAGAGCAAGCATTTTGTAAAAAAAAATAAAAAAGAAAAAGTGAATATTTGAAATTTTGTACTGCCTAAAAACCAAGCTGAAAATATTCTCCTGCAAAAGGTTCTTCAAGGAACCTAAGTGAACCATTCCCAGGTGGAAATTGCACAAATTCAGGCCATTTCTCGAGCAGCACTAATCCCTTGAGTGCAAGCTCAGCTCAGGAGTTGGCTGCTGAGACCCAGAGCATCAATTCCACTGCAAGTTAAAGCCTTCAAAAAATAAGGGGCTAATAAAATACTAAGAAAATACATTGAATTTTCTACATAATTACAAAAAAAAAAAAAACAACCCCTCTGCAAATTTTATTTGAACATCAACATTTTCTACTCCCACAGACCTTCTAGTGGGAGGTGTCCCTGCCCATGGCAGGGGGTGGAATGGGATGGGCTTTAGGGTCCCTTCAGCCCAAACCATTCTGGGATTCTATGGAAGTATGAATGACTGTGGTTTCCCAACCCTCCCTCTTCATTATCCAGATTTCTCTGCACATAAAGAAAAATGATTTCTGGGGCTCTTGCAGGGCTGTGTTTCCCACACCCAGCCCATGCTGTGCCACATGCCCACCCCTGAATGCCCCCACACACTTCAATCTTCACCTGCAATTAAAACAGAGACAAACTGAAAAATAAAAAATAATAATCCCTCCTGGGAAGAGATGTGGCTTTTTCTGCCAGGATCTGCTCATTCCATGGGAAGGCAGCACTCCCAGGAATGATGTTTCACTCCCAGGAATCCTGGGTGCTGTGATCTGAGAGTCCTGAGCCCCATCAAGTCACACAATGACATTTCTGGCTCTATATGAGCAACAGACTTTTTTTTTTCTCCCTTTTCTTTCCTTTTCTTTTCTTTTTTTTTTTTTAATTATGACCTAAGCAGCACAATCGAGTACATTGAAGCTATTTTCATCCCTTTGTCAGGCAATGTGCAGGAATTCAAAGGGCCTGTTTAGATGTGCTCCAGGGCTGCTGAATGACAGATATTGAGCTCTGCAAACAGGAACACATTCCCTGGCTCCAGGACTGGGGTCTGACGCTGCTTCCAGCAGCATGCACTGCTCTGCATGCCCCTTCAGGAATGTCAGAGCTCTGGGAGGAGAGGAAATTGGACACTGCATGGAGCCTGCAGACATTCCTGAAAGCACAGCCCTTCATCCAAGGCATCCTCTGCTCCCTGAGCTCCTTCAAACACCCACGTGCACAGACAGAAAGGTCGGAGCGATGATCTTGGAAGTCTTTTCCAACCTTAACGATTCCATGATTTGATATTTCAACCTTCAATCATGTTCAGCAAGGTGCACTGAATATACATTCAGGCATGTGTACCTGGGCTGGAATGTTTTGTGTTCACACCTGTGGATGGAGGGATCATTCAATGTATAATTTAATGTGCAATTTCAAGTGCAATTGTATCTCTCCACCTCCTCACCATGCAAACACTCAGTTAAACTCCCTTCCATGGCTGCTAGCACATGGAGTGGCTGCTTCCCAAGCACTGCTGACAGCTTCCCAGGGACATCACAGAGAGCAGAAACTCCTGGGAGCCAGGCTGCCCAGTGGGTTCAGGATCCAGGGCAGGGACAGTCTGACAATGCAGTTCCCAAGAACCTCTTCTGCTGCTGCCTATCACAAAACCCCAGAGTGGTTTGGGATGGAACAGAGGTTAAAGATCACAGTGTTCACCCCTTTCCACCTTCCCAGGTTGCTCCAAGCCCTGTCCAACCTGGCCTTGAGCATTTCCAGGACTGGGACATCATCCTAGAGGTCTCTTGCAGCTCTAATACCTCTGTGATTCCATGCCAGCAGAACATTTTTCCTGTCCCAGCCACTGATGTCAGATCATCATGGTGCTCAATACCCTTAAGAGACTTTTTGTTTTTTTTCCTAAGCAATGCTTTCCATTAAAAAAACAAAAACCAAAAGGAATTCACAAACCTTAATAAGACCAAGGGAAATGCTTAAAAGCAGGCTTGTTGCTTCGAGAGGCTCTCCCAGCATCTGTTAGCACTTAATGGCCTGGCCTGCTCACAGTGGGAGCATGGAGTGGATCTCCTGTGAGCCCTGCTCGTGTGTGCTCAACCCAGCCACCACCCAACTGCATCACAGCACAGCTATGTGGGGACAGGAGTGCCTCCAGAGCTCAGCTGGTAACCTATGAGATGCCATATAAATAAATACTAATATGGCAGGAATTTAAAGGTTGGTTCTCCTTTTGAAAAAAATTTTTTTTTTTTTTTAATAGAATGGAAAGGAAAAAAATCCTCAACTTCTGCCTGAACGAGTGAAGGATGCATTTAAAAAATGCTGTGCTGCTGCCATCTGCCCTCCTTGAGGGCTCAGCAGGACAATTCAGCACTGAGAAAGAGCTGTGAAGCCCCAAGGCTTTGTCCATCTTGGGTTAGAATCCAGAATAACAATCCTCACCCCACCACAGAACAGATGGAAAATGAGGGGATGGTATGACCTGAAATCTTTGTGCAGTGGTTTGTGTTGTCTCTGCCTATTGGCATCCCTGGAGCTTCACAGGGAAGGGCTGTTAGGATGCCTCAGTGCCACAACAAACCCAAACCCCACTTTGGTGCTCAGAAAGTTCTCAGCACCAGCGGAGGCAACATCCTGAAACACCAAACATGACGTGGCTAAAAACCTGCAGCAGCCCTGGCCTTGCATCACAGAGAATGCCAGGATGGTTTGGAAGGGAAGGGATTTAAAGCTCATCTCATTCCTCCCCCTGCCATGGGCAGGGACACCCTCCACTATCCCAGGCTGCTCCAAGCCCCAGTGTCCAGCCTGGCCTGAGACACTTCCAAGGATCCAGAGGCAGCCACAGCTGCTCTGGGCACCCTGAAATTCTAACTGACTTTGCACCACTCCTGCATTAACTGTTATTTTAACCATCCCTTTAAGAAATGGAGGCTCAGAGTCTTCAACCACCTTTAATGAAATCCCCAAGTCTCAGATTAGATTTTCAGAGATGTATTAAAGCTGCTCAATCTCACTTTGCCTCCAATAACATCTGAATTCTTCTGCCAACTCCACATCAGCATTTCTGTCCTGGCTCAGACCTGGGATAGCTTTCAAATTTCATTGCAGCTCAGTTTCTGGAATTTGGAAACATCTTCTGGCTATGACCTCATCCTCCCTCTACACACGTTCATTTCTTAAGACTTAAAACACTGTCAGTACTTCAGCTTGAACATTCATTTCATGGCAAAATGAAATTACTTTTATAAGTCAAAATTTCATTAATTTTGAGGTCACTAAAGCAAACATCCAAAGCACTTTGGCTTTTTATTTAACAAAGACAGTGACAAAATCATAGCAGTGGAAACTTCCAAGTCACATCAAATTTCTAACTGTCTTTAGTACAATGAAAAAGTTGATTTCTGAAATTGAAACTGGAGACCCGCAGTTGAAAACAGAGATGTTGGGGCAGTTGTAATTAGAAGTACAGACTGGATCCACTGGATGTTTCCAGTAAGAGCCAAGTAAACAAAACTTCCAAGTCTGAGAGCTTAAGAATAGCAGTAAGTGTTAAAAGTTTTAGAATGCAAGGCTTAAGTATCCTGAGCTGCAGGAATTCACTGAATCATAGAATATCCTGAGTTGGAAGGGACCCACAAAGATCATCAGATTCCAGCTGCTGAACATAAAAAACTATATCTCATTTGACTAAAGTTCAAGTTTTATAACAGCAGGTGGGATCAAATCCTGGGTGAAAAGCTGGAGGACTTATAAAAGCTGATGTCTGACTGTAGGACTTGTGAGTTTGAATAATTGTGGTTTACAGATGACACAAAGACCTTTCTCTACACACAGAGCACCGTGACACCATCACAGCAGACACGAAAACCACTCACACTGGAACCCTCTGGAAAAGGAATTTTGGGAATGCACAGGGATCCTGCCACTGCTCTGGCTCATCCCACAAGCACATCAGGTGTATTCCCTCAGGGAACTGGGGACAAAGGTGGCACTGGCTGAGCCCTGCAGAGAGCCCAGCACCACTTACCCGTACCAGAAGCGAGGGTCGCTGGATATGCAGTGGTTGAGATTCCGGTGGGCCAGAGCCTTCTTCTTGTTCAACACGAATTCCTGCAACTTCATCTTCACTTCTGTGCTTGCCACTGCACCTGCAATTACAAAACAAACATTTAAAAAAGGTTGTTAAATCAATTCGCGTACTTGAAGGCATTTTAAATTTCTAAAATAGATCCCAAATCAAATCTTTCATTTCCAGTCCAAAAAACAAAAAAAGAACTTTGCTTTCAAAGAGAGAAGAACAAAGCACCTCCAGTAAGGAGCTCTCCCTTTTTATCCCTTTAGCTTGGCATAGATTCACAAGTTATGTTTGAAAACACAGATGAAATTGGGTTTATTTCACCAGAAGAGGATATTACACTTGCAGAGAAGCACACTCAGAATAAAGCACTTGTCTGGGGTATCCCAGCTCTCTTTGAACCAAGGTTATTTAAGAAAAGGGGTCTTGTGCACCCTCAAGTTGTTAAATGTCACATCTAAAAGCAGAAGGGGAATGATCCCAGTGGCTCATGTGTAGGTTTTGTCTTGAAAATCCTGTAAACAGGGACCTCTTTGTTCCCAATCTCTGTGCACACCATGACCAACGTAACATTTAGCTTCATTTACAAGCGTGTGGATCTCTGGTTCAGATAGAAAACCTACCATTTACAAAAAAAAACACCTTAAAAACAGGGAGTCAGTCATTCTGCAGAGCTAAAATGTCAACTGTGTAATCCCTAATCATGATTTCCTGCACAATGGAGAGCAGGCTGTTCCCCTGCCATGATGGATCCCAGTGATCATCGGGTTGACAGCCCAGACTCCCAGGCAGAGCTCCTGACGGAGCAATGCATTCCAAGTTTGGCAAGGGGACACGTGGAAAATGATGGTTCATCCCCACTGTGGCGTAAGGCAGGAGCTCCAACGGAAAATATCTGGGCTGGGAGGAAAGGGAAAGGCCAGGGAAGCTGCTGGCTCTGCTAGGAACAAGAACTAAAAGATCATCCTGCCATGTTCTCGTGTCCTGTGCCCTGGTCAATGAGGTGATGTTTGACATGCTGGGAGAACAATTCCTGGGCTTTCTCCAAGAGCAGGGAGCTGCAGCATTCCCACAAGGCTCTGTCTGGAGCTGTAAAATGGTTCAAACACCAAAGCGAGAAAATTCCTTTTTTTTTGGAGCGCTGCATTTCTCACCAGCTCCACAAAACCAGTTTGGTGGAAAGTTCAAGCGAAGAGCTGGAGATAAATTCCTGAGTAGCAGAAGGGGTGACAAATCCATGCTTGAAAGCCTTCTCCCTCCAAAATGTGTCATCCTTGATCCATTAGCATCCTTAGAACACTCAAACCTGGCTGTGTTCTGTCAGGTTGCCATAAACCTGCTACTTAGAAGACTTAAGTTCAATATTTTCAGAGTTTAAGGTTTACCTCCTTTACTGGAAGCTGAAAGATATCATAGAACCTCAGGGAGATTTGGAGTGGGAGGAACCCTAAGGACATCTAATTTCAACTCTTCCACTATCCCAGGCTGCTCCCAGCCCCAGTGTCCAGCCTGGCCTCGGACACTTCCAGGGATCCAGGGGCAGCCACAGCTGATCTGGGCACCCTGGGCCAGGGCCTGCCCACCCTGCCAGGGAACAATTCCTAATTCCCAATATCCCATCCATCCTCACAGGGAACAATTCCTAATTCCCAATATCCCATCCAGCCCTGCCCTCTGGCAGTGGCAGCCATTCCCTGTGTTCTGTCCCTCCATGCCTTGTCCCCAGTCCCTCTCCAGCTCTCCTGGAGCCCCTTTAGGCCCTGCCAGGGGCTCTGAGGTGTCCCTGGAGCCTTCTCCTCTCCAGGTGAGCACCCCCAGCTCTCCCAGCCTGGCTCCAGAACAGAGGTGTTAAAAGGAAGCAGAACAAACTCCACCTCTCTCACACTCTCTTCATATTTCAGATCAGGACAATTTTAGCTTCTCTTTGCCAAATTTTGTGATGTGAGAAAAATAACTTAAGTATCCTTAAGCACTGAGGTGCGATAATGATTCTACACCACAGAACTTCTTAAATAAAAAGTAACTTAAAAATAAAACTGTAGTCATGGGAACAGGATCTTCAACTTAACATCCCCAAATTCTGGGTTTTTTCCTCTACACCTCTGTGTTTCACCCAAAAGATGCTTTGCTTCCATTTTCCAGAGATTCAGGCGTTTTAATTTCTTTCCAGATTACTTTAATGAGAATGGCCAGGTATTGGTTCCAAGGAGAGGCCCAGCAAAACATGGATCCAATAGCAATAGCTGATGGGAGCAGCAGGGGGAAGTGGAAATGCTTAGGGATTCTGAACCTCTGGTCTTTCTAGCACTTAAAAAGGTCTCCCAGACCCCAGTTTTATCTTACTGAAAAAGTTCCTGGAGCTTTATCTTATTCCCAGTTCCCAGCCAGCATCCCATCTTCCTTCCACCACTTCTCCCATCTGAAACCAGACCTGAGGAGTTGATGGCACAACTTGGTATTTTGGTATTTGGAGGTACTTTTCCCCCATTCACTTGCAGAAAAAGCCCAAACAAGCAGCCCAGAGTATCTCTGATAAGGGACATTGTGAGGCCACAATGATCTCCTCAAGTGCATAATGACACAGAGTGGGGAAGGCACCCACAAGCTGTAACCTCCTGAAAAACATCCCCTCATGAATGGAAATGCTTCAAAAAGGGGAGAGCTGTGAACTCGACTATGTCTTAAAAAGAGTGAAATTCAGAGCAGCAGAAAGAGAAAAGGAGTGCAGCGTGCATCTGGTGTATTTTATGGGCTTAATATTCTGCCTCCATTAGGAATGCTGCCAAAAATACTTCAAAAAATGTTAAATCAAGGGAAGAGAGGATACGCTTCCTTTTGAAAAATGCTAAAATGGCATTTAGTGAGACAAAAATGAAGATGATAAAGCAGAGAAACGCATTTCTCTCTTCCCCTCAATTCCCTGTGCCCTCAAGGAGGTTCCTCCAGCTTTCTGAGACTCCTTCATGCCCCCATCTGCCTGTCACCACCCGAAGCAGTGGTGCTCTGGCCACTTACTCTCTTTCCCTTTCTCTTTGTTTTTCAGCTGCTGCAGTTTCTGCTCTCGGTGCTGCTTCTCCAGCTCCTGCTCCTGCCGGTGCTGCTCCAACTTCCTCTGGTGCTCCAAGAGCTCCTGCTGGTGCTTCATGGCCAGCATCTCCTGCTGCTGCTGCGGAGAAGGGAACAGGGAAAAGGAGCAGATTAACACCATGGGCCTTCCCAGAGGCAAAGCAGAGCCTGCAGGCAGGTGACAGTAACAGTGCTTCATTCAGGGCATGAAGGACAAGCACGGGCCTCCTTTCATCTCCATCACCTGATTTTAAATAAAACCCCACTAGGGCACCCCTCAATATTATTTGTTGCACAGAGAAATTGTAGAAGTTGTGGCTGCCCCATCCTTGGAAGTGTTCCAGGCAAGGCTGGATGGGGCTTGGAGCAACCTGGGTAAGTGGAAGGTGTCCCTGCCCATGGCAGAGGGTGGAACGAGATGGAATTTAATGTTCCATCTAACTCAAACCACACAGAGATTCCATGATTAATTATAAAAATAATTGCTCCAATAGATAAAAGAAATCATTATCCCAACAATTTCTCCAGGAAGGATTTTCCCTGGCCCTCTCAACTCACCCATATTCATGGGAATAATCAGGAGACATGATGTCTAATTAAGGCAATTATTTGCAAAGCTTGCATCAGATGGGACATGCAAAGCTGGAAGCACCAAATGCTCCTGCCCCAGTGCAAATCCCCCCTGGGCTCCCCAAGTCCCAGCAGCTGGGAGGTGTCAGTGTCCCCACCAACCTCTGGGGAAATTTGGGGTGCATCCCCCAGCCCAGAGATCCCTGTCTGGATACAGAGGGGATTCTCCCAGCACAGAGATTCCCATTTGGGTGCAGAGGGGGGGATTCTCCCAGCCCAGAGCTCCCTGTTTGTGTGCAGAGGGGATTCTCCTAGCCCAGAGATTCCCATTTGGGTGCAGAGGGGGGGATTCTCCCAGCCCAGAGCTCCCTGTTTGTGTGCAGAGGGGATTCTCCTAGCCCAGAGATTCCCATTTGGGTGCAGAGGGGGGGATTCTCCCAGCCCAGAGCTCCCTGTTTGGGTGCAGAGGGGATTCTCCCAGCCCAGAGCTCCCTGTCTGGGTGCAGAGGGGATTCTCCCAGCCCAGAGCTCCCTGTCTGGGTACAGAGGGGATTCTCCCAGCCCAGAGATTCCCATTTGGGTGCAGAGGGGGGGATTCTCCCAGGGCAGAGCTCCCTGTTTGGGTGCAGAGGGGATTCTCCCAGCCCAGAGCTCCCTGTCTGGGTACAGAGGGGATTCTCCCAGCCCAGAGATTCCCATTTGGGTGCAGAGGGGGGGATTCTCCCAGGGCAGAGCTCCCTGTCTGGGTGCAGAGGGGGGGGATTCTCCCAACCCAGAAATTCCCATTTGGGTGCAGAGGGGGGGATTCTCCCAGCCCAGAGCTCCCTGTTTGGGTGCAGAGGGGATTCTCCCAGCCCAGAGCTCCCTGTTTAGGTGCAGAGGGGATTCTCCCAGCCCAGAGCTCCCTGTTTAGGTGCAGAGGGGATTCTCCCAGCCCAGAGCTCCCTGTCTGGATACAGAGGGGATTCTCCCAGGGCAGAGATTCCCATTTGGGTGCAGGGGGGGGGATTCTCCCAGGGCAGAGCTCCCTGTTTGGGTGAGGGAGGATTCCCATGGGACTGAGGGCAGCAGTTTCATGCGCTGTGTGAGGGCACACCCCGTGTCCTGCGAGGCTGTGGAAAAGCAGGTGTACAAACAGCACATCCCAGCTGTGGGAGAGGAACGAAGGGATCTCTGTGGGGTAAAAACCGCTTTTTCTTCAAAAGCAGAGCCCAAAGGATGATTTCCCATCTTGCAGTTGGATCTGCACCCTGCTCAGCGAGGCGCAGGCCGCTCCTGGGCCTCCCCCACAGGCCTGGAATGGCGGGGCCCAGCGGAGCCTCCGGAGCCTCCGGAGCAGGGCGCCCACCCCGCACTCTTTACGTTGGCAGCTCATAAACCAAGGGATTGATCGGAGCTGGCAGGCTCCAGCCCCAGAGGCCCGGCCTCTCCAGGGCTGTGCTTAATGGGGGCCTGTGCTCGGATACCACCCACGGCTCCCGCAAGGCCCCGAGGCACACAGGGAGCAGGAGCACGGAATTGTGGAATGCTTTGGGTTGGAAGGGACCCTAAAAATCATCAGCCCGTTCCAAGCCCCTGCTGTGGGCAGGGTCCAAGCCGTGGCTGTTGAGACAGGGAATCTGCTCTCTCCAAGAACATCTCAATCCATCCTTCTCCAAACCCTGCCCGCTCCTGCGTACATGAGACTGCCACTCCAAGGTTTTTTCTTCTCCTTAAGCACATTTTCCTTTTAATCCCTTTAGCTGAGATTCTTTGGGTGTCCTGTGCAGGGCCAGGAGTTGGACTTGATGATCCTCGTGAACCCCTTCCAGCTGTGGATATTCCAGGCTCCTCTGATTAATTTGTGGCATTGCACCTTTGCACCCCCCAATGGATGCACAATAAATACAAATAAAATCACACTATTCTATATAAAGATGGAAAAAAAAAAAACAACAATCTAAGAGGTATTTACAATCTGCCTGGCTATCTGCTGGAAACTCCCCATGGAGGAATCCCTGCTGCTGCCTGTTCCAAACAGGCAGGCTGTTGTAAAACACCAGCAATCCAGTTATTTTGCAGTGACTGCACCTATGCTTCCCCTCCTAATTCTATTGAATTATATGTAAACAACCAAAAATCCACACTGAAAAAAAAAAAAAAAAATAGAAAAGGAGGAAAAAAAATAGAGGAAACCAGCTATTTTTGTTTTCTAATTAAGCAGCAGCTTCTACTAACACGTCTCCATTTGGGGAAAGAGTCTCTTTCCCGACTTCCAACAAGTCCACCACATGGTGGGCTTTGAGAACCTCGCCATGGAAAGTATGCAAATGAACAATATTTAATGCACAATATGGTAAAACAGGTTTTGTTATTTTTATGGAATCAGGAGCCTTTTCTCTCCATCTGCAGTCTCCTAGGCTCTGCAGGCTCTGCTTCCTGCGATGGTTTACATACATTAGGCTGCTTTAGAAGGAGCTGTGCTTTCATTGACATCTGGAGTGAAATGGGAATAAAAAGCCCAATTTGTCGCTGGATGGTTTAGGGAAGTTTCATTAGGGATGTATTGTCTCTGCTCATTTTGACCCCAGTTTCCACAAAGCCTATTCTTTATATAGTTTTTCAAATGGCTTCAAAGTTGAAAAAAAAAATTAAAAAATAAAATAATAAAGCCACATCTCTGATTGTACCCATGAAGAATGAAAAGAAATCACTGTTGGTGTCTGCTGTAGCCTGTGAAAACAAAAGAAGAAAACCGATCCGGGTGTCTTCTCAGGGTTATTTCTCCACACTTACCAGGAATGTTATGGGAAGACAAAAATTTAGGCTGGAGATCAGGGAAAGGTTCTACCCGCAGAGGATGCTGGGCACTGCCCAGGCTCCCCAGGGAATGGGCACAGGCCCAGGCTGAGAGAGCTGCAGGAGCATTTGGACAATGCTCTCAGGGATGCACAGGGTGGGATTGTTGGGGTGTCAGGAAAAACATCAGTTACTGGTTCATTTAAAGCAACAGAGGCAAATTTGAACAGGCACTGCCCACTCAGACCCTGTGTGTTCACCACACGCAGCTGGGGCAGGGGGTTTATTCCCCAACTGTATTTCCCAAACACTGAAATTTCATTACAAAGTGATTCACAGAGGGAAATCCCTGGATCTGAGACTAACTCAGCCCTGAGTCTGAGGAGCACTGTGTGACAGACACACATACGCTGCATTAGGGAGCTCAGAACATCCAAATTAGGTGCTCTTGCCAAAATCAATATTTGTAAATATTCATAACTATGGGGATTCCTGCATATATTTAATGTCACTGCTCCCACTATTTCTGAAAGCTGCACAAATGTTCAACTGTACCTGCAGTTAGTGTTGCTGGTGCTCCTTTAGCATAAATTAATATTAATAAAGGTAACAGGGAAGATGCAGAGCATTTCCAGGTATTTATCAACCGTCAACCTACCATGAGGACTCAGCTATCCAGAGGATTTTGCCATCACACTACTCAATTGTCCTCAGAGCTCTAGCTTGTCTGCCTGGGAGGGGGACTGACACCTTATCAGCATGGAAACTGTCACAGAGAAACCTCTTTTTAAGGGAAATGCAGCTAAAATGGTTCTCTTTAGTCTTTGCAGTGCCCTCCCAGGAAGCGTGGAGTGCTGACACCAAGATCCCATTTCCCAGAGAGAACCAGGATGGATTTCATGGAGACACATTGCATTAGGACTTCCACAACCACTCCTCCAGATGCCAAACAAGAAGCCAAGCAAAGAGATCCTTCCTGCCCCCCCAGCTCAGACTGGCTCCTGGGTGTTTATAAGAGACATTTTGAATAGCAGCAATTAGTGAAAGGGAGAGCAAAATAATTGTGGAGATAAGCACAAGCCTGGGTGAACAGAAGTTGGAACACTTCTGGCTGACAGATACTCCCTGGCATGCAAAGTTGCTGTGTCCAGCTCCCAACTGCATCTCAATCAACACCCAAGTTCAGCCCCAGCACGGGGGGAGATCAGGGAAAAGCCCTTCTGCCACCTGTTCTGGCCAAATTCTACAGTTTTGGGGGTTTAAATCAGGTATTCAAAATGATCTTTGGGCTCAGGCTCTGTAAAAATAAAGTCAAATTGTAGGTGAGGATGAAGAAAAACTCTCCAAGAAAGCACACATCAAATCATCCCCTGAAAAACCCTTGGCTATGGGTGGAAGCAAAGCACAGGTGCTGGGATTTCTGGGAGCTGGATTTCTGGGAGCTGGATTTCTGGGAGCACTGCTCTGTTGTGCTGTTTCACAGTGATCCCAACGCTGGCTGGACTCTGTGCCTCATGTTGCCCCATCCTGTTTACTGAAGTCTCGGGCTGTGGCTCCAGTTTCAGGATCTGCTCTCTTGGCTCCGTGGCGGCGTGTTTGGGATATCTCCTGGAGCACTGGGCAGAATAATCAGCTGTGCTGGAGACACGGAGGGGGAAACATCATGACTTCCAGCAGCAGCCAAGACACAAAGATCTGGGAGAAGGAGCACCTCTCATCTCTTTTCTGGGATACGCATCCCACGTGCCCCCTTCCCGCCACCGGGCAGCTGAGAGCCAGCTAAACCCATGCCAGAAATTCCCATGGGCAGGGAATTTTCTGCAGGGAAATGATACGTCCCAGCCAGCAGCTCCCTGGGCAGGAGAGTGATCTCAGTCAGACACATCCTACTGAGAACGTCTGGTGCTCAGGTTTATGAGGCTAAAATTTTTTTTACCGACTCCAGGACCGGGAATGACGGCGAGGTTCCCTTCACGCCAGCTCTGGGTGACAAGATCCCATGTTTTTACCTTGGCTGCTTTACATATGGATATGGAATTTTGTACCCTAGTCTCCCTCCCATGCCATTACCTCTCCCAAAAGGCTGGAAGCCCTCTGAGCCCTGAATACCTGCAAAAGTTCAGCACTGGGAAAGGTTCAGCACTTTTGCGTGAGCCTCTTGCTGCCTGACTCCCACTCCAGCCTAACTTTTCCCTTCCTCCAGAAGCAGAATATCCAACAGCCTTCCCAGAAAACAGCAAGCTCCATTTGTAGTATCCAGCACATTTAGCTCCTCCTCCAATTTTCCCCTTTAAAGGTGAGGAAAACTCCTTTGAGTTTGCCTCTGGTGGGCTGTACATGGTTATTGCTGAAGGGGGGGGGGAATCAGGAGCAGGGAGTGCCCATTCCAGCATGGATGGCAATAAGTAAATCAGAACATTTGACTTAAACCAATCCCTGTAAACCAAAAAACCACATAAAGTCCTGTAAAGGAGGAGCCCTAGATGTTTGATGCTAAGTAAGAGATGAGACCTCGGTCCTTGAAGGAGCAGGTACATCCTCTGTGAACTGTTTTGGGGTGTTTTGGGTATTACAGGAATTCCACATTTCTGGACATGAATGGATCAGCAGTGGTGTACATTAACAGGCCAATATTCCTGGCATAACAACAGCATCCAGTGGCGTATTTTTTTATTCCTGCCCTGATTCTCTGTGTTCTCTTTGATTACTTCCAATTATTTGATAAGTTCAAAATTAAGATAAAATTGGAATTGAACATTCGGGTGTGGGAACTGCCAAAATATCTCTTCTGCCACCATTTACTCTGAAACTCTAAACTGACAAAAAAAATAGTCACAGTGCCCCACACGTATTTTACTCCAGAAAAATCCAGAGTTCCCATTGTGTTCCTTCCAGCCAACCAACCATGGCCCATCTCAGAAGAAACCAAAAGGAAACATTTCTTCTACCAATTTCCAGTAGCTCTGTAAGGCCCAAAGCAGACAAATTTCCCCGGATGAGCATTCTAGCTTCACTCCCGACACCACCAGCAGTGCTTGGATGGCAGTAAGATGCCTGAATTATCCCAGCCTGATGCAGGACTCCTTCCACCAAGAGATGGGGTAGAAGCTGCTCCATGGATGTGTTGACAGAACCAACCCCTCCGTGTGCAGGTTTGTCCTCACCGCTCTCGCGAAAGATCCTGACTTTGAGGCTGACAAAAAGTCACCACCCACCCCCTTCAAAGGGAGCAAATGCTCTGATCTTCCAAAAGTTTTCCCCAGGGTTGCTTCCATCAGAAGTTAAGTTTTGCAGGATCTAAGGTGTAAGTTTTGGAGTGGGCTCGGTGTGCCAGAAAAGCAAGGCAAGGTCACTAAGAAAGAACAGGAAGCCGTCTGGAAATAGCGCGAGCTCCAAGGCGTTCGAGTAGTAACGAGGCACAAAATGTTCAGTCTGGTCTTTTACCACTGACTGTACCCAGCTGCAGCTTCCTAAGATGAATAATTCCTGTCATCCCAGAATCCAGACAGAGGCGGACACCTGGTATCGCTGGGCTTTTCAAGTTCCTCTTGAAAGGGACGCGGGCTGTGAGGGACGGGCGTGCTGCGGAACAACGGCACAAAAACGAGCAGAGGGAGCCCCTCCACAGCATCTGCTGCAGGAAGACAGCACAGAGCAGAGAGGCCCAGGATGGGAGCTGGGATATCAGGGATGGGATGGAAATTGGCCCTTCCAGAGCCCAAGCCAAGCAGGTGCTTTGCAGGAGCCATGGTGCTGCCGGCAGCGTCCCTGAGGACATGGGGAAGGTGCCACAGGGGATCAGCAGATGACACCAACCCTAGCAGCAAAACTGAAACATGCCCAGCTTTCCCTGCTGAACAGGAATCAACATGGAATCAACATGGAGAGGCCACCAAAGAGAAGCACTGGGCACTGGCACTGGGCACTATGGTGAGAGCAGCCCCACTAAAGGACAATGTGATTGGAATGGGTTGGGTTGGGTTGGGTTGGATTGGGTTGGGTTAAGTTGGGCTGGGAGGTATCCTAAAGATTATCCAGTTCCACTCCCTGCCATGGGCAGGGACACCTTCACCACAGCCCCATCCAGCCTGACCTTGAGCAGCTCCAGGGGTATCCTGCAGGCAAACCTGCCATTCCATGGGCAGTGGCTCCACATGAAAGCAAGGAGCAGTTTCTCCCCTCAGCATCAGCATGGCAACTATCAAGTCTAGACATCTTTGGGAAAGAATTACATTTCTTTACAACACAGCAAAATCTGTCTGGAAGATTTCCTGCAAGATTTTCACTCCCTGAAACCAAAGGAATGGCCCGGGAGTTTCATCCCGTGTCTCTGAACAAGAGGCTGATCCCTCGGATGTGTTACTATGTCTCACTCATCTTAGGAATTCATTCTGTCAAGGGAAAAAGAACAATTTCAGGATCACTGCACAGAAAACATCCTCACAAAGCTTCTTTCCCTGCTGCTGCTTCCCTGTCCATCCTGTCTGTGCTGGACACACATCCCAGCACTCCCTGTGCTAGGGATGCACACAGTCCTTTCTCAGAGGGTGGGAAAACTGGGAATGGGATTGCACAGCCACAGGTGAGGACTTCAGGCCCACAAGGAGCTGGGAGGCTCAGCTGGGAGGCTCAGCTGCCTCCCTGTGCTCTCATCCCACCACCAACGTGCGTCAGCATCCCTGAGAAGTTTCCTGTGGCTGTGGCTGTAAAACAGCCGGAGCTGGGAAGAGCCCTGCTCCAATCTGGGACACAGCACATGAAGCACATTCCCCACGACGTCCTTCCCTCCCTCCCTCCCTGTGAGCTCACGGCACCCGAGGCGCCTCTGGCCCTGCCAAAGCGCCCATCCTGCACCTCCTCCATCCAGCCCTTGACCAGAAGGGCAAAAGGAAAAGCTTTTGGTAACTTCCAGCTGATCTTGGCTGGGAATGAGTGACTCACAAAGGAAAAAATTCCCTGCCTGCTCCTCCGCGACCAAAGGTCAGGCAAAGCTCTCAGCGGGACCTGCGGAGAGGCTTTCCACCGTCTCACCCGAGAGCCAGACCCCTTATTCCATCTTGGTTTTGCTCAGGAAGGCAGATTTGAAGGCCATAAATATTGTCCCACATCTGGTGAATGCATGGAGGAGTGGAAAATCCACCTGGCTGAAAGTGAGTGGCTACGGAAGAGAGGAGCCGCCGTGGGTGCCTCCAGCCTCCAGCCTCTCCCTCAGTTCTTTCTGGAGGCAGGCCTGGGCAATCTGCAGAGCTGCTCTGCAGCTCTGATAGAAACAGCCTGCCCTGCTCTGTGCAGTGAAGCCTTCTAAAGGCTTGGCTTATTTTCTCCAAACATGTCAGGGTTTTCACAGAATCGCCCAGAACGCTTTGGGTTGGGAGGGACCTCAAAGCTCAGCCTATTCCAACCCCCTGCTGTGAGCAGGGATATCTCCCACTGGAGCAGTTTGCTCCAAGCCCCGTGCCTCATCACTAATTTCTTCCTAATACCCAATCTAAACTTACTCTGTTTCAGTTCAAAGCCATTCCCCCCTTCTTCCATCTCTCTCTCCATGCCTCTGTTTTCTCCCACTCCTCCCCTGTGCCAAGCTCTGTGTCCATTATAGAGCCCTTCCACAAATATTGTTTCATTCATTTCCTGGCTCTCTCCACCTTGCACCATCTTGGGGAATCTGGCACTTTTATGTGAAGGCCAAAACACAATGTCTATAAAAGCAAGGACTGGGACACGCTGGGGAAAGGATCACATGTTCAGGCAGTCATCGCCTTCTCCTCCTGCACTGGGTCAGATGATTAAAACTGAGCTGATGGAAGCAATTCCAAGCTCTGGAAAAAGCCAAAACTTCAGCTCTCCATAGGAAAAAGTTATCTACTGGGATAGAAAAACAGGCAATCATGCCAGCATTTTCCAGGCCAAACTTCACTCACTGAAGTGTTCCTCACATTCCTGCTTTGTTTGGGGGATGGCACGGAGGGGTGCTCAGCCCTACTCAGTTCCTGTCAAGTCAGACCAGTTCCTCTGTTCCCACCAACACAATGGCAGTAAAAGAAATAAAACAACCCCAAAGCATGACTACTCCTGTACTAGCAAAGGAGTCAACACTGGAAACAAAGGAGCTTTTGAAAGCTTCATCAGCTGGGAGAGCTGGGGGTGCTCACCTGGAGAGGAGAAAGCTCCAGGGACACCTCAGATCCCTTTCCAGGGCCTAAAGGGGCTCCAGGAGAGCTGGAGAGGGACTGGGGACAAGGCATGGAGGGACAGGACACAGGGAATGGCTCCCACTGCCAGAGGGCAGGGATAGATGGGAGATTGGGAATTAGGAATTGTTCCCTGGCAGGGTGGGCAGGCCCTGGCACAGGGTGCCCAGATCTGGCAGCTGGGGCTGCCCCTGGATCCCTGGGAGTACCCAAGGTCAGGCTGGACATTGGGGCTTGGAGCCACATGGGACAGTGGGAGGTGTCCCTGCCATGGCAGGAGGTTGGAATTAAATGATCCTTAGGGTCCCTGCCAACCCAAATCTTTCAGGGATTTTATGAAATAAATGCTTTGCACTGATTGATTAAAATGGTGGATGCCAGGCTATAGGGGAAAAAGCCAAAGTAATCAATTCTAGACAGCACGATATACACAGAACAGAGTAAATACAGAAATTCTTTCCCCTTCACTGAAGCAGTTTCCAAAGCAATTCTGGGTTTAACATTATCACAGAATCACAGAATGGTTTGGGTTGGGAGGGACCTCAAAGCTCACCCCATTCCCAACCCCTGCCATGGGGTGTTCATGCCTGTGTGCACATGGGATTAAAAAAAAAACAAAAACAAACAAACCAAAAAAACAAATAAATTTCTCCAAAAACACTTCTGCATCTTTACTCAGGACTGTTTCTATATCAAACTGCACAGCTCCAGTGCTTCACTTGCAGAAGATAAATGGGTTTTCTTTGCTTTAACATCCCCGCCCTGCTTTCTTCATGAGCTGGCCAGCTCTAAGTCCAAATTTAAAGTTATATATTTTAATTTTCTGGGCAAAATAATTGCTTCCCTGCACTCACAGACAGTGGACTTAACACAGTTGCCAGTTCTAAGAGTCACCTAAATGTGGCCTGACTCTGGCACCTAGAGACAAGCAGGATGTTTTCCCAGAGAAAATGCACCACCATCACACACTGGGGTAGTGTGTGAGGGGGACATTTTCTTTGTGAGGCATCACAGGGCTTATTTCAATGAGGGGCTGTTTGATTTTTAAAGCAACTCTGGTCCCACTGACACACTCACTACCCTCAGAGATCACCTTGCAGGCCACCCTTTGGTACAGGATTATACCATCCCTATTTTAAGGCTCTGATTTAGCCAAGCTTACACACAAGATGAAGAACTTCATTACCTAAAGGGCTGGATACACTGTGGCATCTCAAAATTCGAGCTCAGCTTCCTCCTTAGAGAGATTTTGAGCAGAGTCAGTCAAAGCTTTGACATAAATGAGAGCAAATATGTTCCTATCACCACTGCTTTGAGCTTGGCCATTAAATGGGAACAAGCATGTCTGATTTTTCATAGACAAATAACTACAGGCATGGACAATTACAAGGGAATAATGGAAATATTTGTCACAGGAATTCCCCATTCTTCCCCCACCTCAAGTGCTTGTGCCAGCCGTGGGCAAATGTGCAGCCACAGAAACATGGGGATATGTAAATGTTCCACACACACACCCAGAGATGCACACATTGTACATCCATATATAAATATATTCACACCCAGGCACTCCTCACCTCTGCCCTGGCCACAGCACAGAGGACTCACCAAGGCACAGGGATGTTTGCTATTAATCCAGCTTCAAACAGGGACACTTCTCACAAAGCCCAGCTCCTTTCTGTACTAAGAAGTCTGTAAATAACACCCCATTAACTTTTAATCCCATCTTCCCCACTCTGACATGCATCTTGTATTGAAATGAAAGTTATATAAGGTTGAATCGAGGTTGCTTTTAATATTACATTAAGGCTATTTACCATGTGCAGCACTAATCCCCCTTTGAAAAAAGGAGCCTATTACCAATTCGGAAAGCTTACGTTGCCATAGCAATAGTCCAGCACTGGGAAATATTTATATAATGTCTCATGTTTTCACTTGCAACAGCCATCTTCCACACTGGACTGCCCACTGACCCTGCCTGGTGTTTCCTCCCTGTCCCACGCAGGGCACAGCACCTGCCTGGTGCCTAACTCCCAAAATCTGAGCGTGTCCAGACCCACCTGCAGGCAGTGCCCCTGCACTCCCTGCTCCTGCAGCCCCACCACGGCCCACACGCTCAGCCTGCAGCTTGTGCTGATGGCAAACATCCAATGAGAAGTTCCTGTGCCACCACTCCCAAAATGTGTGAGCACAGGAGCAGGTAACCTCCTGCTAGGGTCAAATCCATTGAGGCATTTTCTGTGTCCAGGGAAGGGAACGGAGCTAGGAAGGGGCTTGTCCTGGATTGCCAGGCAAATTGTATTCTATTTGCCATCCGGATGGCAGCTGTCTTCTGTTAAATGGGCAGTTTTCCTTATCTCTTCCACAACCAATCCTCCCTCTGGGGAGACATCTGCTGATAACAGCTATGGAATGTCACTGCATGCCTGATAAGAACTACAGCATCCCATTGGGAGATGGGAGCCCAGAGGGAGGAGCCAAGCATTCCTACCTAGATATAATCTGGAGATTCTGGAACACCAGCACAGCTTCTGCACTGGATTTTCCAGAGGAACAGCAGCTGCCTCTTCCACTGGATCTTCAGAGGTTGACTGCACCTTTCTACAGGATCCCCGCTCCAGCAGAGCCACCCCTGACACTGCAGGAGGGCTGCAGCCACAATTCCAACTGGACTGCTGCCAACACCCTCACCCACAGGGTGTGAGGTTGTGTTCTGACTCTGTCAGTGTTGTTTTGTATTACTGCATCATTTATTTTATCGTTTTATTTTCTTCCCTACTAAAGAACTGTTATTCTTGCTCCCATATTTTGCCTGAGAGCCCCTTAATTTCAAATTTATAACAATTCAGAGGGAGGGGATTTATATTTTTCAATTTCAGGGGAGGCTCCTGCCTTCCTTAGCAGACACTTGGCTTTTCAAACCTAGACAGGGCTGCAGTCCTGTGATGGTGTTCACAGGGGTCCCAGGATGAGGGAAGTGACAAAGATCTGACTCCATGTTTCAGAAGGCTTGATTTATTATTTTATGATATATATTACATTAAAAATGGACTAAAAGAATAGGAGAAAGGATTTCATCAGAAGGCTGGCTAAGAATAGAATAGGAAAGAATGATAACAAAGGCTTGTGGCTCAGACTCTCTGTCTGAGCCAGCTGGGTTGTGATTGGCCATTAATTAGAAACATCTAACATGGGCCAATCACAGATCCACCTGTTGCATTCCACAGCAGCAGATAATCACTGTTTACATTTTGTTCCTGAGGCCTCTCAGCTTCTCAGGAGAAAAAATCCTAAGGAAAGGATTTTCCATAAAAGATGTCTGCGACACAGCCCCAAGAGAGGCTGAGGGAGCAGGGAAAGGGGCTCAGCCTGGAGAAAAGAAGGCTCAGGGTGACCTTCTGGCACCCTGAGAGGAGGGTGGAGAGCAAGGACAAGAGGAAACAGCCTCGAGCCATGCCAGGGAAAGTTTAGACTGGAGATCAGGGACAACATCTTCCCTAAAACAGTGGCCAGCTGTTGGAACAGGTTCCCCAGGGCAGTGGTAGACTCACCACACCTGGAATTGCTCAGAAGTTGTGTGGGACGCAGCGCCTGGAGACCGTGATGGCACTGCTGGGTTGGTGGTTGGAATGGATGATCCAGGAATGCCTTTCCAACCTCAACAATCCCCCAATCCCCTCGTCCCCGACCCCCCTTACCTTGATGTGCTCGTGCAGCTGCGCCTCGTGCTGCCGCGAGAGCTGCTCGTGCTGCCGCTGGAACTCTGCGATCAGGATCTGCCTCTGGATCTGCTGCTTCTGCTTGAGGGCCAGCAGCTCCTGCTGCAGCTGCTGCTCCCGCAGCGTGGGCTCCGTCACCGGCATGGAGAACTGGTGGTCCAGCCGCAGATCCATGGGCACCGAGCTGGGCGCCACTTGCAAGGGCAGGGCTGTGCTCACGTCAACTGCGGGGAGAGCACGAGAGCAGGGTCAGCGTGCTCCTCATCCAGCAAAGGATGGAGTAACCGTGGCCTGCATCAAGAGCAGCACCATAAAATTCACACCATTACCTTAGGGGGAACCAGGGACTACAGGAATTCAGGGATCAACAGGTTTTCCACCAGGCAGCACCTCCTATAAACCTGTGTGTTTGCGACAAGCAAAGAGCATCGTGTGTGACCCATCCGTGCCTCCCAAACACACACAGCTCTGTTCCACTCATCCAGCAACCACTGGAAATGAGGAGGATAAAGAGTAATCTGAGACTTCACAGAAAGGATTAATCCTGACTTGTCATGGATGAACTGATGGACTGCCGTGCTCAGGAACATGAGACTCTCCCTTTAAGAAACTCATGCAAAAACCACGATGTGTTGTTGTATAATAAATCCCAAACTGGTTTGCCTTGGGAGGGACCTCAAAGCTCCTCCAGTGTCACCCCTGCCATGGGCAGCGACACCTTCCACTGTCCCAGGCTGCTCCAAGCCCCATCCAGCCTGGCCTTGGACACTTCCAGGGATCCAGGGGCAGCCACAGCTGCTCTGGGCACCCTGGGCCAGGGCCTGCCCACCCTGCCAGGGAACAATTCCTAATTCCCAATATCCCACCTATCCTTGCCCTCTGGCAGTGACAAGCCACAACCCCCCTTTTGCAATCACTGAACACAGCTTGTTTCTCCTAAAAAAAAAAAAATTACTGCCACGCCATGAATGACTAAAAATCTTCTGAATTCCACCTGAGTGACAGTTCTGCCTTTCACGGGTATTCTGTATTAGCAACATTTGCTCACTCTCTCTCTCTCTCTCTCTCTATATCTCCGGGGCAATCCCTCAATAACTCTGCTGAGAGCTTTGAATGAACATCATTTACAGGATAACAAAGGCTAATCCCTCAGAAACACTGAGCTTCAGCAAAACTGGAAAATAAAAATGGGGATTTTTTTTTCTCCATATCCTCTGTCAGGACATTAATTTTATCCATCCCAGGGAGACAGTTTTCATAGGGTTTTTCTTCCCAAATATTCTCATGGAGCAGAGGTCCAGGAGCATGTTCACCCCTCCCTGCATCCAGCTCAGCCAGGGAGGAGGAGGAGGAGACTTTCTTTTTTTGATGGAAACATTTTCGGCAAAAGGTCACATTACTGGAAGTGTTGCTATTTTTCAACCCACAGGCTCTTCCCTCCACTTCCCTATTGTTTTCCTTCCTGTGGCCTTTTCTCTGCTCCCCTCTCTCCCCAGCAGGACCACAGTGAGATTCCTTGTCATGGATTGATTCCCAAGGCACAGCCAGGGATTTTGGGGAGAGCAGCACACTCTGACCCAGAGATAAGCACTCAAACTCACCTTAACACTGTGTTTGAGGTCTCTGGGGAGACCTCAGAGCCCCTGCCAGAGCCTAAAGGGGCTCCAGGAGAGCTGGAGAGGGACTGGGGACAAGGCATGGAGGGACAGGACAGGGGGGAATGGTTTTTAACTGATAGAGAGCACAGATAGATGGTATAATGGGAATTAGAAATTGTTCCCTGTGAGGGTGGGCAGGCCCTGGCACAGGGTGCCCAGAGCAGCTGGGGCTGCCCCTGGATCCCTGGCAATGTCCAAGGCCAGGCTGGACAGGGCTTGGAGCCACCTGGGACTGTGGAAGGTGTCCTTGCCCATGGGGGACTGGATGGGCTTTGAGGTCCCTCCAAGCCAAACCATTCTGGGATCCCATGTGTTCCCCTTGTCCTGTCCCTCCAGGCCTTGTCCCCAGTCCCTCTCCAGCTCACCTGGAGCCCCTTCAGGCACTGGAAGGGGCTCTGAGCTCTCCCTGAGCCTTCTCCTCTCCAGGCTGAACACCCCCAACCCTCCCAAGCATGCAAAACTCAACCCAGTTTCAGGCAGAAGGAACACCCTACCACTTGTGACTGTGCCTTGAGATCCATTCCTCCCACTTTACTCCCCAAAAAAGAGCCTTAAATCCCCATCCCCTGATGGAAAACAATCCTAAGAAAACTTGCCCAGTCTCCCATTTCCCATGCAATGGGAGTTCTCCCCCCACAGCTGCAAGGATGGGGACCACAATTCCCATTCAGGGCTGCGGCAGAGGCTGCGTCATCCCTGACTCTTGGCTATTTCAGGCTCCAAAATTCCCCTCTTTGCCTTGCCGGGAGCCGCTGACCCCAGAGCCCTGGCGAGCCCCAGCCAGCCCTCCCTGCTCAATGAACACAGCCCCACAACAAAAACCTGCCTGTGCTCCAGGAGTGTTTGATGGGACACTCGAAAATTGCTTTTCTAGGCCCTGCCTCCAGAAGGCACGAGCACAATCGGAGCCGTGACGTGAGCCAAGGCACAAAGACGACATTCAGGGCTGCCATGAGAAATGCCAAAGCCATGAATTAGGAGACAAGATCCTGATTATGAATAACAAACTATCTCACGGTCTCTCCCTGCTTTTATTTCTTCCCTGTAGGAACAGAAAACCACCAATCTTTAAATTTCTTCCCCCCCCCCCCCCCCCCACCCTTGGCATATAGGGAATTATTTTTTTCCTGTGGTCAAGTTAGCCTGATTTTAATTCCATGGTCATGTTACGATGATTTTTATACTAAGTTAGAACCATTCTGCTGGTGTTTCCCTTCCCAAATAAATAAGACATGGCTGTACATCAAAGCCTGCTTGCATGCTGCACGTTAATGAAGACCTAAAGCACTTCAGTCCCCCTCAGTTGCTGGTGGAGGTTGGAAATTTGACATCTCTCAGCTTGTCTAAAACACACTGAGGGGAATAACCCAAACACAGGGAAATGAAGTGACAATCTCTGACCTGAAAGCAAAGTGAACTTTCTACAAAAAGTATTTAATCATGGAATCACAGGATGGATTGGCTTGGCAGGAGCCTTAAAGTCATCCCATTCCACACCCTGCCATGGCAGGGACACCTTCCACTAGCCCAAGTTGCTCCAAGCCCCATCCAACCTGGGCACTGCCAGGGATCCAGGGGCAGCCACAGCTGCCAGATCTGGGCACCCTGTGCCAGGGCCTGCCCACCCTCACAAGGAACAATTCCTGATTCCCAATCTCCCATCCATCCCTGCCCTCTGGCAGTGGGAGCCATTCCCTGTGTCCTGTCCCTCCATCCCTTGTCCCCAGTCCCTCTCCAGCTCTCCTGGAGCCCCTTTAGGCCCTGCCAGGGGCTCTGAGGTGTCCCTGGAGCCTTCTCCTCTCCAGGTGAGCACCCCCAGCTCTCCCAGCCTGGCTCCACTGCAAAAATTAAAAACATTTCACATAAAGACATTACATTTCACATAAGACATTATCAGGGGACTTTGTATGTGTAGATTCTCCCACACTCCAAAATGGAAAATACCTTCTCCATAAGTCCCAAGTGTTTTGGAAGGGATTAGGGGAAGGTGACACTCTAAACCTGTGAATACACTTTTCAATAAAACTAACAGTAGTAATTGAATTTTCTTCCCCTTCTCTGTAACAGCATTTTCATGCTGGTCTTTAAAGGATGGAAATACAGGTTTGAGTCCTGAAAGCACATTAAAATGTTAAATCAAAAATTCAGTATGAGATGCACCAAACGAGTATTTAAATTCAAACCTTGTTTCAGCATAACCTTTACTTAAGGTTAATTTAAAAAATATTCACAGAATCCCAGAACCACAGAGGGGTTTTGTTGGAAGAGACCTTAAAGACCATCACATCCCAGCCCCCTGCCATGAGCAGGGACACTTTCCACGGGACACAAAACTGAAGGATTTTTATATCAAATGCTGTGGCCAAAATTACTCTTTCCTTTCTTTTTTTTTTTTTCCTTGATCTTATACTTTTTTTTTAATTAAATTTAAGCAGCACAGAAAACTGCCTCTCACATTTGAAATCCAACATCACCTTCAAAGGGAAAGTGCAGGAAATGCTTTCCCTGAGCTCTCTCTCCCTCTGGCACAGAGCGAGTCCCGCTGAACACAAACAGCTCCTTCCCAGCTCCTCTTTCTTCAACAATTCCCTTTGGAGAAGGGAAAGATATCCCATCAACCTCCCCAAACCTGCTGCAAAACCCCGGGGAAGGAGAGTCTGCTCAAGGCTGGAGGAAGAAATCAGCTCCCAGGACACATCCCACCTGCCCATGACAGAGCAAGGCTGGAAGATTCCCAAAATCCCAAGAAAAGAGCATTCCAACCTCTTCTAGTGACTCCCCAGTGCCTGGTGCCCTCCCAAATCACTGCCCTCCAGGAATGAAATGTTCCTGGTGGTTGACACTCCCCAGCCAGGGCTTTCCAGTGCCCATGGACTCAGCTTCTCCCTCTCTCCCATCCTTTCCTGGCTGGGTTTTTTTTTTCCCAGCTAATGAGTTTGCTTTTTAATTACTGCTGTGCCAGCCGTGCCCTCGGGCCAGGCTCTGCCAGGAGCAGCACGTCAGCCTTTGAGCACCCACAAAAAGCAAACACAAAGCCAGAGGATGTGCTCAGGATCCCAAACTCCTAGCTGCTGCCATCAGATCATCCCCATCCTGCTGAACCACCCAGTGGGATGCTGAGGAAGTGTGAGCATGGATCTCCCCCTCTCAGCATTATTTCCAGCTCTTTCATCCCCAGGGAAAAGCAAAAAAATCCTGTGTTTATTCCCTGACTTTATTCCTCAGGGTTGTCCTCGGTGTCCAGCAACAGTTTTGGATTTTTAAATAATTCCCTGTGTTTTGAAAGACATTTAAACACCAAGTTGCTGCTGGCAGGAATGCCTTGGGCATATGGGGAGCGTGACGCCGGCTCTGAATCCTCAAATGCTGTTCCTATAACCCATCACCCCAGTTTTCCTTCAGAACCAGCCTGCAAAGGGAGGTGAACAGCTACTGCTGACTCTGAGCACAGCCAAGGGAGCACTTGAGGTAGTTTATTCTGGCAGGAAGATGTGTGCCAGTCGAGCATCACTGGATTATTGTGAATTAAATCCATCCCCCCTCCTGGCAGTGGCTGGAGTGCCGGGATCCCCTCTGACCCAGGGATCCTTTTCCAGCGGGGCTCCCCTTCCCCAAATTGCTAAAACCCCCCAAAACACAGCGAGATGGTGAGATCAGAGCTATAAATAGCACTGAGCTGCTGCAGTATCTGACTGCAGTGCTGGATAAAAGCAGTAGATTTTGTGGGGAAGCGGAACGAAGCCGTGGCACAGCACCCTCGGGGCTGGCTCCATCTCCACACATCCCACCTAGAAGGACAAATTAATAGGAGAGGGGGGAACAACATGTTACCAGCTTCACTCAATTCTGAGTTTTTATTCTCTAGATAAGATTGTGCCAAGCTGGACTAGAGGAACCCCAAACTTGTCCAAGAGCAGGTGGTGGGAGCAGGTCGCAGGTCACAGGTCACGGCAGGGCAGCTCCAGGACACCAACATCGCACCAAGCATCACGTGGGGGCAGGATGAGGGCACAGTCCTACCCCTCCGTGGATCCACACCAAATTAAAGAACTATCACAGATTTATGGAATGGCCTGGGTTGGAAGGAGCCTTAAAGATCATCTGGTTCCAAACCCTTGCTGGATGGGACAGCGGGAGGAAACAGTTCCTTCTGTTTCACTCAATTCTTACCTCTGTTACCCCATTTGCATGGACCAGAATCCCAGGGAGGGTATTCTGGGCTGGAATTAGCCAACAAGCTTGAGCACCACAGCCCAGATGGGCGAAAGGCAGGTCAGCACCCAGCAGTGCTCAGGAATTTTGGGACAGCCCAGGTGGGTGGCTGCAAAGGCAGCCTGGATCCTGTCTGGGAGCACAAGCTGGGAGTAAACAGCAGCAGAGGTTTCCTACGAGCTCCACGCACGCTGCAGCTCGGCGAGGGCTGGAGTCACTCCCTGCTCAGGGAATATTTCCTGCTCTGTGAATGGGAACTGAAATTAATCATCCCATCAGCCATGGAAACACGTCGTGAGGCAGCACTCCGCAGGCAACAGATGGAGCTTTAAATGTCACTCACTCATTCATTGCAAGGAAACTTCTCCCTGATTACTATCGAGACCTGGAGACAGAAACAGGGTGCAGAATTCTGGATTTCTACATATCCAGCTCTCCTGAGCCTAATTCCTGCCCTGAACAGACCTCATTAGCATTTCTTAGGAACCTACACAGAAATTTTATTCATGACGATACGGAAGCCAAAACTTGAAGAGCAGACCACTTATCCTACTGTCTCCATCATAGATTTAAAGCATTAAAAAATGTCTCTTCACTTGAAGAAAAAGAAAACCCACCAAGCTACATCCACAAAAGACAGAAAACAACATTTTCCAGTCACATTTTCCAGTGTTTGCAAGGAATCTCAGAATGGCTTGGCCTAGAATGGATCTCATTCCAACCCCTCTCGCCTCAGAGCAGGACATCAGAGTTTGGAAAATTATAAACTCCCATGGATAAATATCCAGGGGTATTTCCTTAATGAAAACATGGAGAGTTCAAGGCCAGCACCAAAGCCTTGATGGCACAGGCGTCTCCAACAGAGATGTCTCCAACAGATGAGCCTGTGCAGGACAGAGCAGCTCCAAAGGGAGACACTCCAGTTTCTCCACCTCCTCTTCAACCATTATCCCACTTTATCTCCTTGCTGGTTTCATCAGTGACATCTCTAACAAATGAGTGTCTTGGATGGAGCCAGAGCTTTTTGTGAAATTAAAGATAATGGAATGAAAGGAGTCAGCTTGGACTATTTCTCATTTCAAACTTCACACAATTGTGGGAAACCTTTCCTGGTAGTTTCCTTGCATGGAGTGGATAAGCAAAACCCACTTGAGTTTCCATTGAAAAATATCCCCATCTAAATAAATAATAAAACAGGAAACAACAAAAATAAATGTACAGCTCTTCTTAAAAGGCTCAGGAAGCTGTGGCTGCCCCTGGATCCCTGGAAGTGCCCAAGGCCAGGCTGGACAGGGCTTGGAGCCACCTGGGATAGTGGAAGGTGTCCCTGCCCATGACAGGGGGTGGGACTGGATGATGTTTAAAGTTCCTTCCAACCCAAATCATTCCAGGATTCTGTGATTCCTGGGAATGTAATTTCACCTGCCTCTTTGCTTCAGGCATTACCCAGCAACTGAACCTCTTTGATCCATCTGTCTTGCTTTCAGAACAGGAAACTTCTCCCCTCAGCAGATCCCCAGGACAAAATGCAGAGTTGAAGGAAGCCCAGCTGCACTTCTGTAGAGACAAACCCACATGGATTTCTCACATGCTTCTCTCTAATCTCACTCTGAGCTTCCTTCAAGGGAAAATGACACTTTGGAGAAGAGAATTAAACATGGAAGAGATGGATCAGGAGCCAGAAAGTCTCATTCTGAGATTACACATTAAAAACTTCCCATGAGAAAAACAAACCAAAAAAAACTCCACCTGGCTGGGTTGGGATGGGGGAGTTGAATAATTCCCAGTGAAGGTGGGGTTAGACAAACAGCTGGACATTGCCACTGGTCCTCTGGAGTTTTCCCTGAAGCCTTCCAAGGGGTGAGCTCTCCAATGGCAGGAATAAAGCCAGTGATGAGCTGGTGAACCACAGCATGGTTTGGGTTCTAAAGCCCATCCCATTCCACCTTGCCATGGGTAGGGACACCTCCCACTGTCCCAGGCTGCTCCCAGCCCTGTCCAGCCTGGCCTTGGACACTTCCAGGGATCCAGAGGCAGCCACAGCTGCTCTGGGCACCCTGTGCCAGGGCCTGCCCACCCTCACAAGGCAGAATTCCTTCCCAATATCCCATCCATCTCTGCCCTCCCTCAGCCTAAGGTCATTACCCTTTGCCAAAAGAGAAGGTGAAACAAAATTCTGAGGAATTTCCTGTCTCACTGTATTTCAAACAGCAAATACATGGTTCTTACTAGCAGGAGAGTGAGTACATTTGTGTCACCAACCAAGGGACTCCCAGCTGTCCAACAAGGCCCAAAATGTGCAACGCCATCTCCTCCGTCATGACAAAAATAAAGCAGGAAAAGGAGCAGCTAAACAGCCAATTGTAACAGGAATGCTGTTCCACAGCTTTTGAAAACTCATAGACAGCTCAAAGGCTGCAATTTTAAGTACAAATCCAGACCATGGTGGAAGAGAAGCCCACCCAAATGGGCAAGAAGCCCACAGCTTCCTGTAGCCCCCTCTGGAAGGGCTTTACATCCAAATAATGGATATAGTCAGATACCAGCTGTGTTAGGACCAGGATCATGCTTGTTGTCCAATCAATACAATGGAGATGCACGTTAAAATACCCAAAAAAGCCTTTTAAGAGAGTGTCAAACACAGGCAGCTTCCTAGAGAAATTCAAGTAACTTCAAGCCATTCAAACCCCTGGAGAGCACAGGGAAATGGCACTAAAACACCTTTTTATTCTGGTGAGACAGGCAGGGGTTACCCTACCTGGACGCACAAACCAAAACACACACCTGGGCTAAGATTTCTCTTAAAAAACAGACATTTTCCATTTTTTTCTCCCCCAAGACCCAGCAGATGAACTGAACACATGAAAACCCAGAAAGCTGCTCCCTAAATCCTGAAGGATGAGGGGAGATGTTCCCTGCATTCCCCATGGCAGCAGTGATCAGGACTGACGACCAGGATTCCCCACGTCACGGATGGCTCTGCTCAGAGTGAGCTCCTCTCCCTTGGCATTTATCCCCAAACCACTGACACCAGGTGGCCTCTCAAACATGGCACAAAAACTCAGTGCTGCTTCTGCTGAAAACCTGCCCAGCCTGTGGCATTTTCCTTCCAGGTGCTGCTCCTCAAACAGAGCCAGAGCCACGCAGGGATCAGCTTGAAGATGAGTTTTAACACAACAACACACCAGGTTAAACCCAGGTATGGTTGTAAAGAGTTTTGGATTATTTCTCACAAGGAATCTCACTGGGATTCTCCATCTCTACCCTGCTCTGCTGAGAGCCCACCTGCAGAGCTGCCTCCAGCTGTGGAACCCCCAGCATAAGAAGGATGTGAAGCTGCTGGAACAAGCCCAGAGGGTGTCAAAGGATGGAGCCAGGCTGGGAGAGCTGGGCATGTTCACCTGGAGAAGAGAAGGCTCCAGAGAGACCCCTGAGCCCCTTCCAGAGGTGGAGAGGGACTGGGGACAAGGCACAGAGGGACAGGACACAGGGAATGGCTTCCCACTGCCAGAGGGCAGGGATGGATGAAATTCCTGGCTGGGGGCAGTAAGGCCCTGGCACAGGGTGCCCAGAGCAGCTGTGGCTGCCCCTGGATGCCTGGCAGTGTCCAAGGCCAGGCTGGACATTGGGGCTTGGAGCAGCCTGGGACAGTGGAAGTGGGGTGGCACTGGATGAGCTTTAAGGTTCCTTCCAACCCAAACCATTCTGTGATTCTGTGATTCTCTAAATGCTGTTTTTCAACTCAATTTAAACTTGCCTTCCTAAGGAACAAACACCTCCATGAATGAACACAGAGAGCAGCTTAATTTTGTCCCTGGGAGCTTCTAGACTGAAACCTCACATTTCTTTCATGAAAAGCTCTGAGCTGGGTGGTCTCCTGCTGAGCATGGTGAGCAGCTTCCCACACGACAACACACCTACACTGCACCTACTACAGCCCCAGCAAGAGGGGAGAAGGTCCTCCCTCAGAAATTCTGATAAATTCTGGATTATCTTGCTTAAAATTACAACTTCAGCTGCAAAACTTGGACCTAATACAGGGTTTAGGGATTCTAGCAAATTAAATAGTGGCTGCCTCTTTCAGTAGGAGGCTACAACTCTGCTCCAGCTACGTTCAGGCACCAAACTTCCCTGCCAAGGAGTCGACTGCAGCCTGATCCTTCCACAAAAAGAAACAGGATGCTGTGAGAAGCCTGAAGGTGAGAGACATAAAATATCTATATAAGGATGGAGCTCCTATACATACCCAAAATAACAGTGAGTCACTTTTCAGAGCACTGGGAGAAGATAAAAGACTCGGGAAAGGAGCTGAAGAGGGTTCAGGGATTCAGCTGAGCGAGGCTTAGGAGGACACCACGGACAAAAGGCACTTGGGAAGTTGGAGACAGAGATGAAAAGGACATCCAGGCAGCAGCTGAGGAACAGCTGCAGGAGGCAAGCTGAAGAGGAAGGCTTTTAAAAGCAAGTCTAAGGAGGTGAAATTGATTCAGTGAGAGAGAGATGGCAATGGCTTGTCTGCTGCCTCCCTGAAGTACTACACACTCTGGGTATTAGCAAGAAATGATGGAAATGGGACATCCAGGTTCGCTTCAGCATTCCTGGCCACAACACTGTGTAAAGAAGCTCCAAAGAATACAGATAATCACCACCAGAACCTTCTGTAGGTAAAACTTCTGCTTGATACACAGCTAATCCCTTCTCCACTGAGCAAACCACACCTTACATTAACTGTATTTGATTTTCAGGGCACTTTAATGAAACTCTGCACTCTGCAGGGTCATCCCTCAGGTTGAGGAGCCCATTCCTCCAAAAGACTATAGAAACAAGTCATTCTTCTGGGGAAAGCCAGACCAGCTGAAATATTCATAGAACAGAACACCATGAGTGAAAACACTGTCCAGAGCAGCTGCCCCATCCCTGGAAGTGTCCAAGGTTGGATGGGGCTTGTCCCATGGGCAGGGGACACCTTGCACTAGCCCAGGCTGCTGTATCCATATTTTCTAGGTGAACCCCAGGCTATGCATCTCCCAAAGTTCCAAAAGCCCACAGGACATGATGCCTATGAAAGCCCCTCTGCTTTCCCAGCTGATCAACCCAAGGAGCCAACACAGGGAACAGCATTTCCAAAATGCCATTATTACCATTTTTTTGCATATAGAAAGGTCTTGAAAAGAGATGGATTCCTGCACACGTCTGTGTCAGACCACCGCTCTCAACAAGGGAGATAAGGAGCCAAACTCCAAGCATGTTCAATCCTACATCAGTGTTTCCAGCCCAAAATAAAGCTGCCTTCAATCACCACAGCCTAATCCTCCCCTGATTTCTCCTGTTTCCATTCCCATGTTTCCACTTCACAGCTGATTTGCCTCAAGTTTCCTTCTCCCAGGGCAGTGGCCTTGAACTGCAGAGCCCTGCCTTGGCGGAGACCGTGAGACAGCCCCAGCTCCTGGCCACAGATCCCAAGCCCTGGAGATTTCCTAAGGACCTCACTGTCCCTGCATGAGGTGCTCGAGGTCCAGAAGTGATGCTTGAAAAATGAGGGAGCTGTCAAAGCTGCAGGAGCTGGACACTGAGGGGCTGGAGCGTGTCCATGGAAGGGAACAGAGCTGGGAAGGGAATGGAGCCCCAGGAGGGGCTGAGGGAGCTGGGCAGGGGCTCAGCCTGGAGCAAAGGAGGCTCAGGGGGGCCCTTGTGGCTCTGCACAGCTCCTGCCAGGAGGGGACAGCCGGGGGGTCGGGCTGTGCTCCAGGGAACAGGGACAGGAGCAGAGGGAACGGCCTCAGGCTGGGCCAGGGGAGGAACCAGGAGAACTTTCTTCCCTGAAATGGTGGTCAGGCTTTGGAATGGGCTGCCCAGGGCAGTGGTGGAGCCACCACCCCTGGAAGCGTTCAAAAGGTGCGCGGATGTGGCACTTGGGGACATGATTTAGTGGTGGCAGTGCTGGGGAAGCAGGTGGACTCAGAAGGTCTCTTCCAGTTTTAGTGGTTCTGTAATTCTGTGCTGTGTGAGGATGGATCTATGAGATACCAAGAGAAAGGAAGTTGGGGCAATTTTCAGAGGAAAATAACACAAGCTGTCCAGAGCAGTGCTGCTGGCCACAAGACACTGAGACATTCACATCAGCAGAGGCAGTTTCACATAGTAACTTGTTTTACAGCTCCAACAGAACCAGACAAACCCAAGCAAACCAAGTCCCAAGGAGGAAGAAACAAGAGGCTGAAGCACATTACAGTCACTTTGATCACCAGTGTGTTTTTAGAGGATGCAAAATTCACTCCTGACCTCACCCAAACTTTGACTTCCCCGTACGATCATCACTCTGTCAGAAATGCCATCTTGGTATTTTTAGGTGACAGTACATTTGTTTGTACTGTACATTTCTGGTGAGAAAACTTGTTATGTTTTGTAGGTCACTTGGTTTTACCATCTGCCTTGATTTCTGCTCAAGGAAAGCGTTGTTTCTGAACTCCTCAGCGCTGCACACGAACTGGGAGACGTCGGAACCAGCAGCAGCTTGGTTTTGTATCATCCCAGTGGAAATACAGAATACTCCTGGATAATGCGAAAAGGATCAGCAAAAGCTCGGGGGTGGTCAGTGGGAAGCCATTCCCCCTTGTCCTGTCACTCAGTGTCCTTGTAAAAAGTCCCTCTCCAGCTCTCCTGCAGGCCCAAAAGTTTGGAAATATTCTACAATGACCTTAATAAAAAATAAAAAAGACACGAAGAATTATTGGTAAATGAAACTTGAGGTGGGAGAGATCCTTCACTGCAAGGCCTCTCCTCCCACTGCCAGCCCATCTCAGATGCCTGAAGGAGCTTTACCACACTGACAGTGACAAAGTAAAGCACTGTGACAACCAGCTGATCCTTGGGAAGGCAAACACAAAATTATTCAGTCAGGTCTTGGAATTCTGTAGCGGATTTGTCCTTGTTTTGACCATAATCTCACAAGTGATGCCAGCAGCAAACCCATCTGGCGCGTGTAAGACTAAATATCTGCTGCTCGTGGAGATCAGCCTCTCAAAATTAGCATTTCTGCCGAGATCTGGTTTGCAGTGGCTTAAAGAATAAACAAGTTCAGCTTCCTGTAAAATGCTGCACTCCTTCAGACTGCTTTGCCCAGGGAGTCTGGATTTGTTGACAGGTAAAGGAGAACCTGGAGTGATGCACTGCAAAGAATCATGGAATGGTTTGGGTTGGAAAGGAAACCTGTCCTCAATACCTGCCATACCCACCCAGAGATGCACAGCTCAGGATTTCAGATGTAAAGCAGCATTTGGGTAGAAACTAGCATAATATTTAATTCCAAGGTGTAAATGGCACCCTGAATTATGTAACAGCTCCTCAGAAGCTGAAATTCTCATCCTGTGCAAGAACATCTTTTGTGGGATAAAGAGTAAAGTGCATTCTAAACTGCACAAAAACCTCATATCCACCATGCTCCAGGACTCAAACCCTAGCTAAAAGTTTGAGATTCATGTCTCAAACCCTAGCTAAAGCTGCTTTGAAATGACTAGAATTTGTCTTAATATTATGGTGATTTTTAAATCACCTGTAACTTTCATTTGCCTGTCACCTCATGCACCTTACTTAAAAAGTCATTTTTCTCTTGTGGAACAGAACTCTGGTGTAGTTCCTGCACCAGCATCCTGACCAGCAGCAGGAACTTTATTAGAACACGTAGCCAAATCTCTGCATTGAAGCCCAAACGATTTCCAAATAACACGGAAGAAATAATGAAACTAAAACACAAAGGAGAAGCATACAGACAACGTGGAATAGTATACACTGTTAAGCCTTTTGGCAAAAGTCCATGAATATTTGAGTATATGAGTATTTACAAGCTGCAGGAACTTGGTGGGGCTCGGTGATGTACAGAGACAAGCTGCCAAGTAACTGCATTTTCCACTTCTCTGCTGCAAGGAGCCTTTTCCAACCCAGCAAACAGCAGCACCATTCCAAAGCTCCCCCTCTGTGCCCAGGAATGCAATTTCTGCTGGAACTAAAGAGAAAACAGAGATTATCCAACAAATATGGGGGGTTTGGGATATGAGTAAACCCCACATTATTGACCCTGACAGTGAAAAGCTGGCACCTGTGAGTGTTTGGGAAAGGGAGGGGGGAATGGGGTCTTGAATGACTGAAATCCCCTTCAGGGTGGATTAATGCACATGTTCCTGTTGCATACAGGTAGAGATATGAAAAAAAAAGGCCTTATAAAATATGGTTTAGGCCCTGCTACTCCAGCTAAGCTAGCAGTTAGCTTGTGACTGCCTTGTGGAAAACCATAAGAATGAAAGCAGTTAGCACAACAAGCTATTCTGGTAAGAGAACCATTTGCACGTGTAATAAACAAGAAAAGTGTCCCATGGGAATCAGTGAACAAAATATGTGAACTAACCAAAACTAGAGAGATTTGACAGACACACACCCTGGCCATTTACAGACCAATAAACTGAGTGTCAGTGCATTGTTAGCCAGTTAGGTCTAACACAGTGCCTTCTGATATTTCCTATAAATATCAGCTTTGTGAATAAAGAATTGGCTTTTCTGCATGAAGAAACTGAAGATGAATGAATGAACAAAATGAGAATGAGAATGAAGAAGCTGCTCTACTGCAGCATGTTCCCTGCAAGAGGAAGAGGAGTGCTCCTGGTGGCTCCCCAATGCCCTGCAGCACAGGCAGAGGGGGAGCAGCTCCTCAGGGACACGCTGCACATGGAATCAGATGAAGTTTCCTGGCTGCTCACCCAGGACACCTGATACTCGTGTCAACACAGCCAGCACCTTCCCTGTGTCACTCCCATCCCTGATCAGCCTTGGGACATGGCCAGGTCGTGTGTCCAGAGCCCAAACAGAAGTCAAACCTTTCCCTGCCCTGCCATCCTGGAAAGGAAACTCCAGAAAATTCTAGAATTTCCTTCTCTGCAATTTTAAGGATTACTCCATGCCAGCGTGGGGTCACCAAGGTAAAGTCCTCAAGGTCCCAAAAGATATTTTTTTAATTTTAAATCTATTTACTTATTTTTTAGTACCAGCCTTTCCTTCTGCCTTTTTCACAGTGTTATCTCCTAACCCAATGGGCTTTGAACTCCTGAGGCTTTAGAGACTTTGTTACAGGGATGGGGGAGAGGGATCTGAGTTTTGTTTAGCATTAATTCAAGACATGATAAATCCCTGGGACAGGGATTATACAAGCATAATACAAATATATATACACATCTGTACATATATAAGTATATACAAATCCCTGTATCAGGGATTTACATGGAATGTGGAAGGAATTTTATTTTTTCCATCTATAAAAAAGTTTGGTACCTCCAAACATGGTAGGGTGTGGTTAGGGGTATTTTTTTGATAATATTCCAGTTGTACTTTGCCAGCACAACACTTGGATTTGCCCTCCCTTTGGTTGAAGGTCAGGCCTGGTGTTTCCCAGAAGGAAAAGCTGGCAGCTTTTCAGATCCTACAGACTATCAAAAGGCAGGACAGGGAGACAAGGAGCCGTTCCCTCTGGAACATCTGAGCTGGCTTTGAAGCCCAAAACATGATTTGTGAGGTTAAATGCACTCACACATACACAGTTCCACTGGAGTGGCAGCCTGGACACCATGGCCTGGCTGAGCTCCAGGGACAGAGCTGGGAGCTGCTCCCAAGACCCTGAGCCCACTATAAAGCCATTAAGCAGAAGGAAGGGCAGGGTCAGATGGGATACTGGGGAGAAAATCCTCTCTGGGAGGGTGGGGAGGGGCTGGGATGGAATTCCCAGAGAATCTCTGTCTGCCCCTGGATCTCTGGCAGTGCCCAAGGGTTGGACTTTGGGGCTTGGAGCAGCCTGGGATAGAGGAAGGTGTCCCTGCCCATGGCAGGGGTGGCATGGGATGAGCTTTGAGATCCCTCCCAACTCAAAGGCTCCTGGGATGCTGTGACTCCTGAATCCTGCAGGGATCCATCCACTCAGAGTGCTGCTAGATGCTGGGATTCCTGAATCCTGCAGGGATCCACTCAGAGTGCTGCTGGATGCTGGGATTCCTGAATCCTGCAGGGATCCATCCACTCAGAGTGCTGCTGGATGCTGTGACTCCTGAATCCTGCAGGGATCCATCCACTCAGAGTGCTGCTGGATGCTGTGACTCCTGAATCCTGCAGGGCTCCATCCACTCAGAGTGCTGCTGGATGCTGTGACTCCTGAATCCTGCAGGGATCCATCCACTCAGAGTGCTGCTGGATGCTGGGATTCCTGAGTCCTGCAGGGCTCCACTCAGAGTGCTGCTGGATGCTGTGACTCCTGAATCCTGCAGGGATCCATCCACTCAGAGTGCTGCTGGATGCTGGGATTCCTGAGTCCTGCAGGGATCCATCCACTCAGAGTGCTGCTGGATGCTGGGATTCCTGAATCCTGCAGGGATCCATCCACTCAGAGTGCTGCTGGATGCTGGGATTCCTGAGTCCTGCAGGGATCCATCCACTCAGAGTGCTGCTGGATGCTGGGATTCCTGAATCCTGCAGGGATCCATCCACTCAGAGTGCTGCTGGATGCTGGGATTCCTGAATCCTGCAGGGCTCCACTCAGAGTGCTGCTGGATGCTGGGATTCCTGAATCCTGCAGGGATCCATCCACTCAGAGTGCTGCTGGATGCTGTGACTCCTGAATCCTGCAGGGATCCATCCACTCAGAGTGCTGCTGGATGCTGGGATTCCTGAGTCCTGCAGGGATCCATCCACTCAGAGTGCTGCTGGATGCTGTGACTCCTGAGCCCTGCTGCATGCTGTGACTCCTGAGTCCTGCAGGGACCCACTCAAGGTGCTGCTGGAGCTCAGGGCTCAGCCAGCCACCTTGGTGAAGGGAACCAGCCCAGTGTGTAAGGGAACTCCTGCCACTCTCTGAGCTGAGTTTTACCAGCAATACCCCTCAGATGCACCCTAATGGCACCCCAAGGCAGGTGCCCCTAAGTGACAGGCACAGCAGCTCCCAGGACTGCCTGCTGGGCACGGGCAGGAGCTGGCTGCCCTCCCTTTGCCCCTCAGTGCGTCACAAACACCTTCCCAAAGCTGCTGCTGAGCCCCAGGGCCCCTCCCAGCCCCTCCTGCCAGCAGGGAACAAACAGAAATCCCCTCTGCTTGTCACAGGAGGGGCTCAGAAAGGGAGGGACAGACAAACCGCCACCTGTGCCTGGCCGGATCTGTGTCATCCCAGTCCCACCACTCCCTGGCCTCCAACACCTCAAACACCTCCAACTCTGCCCCACCAATATTTTAAAATATACATTATTGCAACCTCTGTTTTTTGAAAAAAAAAATTGTAGCAATTTACTTCATCTGAGGAACAATTTGCACACAGGCAGTAGGTGACTGTCCTCAGTGAAAATAAAAAGCTTCCCATATGTCACTTAAGCAGGACACCTCAGGATCTTCAAGAGCTTCATTAACATCATTAGGTGTGACTGCCTACAAGCAGGATTATATATGGATCAAAAAAGGCAAGTTTTAATTTAAATTTCACTGGTTATTCAGTGCAACTTGGAGAAGTCCTATAGTAACTGGGAGTTCTTCTCTCCAATGGAAAAGATCATTGCATTTCATCAGAAACTTTTTTCAAAAATTCAATGTACACAATTCACTGGCAAGAACTGTCAGAGCTTTAAAAAGTACCCAGGAAAAATATCATCAAAACGTGCAGTAGATTTATTCTGCATATTACAACTGCAGTTCCAAATCAGTGATTCCAAAGCCTTTCATTAGATCATAAAAAACTTCAGGCCAGCTTATAATGAAATCTCTAATCAAATATGAATGAATCATCTGATATGACACAATTCCATGAATGAGAAACAGATGGAAAAGTAGTGATGATTAAGTGGTTTAGATCACAAGATATTAGTTAAGCCAAAGGAGGAGATATTTAATCACAGAACCATGGAATGGTTTGGGTTGGAAGGGACCTTAAAGCCCATCCCATTCTGCCCCCTGCCATGGCAGGGACACCTTCCACTATCCCAGGCTGCTCCAAGCCCCCTCCAACCTGGCCTTGGACACTTCCAGGGATGGAGAATCCACAGCTTCCCTGGGCAACAAGGAAAGGTCTCTTTAATGAACCATCAGCAATTCCTCAGGGAAGTATCTGGAGACTGCTGCTGTATTTTAGGCATCGCTGCACAAAACATTCACCTGATATTCCCTCCACTGCCTGAAGAAAAAGCAGAGCCAAATATAGCCCTGAAAATCAATATCCACTGGGGAAGAGCCTCCAGGATCGTGATAAACGCGTGTCATGCTAGAAGAGGAATTCCTAAAATCCTGCGAGCGCAGGTGGCTGCTCTTTCCCCTCCAGCAATAAACTAGCCCAGTTAATTTTGGCAGAAAGCTCCCTGGGGAGCTGTGCAGTGCAGGGCACAGCCATGAAAAGGGCAGGCAGCAAAAGGAAAGCCAGCCCCTGGGAATAATGGGGCTGTCCATCCTCATCCTGCAGCCAGTGCTGGCACCATCTGTGCGGGGAAGCTGATGGAAAAGAGGAACTGAGCACAGCTCCTCTGCAGGCCCAGGATGAGCCTCACCTCCAAAAAGTGAAGGGACTGAGAATGAAATCAAAGCAAAACAACAGAGACTTAACCCCAATTACCTCTCTGAGGCTGCAAAGCCAGGTAAAGCACCCAGGCTGCAAACACACACAGCCTCCAAGATGCCCTCTGAGGCACATGGAATTTTTTCCCCAAGGAAGGCCTCAATCCATGATCTATTTCCATGAAACATTTATCACTTTTCATTCACCACACAGTACTGTTATTTTCAGCAAAGCCAGAGGCAATGGGAACAAACTCCTGAATAACCATTCAAGGGAGCCCCTCCACGCCTGCTTATCTCCTCCTTCCCTAAGCTTTCTTCACAAGGTTCTAGCATTCAAAGGCTCTTCCCTTCATCACCTGCTTTTATATAACTCAAAAGCACAAAACAACCTTTCCTGTGGTAGGGAATGGGTAAGAATTCTTATTTTTGAAAGTAACACTTGGAGAAGAGTCAGGACTAAGGGAATCCAATGAATTCCAGAGCCGATCGCTGTGAATTAATGAACCAAGCAAGGTGAGAGCAGAAGAAAGAAAACCAGCAAGTTGGGGCTTGCAGCAGAGCAAACTTTCCTGCCTTTCATCCAGGAAACCAGTGCTGTATTCAAGAGCTTCACATTTAAGTGCTGCTTTCAGCTGTTAAAAGAGGGATAATCATTTATAATTCATGCCAGCTCTTCCAATTGATAACCATTTCCCCATGGGTAAGAAAGGAGACAGATAAATCATGACAGATAAATACATTTTCTGAGACAAGAGACAACAAAGCAGAGATGAGGAGCTGTGGGCTCCTGCTCTTTCCAACCCACAGGGATCAGGATATTCACATTCTGGGCTCCAGCATCAGGTCAGTTCAGGACTGCCCATCCCTGGAAGTTCCCAAGTCCAGGTTGGACAGGGCTAGGAGCAACCTGGGATAGTGGAAGGTGTCCTTGCCCATGGGACAAGATGGGTTTTAAGGTGCTTTCCAACCCAAACAAGTCTGTGGTTTCTCTGATTCCCAGCTTGGCTAGAGGAGGGGTTTAATTCCATGTGGAATATGGATGCTGAAGCTGAGACAGAGGTGGCCAAAAAACTTATCCCTCTTCCATACAGCCCTGCACATGCACAGAGTGCTAAAGCAGAGTTAGAAGGACATTAAATCATCCCATGACCAACAGAACATGAGTCTGGGGACACCATTAGTCCAGAAAAGAGGTTCTGAAGCTTGAACTTCCCTGCTCCTCTGCTCTAGATGTGGCAGTTCCCTCCCCTCTCCTGCAGAAATAACCCCAAATTTATTGACTGCAAAGGGCTTCTCACAGCAGCACAACAATTCAGCAAATCCTCTGTGGAAATGGGGGAGCTGGCTGAAGGGCTGTCAGGGCTCTCCTTGTGGGGAATGGCTCTGGAGCTTTCCTCCAGCAGGTGAAACATTCCTTAGATTGTCACTGCATGGGCCATGGTTTGTCCATTTAGCTCAGGGCTGGAAATTAAAGACAAATACTAATAAATCATAAGTACTGCAGGAAATATAACCTTGAGCTGTTTTTAACTCTCAAGGCTTTAAGCTGCAGTTTCTCTGCTACTTTGGAATCATGGAATGGTCTGGGTGGGAAGGGACTCAAAGCCATCCCCTGCCATGGGCAGGGACACCTCCCACTGTCCCAGGCTGCTCCAAGCCTGGCCTTGGACACTTCCAGGGCTCCAGGGGCAGCCACAGCTGCTCTGGGAATCTTATCTTCTACCAGAGCATCTAAATGGTGGCAAAACTGTCACACCAAGGCTGGCCACAGGAGCAGCAGCTTTGCCATAACCTCACAAGAGGACAGGGTTGAACATGCTCAGTGTATGTTGTAACATCAAAATGATTTTTCCCAGAGCTCACTTTTGATGAGAATTTGGGGGGTTTGGATGGGCTTCTCCCCCATTCTGGGCTTCATGTACAGATCCATATTATATATCAGGATATTTTTAAGACTAAAGGAAAGCCTTTCTGAGGGGTAGCTACTTCTGGGGCACGACAAAACCTCACATTATTCCCTCACAGACAGGGATTAACCTCTGACTGCAAAACCAAGGGACAATATTAGTCCAGAGGCTCATACAAACCATTTATTCCTACATACATCAACATTATTATTTTTGTGAATGACTGTGGAAGCGAGAGTGAATAACCAGATCTAGCATGGAGAAAAAGCAGCAGGGAGCTGAAATCTCCCACTTAATGCTCTGTGTTGGAAGGGACCTCATCCCTTTCCAGCTCCTTTCCAAAGGCAGGGACACCTTCCACTCTCCCAGAGTGCTCCAAGCCCCATCCAACCTGGCCTTGGACACTTCCAGTGATCCAGAGGCTGCCACAGCTTCCCTGGGAAATCTGTACCAGCGCCTCACCAGGCTCTGATTATTAAAAAAAAATAAAAAAATAAAGAATTAAGGGAAGCAAGGTTGCTCAATAAAGTTAATTTATTCCTCAGGAGCCCAAGGAGAACAGGCAGAGCTCTCCAAGGATAATTTTTGCACTCCAGAGCAGGGGGTAGGCTTAGTCTCCTTGCATCTCTGTGAGCACCTCAGAAATTCAGAGCACCAATTACAGGTGATATGTCTGTGAAAAAGGAAAATGTTTCCCTTCCTCCAATTAATCCTTCATTTATATAGAAAAGAAGATAGAAATAATGTTCACTGCTGATGACTGAACTCAGTTCTATTCAAGCAAATTCACTCCTAAAAACCATTTCATAAAATTGCTGTAAGTATTTCTTGGTTTGCAGTTGAAATGCTCTGCATTTCAGGGAGGATTTTTAGAACTTTCTCACCATTTCACATCAGAGAAAAACAACTAACAAGGGTCAAACCTCTCCTTCACTTGGTTCGTGGTGAAGAGAAAAACATTTTGGTTTCCTATGAGCACACCGCAGTGATTTTATCTGAAATAGAAATGCAGCATAAAAGCTCATCGACCACTCAAGTTTATTCAACCTTACCCTGAGCAGGGCAGGAGAATGTTTTAAACAAAATATCCCAAGACACAATCAAGCAATTTTTTTTTCCTTATGCTGTTTTTAACACCATGATTTCAGTCATGCCTGAGCCTTGGAACCCCACCCGACAATCCCACACACAACTTGTTTTTCCAGAGCAATGCTTGCTGCTACTTCTCCTCTCTTCTCTCAGAAAGATCTGCAGCAAACTCCTGAAGACAAGAATGATAAAAGCCAGCTATGGCAATCCCAGAATGGGTTCACTGGGAAGGGATCTTCAAGGTCATCCCATTCCACCCCTGCCATGGGCAGGGACACCTCCCACTGTCCCAGGCTGCTCCAACCCCAGTGTCCAGCTTGGCCTTGGGCACTGCCAGGGATCCAGGGGCAGCCACAGCTGCTCTGGGAATTCCATCCCAGCCCCTCCCCACCCTGCCAGGGAACAATTCCTAATTCCCAATCTCCCATCCAGCCCTGCCCTCTGGCAGTGGGAGCCATTCCCTGTGTTCTGTCCCTCCATCCCTTGTCCCCAGTCCCTCTCCAGCTCTCCTGGAGCCCCTTTAGGGACTCTGACCTCTCCTTGGAGCCTTCTCCTCTCCAGGTGAGCACCCCCAGCTCTCCCAGCCTGAATTCCATTCCCACAGCTCAATTACTGGGAGAACCATTTGCCAAAGAGGCGCTGCCCATCTCTCATCCCACCCACTTCACACCAGCACAGCTCCCCAGGGATCTCTGTCTCATTGTTCTCCCAAAAGCACGGAGGTGAGTTATTAAAAACACTCAAAATGGAGTCCAAACAGCAAGAATTCCCTAAATCCTGCTTGGTTCCATCAAACAGCCTCATTTCACCTGTGGAAAAGCAGCCAGAACAGACTCTACCATCAAGTTCCCCAAGCCCTCAACCAGCACCAGCCTTTGGCCTGAAATACTTCAAAAGGAAACATTAAACTTAACCAGCAAACAAAATCAACCCCAAAATAAAGGGATAGAAGATTCAAACCCATCCCCTCCACAATGCTGGCCCATGATCCACAGAGCCACAAAACCCAGCCTGGCTCACGACTGAGGTGCACAGTAAAACCTGAAAGTTGACCTGTGCTAGCACAGTGACTTTAAAATGAGAATCCCTCTGAGGGTTAGGAAAATAGAACCTCCCTTACCTGACAGACACGTTTGGGAGCACACAGAGGGGAGAAAGGGATTTCTCAGGATCCAAAGCCAAATGCCCGTGCCTGGTAAACAACCATCTCTTCCTTTCTCCCCCCAGTGCAACAACTGTACCTCCTTGAAGGTTTCCTTCTCCAAACAGGCATTCAAGTCCACAAAAATCTAGGTTAGGTCACAGCCCACTTTTGTTCTCCCCCTCCCAGTGTACCAAAGTTGTTTTGAATAAACTTCGTTTACATCTTTCCAACTGGCATTACCAGAAGTGCTCAGATCTTCTGCAGGATCTCATCCTTAATAGAAAAGGGCCTGAGGGCATTTTGGAAGGCAACAGAGAAGGGAAAGTTGGGGGTTTGGAAGATCTGAGCTGCTCCCTGCAAGAGTAGATAATGTTTGCTATATCCTATCACCCCTGGTAAGAATATCTGCTTGTACCAGGGAGAGAGAAGGGGGAAACATAAAAGCCAGCAGCAGATCGTTTCCCCCAGAATTCCATGTACTGGGAGCAGAACTTTGGTTTCCATCACTTGTGGAGCTGCAGCCCTGAGCTCTAAGAGCTCTCCCAGCTGGGCAAGGAGCAGCCAGGATGAGGAGGAGGAGGACAAGCCCCAGGAGAGGCCGTGGCAGGATCATTAGGAGAGGCAGAACAGCAAACAGCCCAGAGCCCAGCGTGGCACACTTTGATCAGCCCGGCCTTGGCTCCCTGTTCCTTCTCCCTAATGAGAGCAGCAGCTCCAAAAGCTCCTTCTGGGCTGGGAAGGGACTCCTTCAGATGCTGCTTTGTTCTCCTGTCCTTTGCCTTCTAAGGCAAACCAAGCATCTCCCACCAGGCTGGGCTCCCCTCAGCCCCCTGCAAGACTCCCAGGGCTGCTGTGCTCCATTCCCAAATCCCACTCTCCCAGCCTGGGAAAGCAGAGGTGTGCAAGTCCTAACAGACTCTGTTCCAGCACTCTGCATTTGCATTCTGCTCTCCTACTCACAAGGCAGAGCTGCAGAGCCTTTTCCTGCACCCCCCAGAACAGGAATGAGCTTTAATAGGAGGTTTTTTCCTTACCAGAGCTGGGCATGTGGTTCACTCGAGGTGGATTCAACAGCTCCACTGGCTGGTCTCTGCCAGAAAGCCCATCTGGAAAGAGGAGGGAAAAAGAAAATAAAATCACATCAACACTTTGGGTAGCTGAGCTATTTTTAGCCATTCCAAGCAGGAAAAAAAAAAAATCAGCAACCAATTATCGATGCAGAGCAGAAACACAAGGAGCACAAATCAATGGAAATGAGAACATTCCCAGGACAGCTAAAGCAGAAAATAAAGAAGACTCTATCCCAAATTACACTCAGGGCTTCCTGGTCTTTAAGTCCACAACTGGTGCTGATCCCAGGCTGAGGAAATAGGCATGTCAGCTCACAGACCTTACCAGAGAAAACTGTGACTCCTTCCTTGCTGGGGGAACTGAGCTAAGACAGACACTCAGCCCCACGGAGCAAAGTTGAGGAATGGCTGGAATATGCCAGGGAGATGTTAAGGAAAACTGACAAATCACTGCAGGAGATTAAAATGCAGAGACATGCATAACAAGCCCCATTTTGCATAAGTTTAGATTTCAGAAAGGCATTAAAAACATACTTTGTAAATGAGATGCACAAATCCATCTTGCTGAAGCAGTTCCCTATTTAAAATATTTCCAAGATTGTATCTTGCATCCAGGTAGAGTTAACCAGTGTTGGAGACTGCCACACCTGAGTTTCTAGTCACCCATTCCCCTCCCAGAAAAGCCAAAGCAAAAAATGCTAAATTATGTTTTCAGTGTAATTACGAACCCTGGGATACAGAAAATTTATCTCAAACCTATTTGTTCCACCTTTGCCAGTCTGTCTCACTTTTCCCCTCCAACCCCTTTCTGTGCTGCAGCTCTGATAGGATCAAGCCAAACCCTGTCTGGAGACATCAAAGAAGCCACCCCATCTCACTCAGGCAAAGGACAGTGTTAGAAAAATGTTAATATTTGTTTTCTTCTCCCTGCTTTCTCTGTTTTTCTGGAGAGAAAGCACAGCTGGGGGACTTCTCCATGTCTTGCCTGGGTTCAGCTCCAGTGACCATACCCAGACAGAAGGGGAAGAGCAAAACATTACTATTTAAAATATGATCAAGCCATCAGGCACTCCAGAGTCAGTGGAGAGCACAGCCCAGGAAAATTCCCAGTTTTCCTGGGGAGCAGAGTATTCTCAGCTTCTCTGCTGGGCAGTTTCAGATAAAGATGTTCCTTCATAGGAGAAGAAGCCATGGACAAAACAGAGCCCTGTAGCAGCACCCAGGTGCTCTGTGAAACAAATCCAGGTCAATTTGGGGGATTTTTAAGACTTGTTTAATTGTAAGAAATAAAGTGCATTCATTTTTCCACTCATTAAAAATATATGATACCCACAAACCAATGCTTTGCAATCTTTGTTTCAAAATGAGGATTAATCGCAGCAGAACATTCAGGAACATCTTTTAAAGCACTGACACCTGAAACACTTGAAGCCAAACCAAGCTATCCAAGACCAAGGTTCTGTCTTTGCTGTGCAAATAAAGCTCCATAAAATTTTTAAAAAATAAATAAATAAAGCTCTAAATCTCTGGAGTCGTCCCTCAGCACATGGAGCTGCTGGAGCACTGCAAAGAGGTCAAGCCATGCAGTCAGGGTTTGACTCTCCTCACAAGCCCTGGTTTGAGTACTGAGACAGCCCAGACAAGCTACAAAATATTCCCCAGCTCTCTGCTGGCCAAATTGGTCCTGAGCTACTAAACAGATTTGGCAAGGAAACATCCTCTCCAATTGGTTGTCTGTGAATCAGTCTGATGATTTCCCCAAAACTCTGTGACAAAGTGCTCTGTCCACGGAGCCTGGAGGGAAGCAGACACCAGCCTGGCTGATTCATGGCTCGAGTCAGGGAACATTTTGTGTAGCTTCGTTTCCAGATGGGCATTTCTAGTCATTAATTAACAAGATGAAGCCATAATTCATTGATGGAAACTTGAACACTTTGGTTTTTATCTTAATCTGTTCCAAAGAGTTGTTTAAAGTTATTCAGAAAATATAGCCAGGACAGGTTTGGAAGTAGCTGAGTTTGCAGCTTTTAAAGAAGTTGAAAATAGCAAAACAAAGGACAAAACATTTATAAGTTCAGTCCAGAATAAACCAGAAACATTACAGATAAAAACCCTCAGAAAAGATGAAGCAGCAGAACCAGAAAATTGTCAAGACTGGAAAAGACTTCTGAGATCATCAAGTCCATCCAGAGCAAAACCAAACCAGATGAAGACCGGGAAATCCAACCTCTCCACTTAAAAAAGACAAGAAATTAAGAGAAATGGAAGGATGAAACATTCAATGAGGTCTTAAAGAAAATTGCAAGCAGCCTGACTATAATTAACTCTGATGAGCTTAAAAAAGCAGGGCAGAACTGGGAACGAAGAGGTTATTTAAATAGTTTTCCATTTATTCAGATCTTTCAACCTGATGCAAATCACCCTGGCCTACCTGAATTCCTGGAGCATAGCAATGAGCAACTAAAAATTATCTTTAAAGGACACCCAGAGTAGAGGAGAAGTTCTACAGAGGTGTAGAAGTAAAACTTTAGGAGAGACAGGGAGAAAGGCAGGAGCAAGAGGCAGAGAAAATCAGCATTACTGACTCAGATTTGTCCCTTTGAAGCTTGAAATGCAGAATTAAAACTAAAAAAAAAAAAAGGATGGGGGATGCAGTGACAAAGGAGTAAAACCTCCCTGCTGTGATAATGATAGGAAAAAGTACAAGTACAAATGGGGAACACCTGGCCAAGCAAGGGCAGGAGAAGGAAAAGCCAAAGGATTTTCCAAAACCAAGCACTCTGCATTCAGTGAGGATGCAGAGGATCCCAGTTCCCTCCTGGATGTGCCAGCAGGGGCACGTGGAAGGTGATCCCTCGGTGGCCACAGCTTTAGCTTCAACACCTGAAGATGAATTGTGGGCAACCAAGGAGGAACCTCAGAGAGAAGATTTTTTTAAAATGAGACAGAGGGACTGCAGAACTTAGTTTTGCCAGCATCAGCCTGTTCTCCATGGAGGGAAGACAACAGAGTGGCCCAGAGATTTTTCTCAAGATGGGCAGTTTTCTGTGAGTTTGAGACCACTCAACCAACTTCTGTTTCCTTTGCTCCTAAATATTCTGGACAGCACCTCACTGAACAGCAACCAGGGCTTCTGAGCAGGCAGGGAATTTGCTCAGAGGGTGGGCAGGCCCTGGCACAGGGTGTACAGAGAAGCTGTGGCTGCCCCTGGATCCCTGGCAGTGCCCAAGGCCAGGCTGGATGGGGCTTGGAGCCACCTGGGACAGTGGCAGGGGGTGGAACGGGATGAGCTTTGAGGCCCCAAATCATTCTGGGATTCTACAAGCCAGCACAAGCCTCATCCCTTTCCATCAGGCTGCTGGCAGAGAGGCCCAGGCTGCAGCACACAGGAGCTCCTGGCTGGTCCTGGCAGTGCCCAGCAGCTCTGTGCTGTCTCCATTACACGTGTCAGCCCACAGCAATTCCATGAATCTCTTCCAGGCACAGGAACGTGGGGTTTCTTTCCCCTTGCTCTCAGTACCCACAGTACAGCATGCTATAAAAAGCACCCTGCATGTTGTACCCGAGCTGGGCTGGGGGGAAGGACAATGTGCAAACAGGATTTCTCTGCCTTACTTCCTGGCAGGATCTGGGGAGGGTCCGTGGGTGGCTCTGCTCGAGTGTTTGGCTGAATTTAAAAACCAGATCATGCACTGCCCTTGGAGCCTTGGGATACCAGGCAGCTAAAACAGGCTGGCTGAGGAATACAAAATCTCCACCCCTGACCGTTCAGCACAGGCCACTGGAACATCCTGACTTGCATATCAAGCGTGTGTGACAAGTTACAATATTAGTAATGAGAACACTAATTATCATGGATGCGTTATTTATTTGTCTGCTCACTCAAAATTTACAGAGGGGGGAAAAAAAAATCTTTCAACATTTACAAGAAAGCAATTAGGACAGCAAATGGATTATTTCTCTTTAAACCTATGAGAAAATGCTCAGTGCATATTTCCTCTCTAATTTGTCTGCACTCAAGGATCTATTTTTGGAAGTCTCCCTAGACTGTATTGTAGCACCACATGTACTGTAATGGCATTTTAATTAGCCCAGAGAGCTGGAAGATGCACTCTGCATCCGAAAGAGAGGCAGCCTAACAAAATGAGAGCATCCTTCTCTTCCCTTCTCGGAGATTTACAGCAGCTCTCAGGCCGAAATACCAATTATGGCTTCAGCTGGAACCGACTGTGAGTGCTGTAAAAACCCAGCCCCTGGAAGTCCAAACAGCAAAGCCAGGCTTTAAGCACTATTTACTCCTGCTTTAAAGGTGGATGGTGAAATCAAAACCACTGCAGCCACACAGGGGCAGAACGGGGGACAGGAGGAGGGGAGACAAGTGAAAAGGGGACGGATCTGTCTGAGTTATCAAAACACCCCTTCGGATGAAAGTTAATCCAATCCCGTTCATATGGGGTAATTCTTTCATTATTAGGATTATTACTGAAGTGAGCCACCTTGCCTAGCCAGTGGGTGACATCATGCATCACCATCACCAGGATGGTCTGGTGCGCATATATATTTAATCTGCCTTCATTCTGACTCCTTGCTTTGGATGGAGTAGGAAGTAGGTCAGGCTGGTGGCTTCCTCAGTTCTGGAAGAGGCTGGTACATGTGGAATAGCAAACCTCCCTCATGCCCTTGACAATCCTGATTGCTCCAGGGACATTTCAGAGCCCAGATGTCAGTGGGGGGGTTCCACCAAAGCCAGGAGCCCACCCCAGCACCCAGCACCTCACTAAAGAGAACCAGGATGGAGTTGAAGCTTTCTTTTCCATTAGAATCCACACAAATACCTCACAAGAACCTGAAGATATCCAGGCACAACATTTACAAGAGTTTGGTACTACTCTCTTACCCTGGACCTTGCAAAGATAAATCCAACAGGTCACAGTTTGGTTAGCATCAATGTAAAAGCATAAAAGGAAAAATAAAAAAGTTCAAGGCCAGGCTGGATGGAGCTCTGAGCAACCTGACCCAGTCAGTAGCACCCTGGCCATGGCAGAGGCTTGGAAATGCATGGTCTTGAAGGTCCCTTCCAACCCAAACTCTCCTGGGACTCTAATGCTCAGCAGCTGTTAACACAAAAAGCAACATTTAATTTATTACCAGGAAGTTATCCTAGAAGCCAAAATACCTAAGAAGTGTTTAAACAGGAAGCTGTGGTCCTCAAGGCGTTGACAGACTGATATCCAAATGACAAGACACCACTTCTCAAATGCTAAACCCTGGAAGCATTGTGTTCCACTTCCTATGCCATTATTTTCCTTAATTCTTTGCAGTGGGAGGATAAAGCAACTCCTCCTAAACATGACAATCTTCAGCCTCCTCAGCAGACTCCGATGACTTCATCCTCACAAAACTGAGGAGATGTGTCACTTTGGAAATGCAGGGGAATAAAATAATCCTTGACATGCAAATGCAAGTGAGCAGAGGCTCGAAGTAACCCATCAAAGAGGTTAAGGCTCCCTGGCATCATTACAGCAAGAAGGAGGAGCTGCCCATTCCAGGAGATTTGCTTCTCTTCCCCTCGGGCAAGGAAAGCCAGAACCCCCCCCAGCCAGCCTTCCCACTGCCTCCCAACAAAGAATGCAGGGAAGGAAAAATAAAACACCTTAAAGGAAGAGAATGTACGCAACATTTTTTGTGCCTATTTTTTCTTCCAAGTGAAAAAACCCCCACGTATTTAACGCTGGTTTGCATTCCATTTTACCGTAGCTGGTTTTGAAATCGGCTCGTTTGGCCCATAGGAAGCAACTACGGAAAGCCAGGTAAAATTAGTGGATTAGCCTCCTCCTATCCACTGTCATAAAACTCCCTCCAATCCACTACTCTCCATAACCTCACCCTCATTAAACCCTACACTCCTAACTATCCTGGCTATCTCCTCTAAGCAGCCCTGGGACGATGAACAGGACTCAACCAAACACAAATCCGAAAAATCCGAGCTTTTTCTTCCACAGCCCTAAAGGTAACAACACCCAGAGATCACCGGCGGCACCCTGGGCACCGAGGATGGCTCAGGAGGGAGGGGAACCCAGGGAATGCCCCCACGCACCTGGCACACAGCGTCCGGCAGCGCTGCGGGGGCAGCGCAGAGTCCGGACCATTCCCGAGGGACAGAGCCGCGCTCCAGCCCTGCCTGCTCCGCTCCAGCCCCGGCCGCTCTGCTGGGCCAGCAAAGGCTGAGCTCCGCTTTCCCCGGCAGGCACCGCCCCCGCTGCCATTCCCAGGCATGGATGGGGCTGTGTCCCAGAGCCAGCTCTATTTCAGGCTCTCTCCTGTGCACGGTGACAGCTCCCCCTGCCCAGTGCAGGGCAAACCCCAACACACAGCTCAGGGCTCCCCAAGGCACTGCGAGACTCCAGGTGGGATGTGCAGGACCCACCGTGTCCCGATGTCACATCAGTCCCAGGCGAGGTGCTGCCTGCAGGATCAGCACATCACATCCCCCTTATCCCCCAGCCCTGTCCCATAGAGAGCCACCAGGATCACACCAGGCAGCAGGAAAAACATCCCCATCTACCTGTTCCTGACATCATTTCCTTATCACAAGGGCTGGAGCCCCTCTGCTCTGGAGCCAGGCTGGGAGAGCTGAGGAAGAGAAGGCTCCAGGGAGAGCTCAGAGCCACTTCCAGGGCCTAAAGGGGCTCCAGGAGAGCTGGAGAGGGACTGGGGACAAGGGATGGAGGGACAGGACACAGGGAATGGCTCCCACTGCCAGAGGGCAGGGATGGATGGGATATTGGGAATTAGGAATTGTTCCCTGGCAGGGTGGGCAGGCCCTGGCACAGGGTGCCCAGATCTGGCAGCTGTGGGTGCCCCTGGATCCCTGGCAGTGCCCAAGGCCAGGCTGGACACTGGGGCTTAGAGCCACCTGGGACAGTGGGAGGTGTCCCTGCCCATGGCAGGGGGTGGCACTGGATAAGCTCTAAGGTCCCTTGCCACCCACACCCCTCTGGATTCTGTGATTCCATAACACCTGCCAGCTTAGATTGTCTGTATATATCATCTTCATGTCAATTATGTACAGATTTCTAAAATTTGGACTTCAGATATTTTTAAAACCCAGATTAAAAAAAAAACAGACTCCCATTTCAAAGCATCTAAAAGTAGATTCCACTTTCACAGACTTGGTGGAACAGCAATTTTCCCACTTGCAACGAAGGAGCCCAGACTCCGCTGTTCATGACTATAAATATATTCATAGATATTTTCCCTGGCACAAAGCACTTCAATTTTAAAGGCAAGAGATTCATCAACTCTTCTGGAGAGCTTCATCCTTTTGCTGCTTTGATTCTGTCAGTGAGCACACGCTCCTGGCAGGAGTGGAGGAGGGCACAATCTGCCACCATCTGCAGGGTGCAATCCATCTGAAAAGGTGACTGTCCTCAAGAAATTAGCATAGTCCAAGCATTTAACTTCACTCTGGAATATTATGTTCAACCAACAGGCTCTTTCCAGAGCCATTCTGCAAAATGTTCCTGTTCCCTGTGTGGTGCTGGGATCTTTTGGTTTTAACTCGTAATGCAGCCTTTTAACAAAAGTGGATAAAATTTTCCGTCCTTCTTGGGAGGCGAACAGGATAAAGGCAGGATTCCACCCTCCCAGTTAAATGTTTCTCCAGGAGATCAGCACTATCAAAGTGAGGTGTTTAATCTGCTGAGACAGGTCCTGTGAACTTCAGCACAGTAAAAAAAGCCAACTCCCCAGGATTCCCTCAGCATTCAGCAGGAGAGGTGCTGCTGGCACTCAGCCACTCCCCAATCACCCACTATTCAGCACACACAGATCCCCACTGCAGAGCCACAGATCCACAGACAGAATGCCCCTCTGATCCAAATGTTCCAGCAGGTTTTTCACAACTGATTGCTGATACAAGAATGAAGCAAGGGGAGGGGGGTAGGGAAAAACACCTTGAAATTATCTGCAATTGTCAGCAGTGGGAGAGAGGCGAAGCACGTTTTCAAGGCAGGAGAGAAGGTTCAGTAGCCTGCTTAATTTTCCCTTCTCTCTGGATGAATAAACTGTCAGGAAGAAATCCAGCTGAAAGATAGCCTGGCTCTTCCACAGCTTCAAATGAGGCTCCAGCTCCTGCCCACACGCTCACAGGACATGATGTTCAAGCTAATGAGATGCCATGGGAAGAAAAGGCTTCCCTCCTTCCAGAAGGGAACAAACTGTATGTGATGGGAAGCAAAGAGCATGGATTGCCCTTCAGCCCCATGCCTGGCTAGCACACGAGCTAAATAAGGCTGGTTCCACACAAGGGATGATGCTGGGGAGGCTTAGGATGGACCTCAGGAAAAGGTTCTTCCCCCAGAGGGTGCTGGCACTGCCCAGGCTCCCCAGGGAATGGGCACAGCCCTGAGGCTGCCAGAGCTCCAGGAGGGTTTGGACACCATTCCCAGGGATGCCCAGAGTGGGATTGCTGGTATCTGTGGGGTTGGGCTTTGTGATCCTTGTGGGTCCCTTCCACCTCTGGAGATTCTGTGATTCTATGAACTATTTCAAATGCAGGCTGCATCCAAAGGTTCTGATCCTTTCCAGTGCAGAAAAGGGACATGAGGACACTTATTCAACAACCCACTACACTCATGCTAACCCAGGAAAAATTCCTGGATGCAGCAGAGACTGAAGGGAGAACTGAGGCAAAGGAAACTGAGGCTTGGAGGCCTCCCTGGACACTGCTGGCAACAGGAACCATGCAGGATTTCAGGACTAAGCAGATGCCTTCTGGCCTTGGGAGCTGCCTGAGCACATGGTGGAATTGGAAAGAGCAGAGAGAAAAAAGGGGGGGGATTTTTCATTGAGGAAAATAAATATGGAGACATGGAAACAGGATGGTCAGCAAACAGATCAGGCCTTGGGTTTGATGGAGCAATGGCTGTCAGGCTCCCAAGGCTTTCAGCCCCAACCTTTCCCAGTGCTCCATCACCCTTTCTGCTACACCCACCATCTTTCACGATGGAAAACTCATCTTCACACACAATATCACATCCAAGCCTGTAACAGCAGAACATCTGTGGCTCATCAGAGAAAAATCCTTTTGGTCCAACCTTTTATGGATCACAGACCAGCTGACCATGTCACCATCATATTTTCTGAAAAATCCTCATTGCCCAGGATTTCTTCTCCTGGGAAGCTGAGAAGCCTCAGAGAAAAAGGAAAACAATATTATCTCATTTGCTTCTCCTGTGTTTTGCTGCTTTGGAATGTGGTTTGGAGATTGTTTATCCAGCAGGTGGTTGTTTGATAGGTTTCATGTGAATTGTTTTAACTTAATGACCAATCACAGTCAAGCTGTGTCAGACTCTGGAGAGAGTCTCGAGATTCATTATCATTCTTTATAGCCTTCTCTAAGTATCCTTTCTCTATTCTTTAGTATAGTTTTAGTACAGCATCCTTTAATATAATATAATATCATAAAACAATAAATTAGTCTTCTAAGAATATAGAGTCAAATTCATTCCTTCCAACCACGGGGGACCCTAGAAAATACCACATGACCATGCTTAGAGCAGCCCTAACTGCAAGTCACCCCACGCCTGCTAGAGACAATAATGACATGTTTGAGTGCCACTCTCACTCTCAAAAAGGGAGGAGGACAAGTTTTCTCCTTGCTTTGCTCATATTTCAAGCAGGTACACATTAAAATTGAGTAAGTTTGTGCACAAAGTTTGGACCAAAAACTATTGGCACCCAGAAATCAAAATCCTGTCCCAACATGCTAATTCAGGGTGCTCAAAACAAAACTGGAGATAGGGCTTGGTCAAAATCAAAATCATCAGTTCAACAATCCTGGAAGTACACAAACAGCAATTAAACTGATCATGCAGTTAAAACCAGTCATCTCCAGAGCAACCATAATCCAAACTTCACCATTGGCTCTTCACCCTCAAAAGAAACAAACCCTCCAAAAGTTCCAAGCACCAAGGGTGACTTTTAACTAAAGATAAGAACATGGAGTCATTCATCAAAAGCACTGTTTTACTGTAAAATACACAAACTAAGTATTTCTGTGGGAATTACTACCCTTAAACTAGAGCCATGAAGAAGCTGGACACTTTCTACAGAGAACTCTGGATGGAGACCACCAAATCCCAACCCAGAGGACAGCTCCCAGCACCCACCCTCAGCACCTCCTTTGATTCAGCCTGATGATGGAAAGCAGCAGAAAGCTCCAACAGAGGAAAATCTCACCACTGCCACCAGAAAGGCACAATCCCCAACTCCCTCGCACTCAAAAATTCCCTTTATTCTGGTTCTGTGGCACATAAGGGGTTCACAGCAGCTGAAATGCTCCTGCAATGCATAATGGGCTTTCCTTACCACAATGGATCATTATTCCATGGCGATCTAATCTAGTAATAGTAGATAATTCCAGTAATATGGATTTGCTTTAGTAAAAGCATTTTAAATTGCATTAAACACAGTAACACGAGAACGGCACATTTTGAAAATGGATATTTCTAATTCCTGGTGCGTAGAGGAGCAACTCCTGTTTCCAAGCCAAGGAGAAGCAAGTCTGTCTTAACACAAGGCCAACCCAAAATCATGGAATTGCAGAAAAGGTTGGAAAGATCCTCCAAGATCATTGAGTCCAACCACCAACTCAGTACCACTGCTAAACATCATCCCTGAGTGCGGCCTCAGTGCTGGACCTGATGTTCAAAATAATGTGACAAAGAGGAGAAAACAAACTAAAAGGCATTTTAATGAGTATTGTTGTCTGTTCCTTTAGGGCACAGAACTTTTAACCCCAAGGTGCAGCCTTCACAGGGGGCTGAACAGCACCAAACCACCTCATGAGCTTCACTTCCACAAGTGGATCGCTCCAGGTCTGTCTGGAGACAGCCTTCACAGGGAATCAGGAACCTCAGGAGCTGCAACACCCAGGGGACCTCTGAGTCCCTGAGGATCCCTCTGAGTGAACAATCAGCATGATGAAATACTTTTTGTGTGTTACAAAAGGAAATAGATGTTCTAAAAAGTACTCAGCAGAGGTCTCCAGATGTAATTGTGAGTAGGTGGTTTGGGCTGGGAGGGACATGAAAGCTCATCCAGTTCCAACCTCCCTGCCATGGGCAGGGACACCTTCCACTAGCCCAGGTTGCTCCAGTTCATTTGAACTCATTTTTGTGTCATTATGTTGGGTTTTGCTTCATCACTGCAAGTAGAAAAGTCTAAATTAAGACACTTGGGTTTACTACTTCAGTTACTCCTTAAGGCACCATTTAGTCAGAAGTAGTCAGGCAAAAAAGGGATGATTTTGGGTTTTGTTTTCAGGGCTTTTTTTCTTAATCTGGTTTTATTTATCTCCCATTTCTCACCTTAAAGCCATGCTTTCCATAGCCCTCTGTGTGCCCCAACCAAAATTCAGCTGGCACCTCCCAGAAATCCATCAGAATTCCTTTAGAGCTTCTGCAGCCAAGAGGTCCCTGCTTATCATGGGAGGGGAAAAACATTGAAAATATGATCAGCAAACAGGGAATATGGGCTCCACATAATAAACCCAAATGTGCTGGACCTGGAGAAAAGGAGGCTCAGTTTTCTCATTCCCTAGAATCAGTGCACATTGTGAGCCTGAACATATTGTCCTATCTTGATGTTGTTTAAAATAAGAAACCACAGTGACTACAAATTTGCTAAATAGCAAATACCTCCATTAGTTTTGGCTGCATCCTCCAGTGTTTTACACCAACAGCTTCTTCTGGGTTGCCTTCCTCCAGCCACTGATGGAGAATCCATCCCCTGCCTTTTGCTGGCCGCAGGCACTGCCGTGCTGACATTCCCATCAAGCCAGCAGTGCCAATCAATGGCCTCCCCAAAAAAAATCAATCCTGGCCCACATTTCAATCCCCTCACCCCCCCCCCCAACCAACACCCAGCCAGCAGGAATCGTTCATCCTTTGTGCACCACGAGCAAAGGAGCAGCTGAAAACACTTGACATTTGTCAATGCAGATAAGATTCCCTCGGCGCTGGCTAGGGGTGTTCACTCCTGGTATTGGAAATGCATCAAGGCAGAGCTGCAGCTCTACACAAGGACTCTCCAATCCAAAGCCTTTCAAAGAGCCAGAGGACATCCTGAAAGGAACCCACAAGGACCATGGAGTCCACCCCTAGTCCTGCACAGACCCCCCAACAGTCCCACCCTGTGCACCCCTAAGAGCTCTGTCAGCCCCAGGGCTGTGCCCATTCCCTGGGGAGCCTGGGCAGTGCCAGCACCCTCTGGGGAAAGAACCTTTTCCTGATCTCCAGCCTCACCCTGTGGTTTGATCCCTCTCTGCTGCATGTTAAGAAGCCATCGAGTAACACAAATAAATCCTGACTGCTTTCCCTCAAACTCCTCCTCGATACCCAAGGCATGTCCTTGGACAGGTTTTTTTGAACATCTTGTTCTCAAGCCACAGTTTGAAATTCACTGTACCCCTGCATCGCTGTCGTCCTCTACTCCTGTCTCCAGCATACATGAGGTTTGACCTTTTCAAATTTACATTTACAGCGTTCACAATCCTTGTGAGCTTTGCTACAGACAGGGAAAAAAAAAAAAGAGTTGAGAGGAATTTCTGGAATGGTGACTGGGCTGCTGATGTTTCCTAAGGCAAAACACACACTGCTTCTATTCCAGCTTCCTAATACCCTGGTAAACAAGAGAAAATTGATTGACAAAGGAACTCTAACTAGCTGGAATCTTCTGAAAGATGGAAAACAGACTTCCAGGGCTGCCCACACAAGTGAAGACGCTTCGGCAGTCACTGTTCAAGGGTAGCACAAACAATGCTCCAAATGAAGAATGCAGCAGGAAAAAAAAATGCAGCCCAGCAGCTGGATTTCCAACTGAAGGAAGGAAAGCCAGGCACTTCCAAAAGTGTCCCACCACATATCCAGCCTCATGCTTCTGCCTTCCCTTTGTGCTGCAGATGCCATGCTTGTTCTCCTGGTATCCTTGATTTATGTGGATCCCTTCCACCCAGCTGTCTCAGCTCCACACAGAGCCTCAGTGTGTTCCCAGGCTGTGGGAAGCCCAGCCTGGAGCAGATCTTCCTCTCCCATCCAGCCCCCAGAGGGAGGCAGGCACGCTTTTCCTAACACATCCACCACTTACAACACAGGCACAAACCCCAAAGCTCTGGATTTTAACAAGGCTTGGAGGGAGAGGACATGGAATGGCTCCCACTGCCAGAGACAGGGATGGATGGGATATTGGGAATTAGGAATTGTTCCCTGGCAGGGTGGGCAGGCCCTGAGAACTGTGGCTGCCCCTGGATCCTTGGAAGTGTCCAAGGCCAGGTTGGACTTTGGGGCTTGAAGCCACCTGGGATAGTGGAAGATGGTGGACCTGGAAGAGTTTTAAGGTCCCTCCCAACCAAAACCATCCCATGATTCTGTGATTTGCCAGCACTCCCATCCTATGAGACCACATGAGAGCAGAAACAGGCTCTTGGATGAGGATGACCAGCTCTGGATAACAATGATCCTCCTCATTTGTGTTTGAATTCCTTGGCTCGTGAAGGTACCACAAACTTTGGCTTCCTCAGCCCTAAATGCCCTTCAGTGCCACAGAACACCCGTGCCCAAATTTCCCCTTCTGATGTGTCTTTAACATTTTAAACATGGAAAATAACGGGCACCAAGAGGAAAGGCTGAGTTCAAGAAATGGCAGCAATCCCCAAGCCACTTTTCCAGACCTCCTACCCCAGACCTGCCACCCTGCCAGTCACTGGTCTCCTACCAAATCATGGAATCATTGAAGCTGGAAAAAAACCTCTAAGACCAAGCCCAACCATTCCCCTAACACTGCCAACTCCACCACTAAACCACGTCCCCAAGTGCCACATGCACAGTCTGGAATAACTTTGCCTCAAAACAAATTCATCTGCCATTTATAATGAATGGCTGAGATCCAAAATATTTTCTATTTCATCACCTTTTGACATTTCCAGCACAAGACACCAATGTGCTTGTACCAGACTGTTACAGATCAGAAGCATCTCCTCTGCTTTTAGCAATTTTATTTCCTAGAATACTCCCACTATGCACACTCCATCTGTCTTGTCCACCATCAATAAAATCCATTGATCAGTGTTAGCCACCAAAACCCAGCAGGAAAGGTAAAAAGAGGATAAGGAATTGAGAACTGACTGCAAAAGAGGCAGCTCCCAGGGCAGAGGATGTGGAATTACCATGAGTAGGGAGATGGGCAGCACAAACTTTAGGAAAGGTGAAAAAAAAGTAAGAAAATGGGACACAGCTGGTTAAAACAACATCTTCCTAGTCCTGCTTCAGGGTTTCAGCTTTGCTTGGGAAGCTCTGCCTGTGAAAGGGAGACTTCACAGTACCCACAGGCTTTGAGTAAAGAAGCCAACAAGTGAGAGCCACCAGCAGAGCTTTGTCCCACCAGAGGGGGAATCACCCAGGGACCAGCTGCTCCTGCTTTCCCCTGTCCTTCCAAAAACCAGGCAGCAGAACAGGGCACGGGGGTTTCTCCAGCAGTTTGGGATATGCTGTGCACACAGTTCTCTCAGTCCTGAAAAAACACAGCAGGAAGCAGAAGCAGCACCTTGAAGTCTTGAAAGGATGGCTGATTTTTTCACCCAAGAAATTAAAAACTGTAGTGTGCCAAGAAGAGAACAAACTATCAACAGGCTGCCAGGCTATTGTCCTGCTTTTTAAATTGTGATTACCACCACAAATTCCATCATCTGGGGCTAAGTGGAGCTCCAAAGAGATGTGTGGGATTAGAGATTAGTTCAGACAGTTGGAATTGTTCCCTCCACGCTTGGAAGGAGATGCAGAAGAGAGGGGAGTTTGGGGGGCTGTTTTGAGTTTCTTTGGTGTCCTCCAGCCTGGTCTCTCCTTGATTCACTTCATTTCTACTCAAAAAAGCCCTGGCTCTTCATGGGTAGGATGAGCTTTGCAGGACGTGGAGCTGTGACTGCACAGGCAGCTCCATGGCCACAGGTGCTGGGGACACCAGCCCTGCACTGTGCCTCAGCTAGTGGGGGAAAGGCAGAGCAAAAAAGGCACCAGGATGGGGCCACAGAAATGGGGGTTTTCAGAACAAGCCCCAAAACATGCCCCCAAGTGCCACATCCACACACCCTCTCACTCCCAGGCATGGTGACTCCATCACTGCCCTGGGAAACCTGATCACCCTTTCAGGGAAGAAATTTCTCCTAATTTCCAATATCCTAAACCTGCCCTGGCCCAGCCTGAGGCCGTTCCCTCTGCTCCTGTCCCTGTTCCCTGGAGCACAGCCCGACCCCCCGGCTGTCCCCTCCTGGCAGGAGCTGTGCAGAGCCACAAGGGCCCCCCTGAGCCTCCTTTGCTCCAGGCTGAGCCCCTGCCCAGCTCCCTCAGCCCCTCCTGGGGCTCCAGCCCTTTCCCTAGCTCTGTTTCCTGCCCTGGACATGCTCCAGCCCCTCAGTGTCCCTCTTGTCACAAGGGGTCCAGAAGTGACCCCAGGATTCCAGTGTGGTTCCCAGAGAGGGGGAGCTGAGTCAGCCCCCAGCTGGGGCAGCACCTTAGGCCAGGTTCCCTAAACACACATCAAAAACCATGAGCAAAACCACCTGAGGCAAAGCTGGTTTTCCTCTGTGGACACCATTAGAAACACAAACTGGTGGGTTTTATTCTGCACACACAAAATCATTATCTCTCCTCAGAAGTAGATGCTGTATAAAAACCACCACAAAGGACTTCGAACCTGCAGTTTGGAAACACACAGATCCAAGGAGCTCTTGTTTACCCACAGTTTAGGGATCTTCCCTCTTAAGGAGACACAGCACCAGTGTGGAGCTGGTGTTCCACCCAGGGGAAGGGACACCTTCCACTGTCCCAGGCTGCTCCAAGCCCCATCTAACTGGCCTTGGATATTTCCAGGGATCCAGAGGCAGCCACAGCTGCTCTGGGCACCTTGTGCCAGGGCCTGCCCACCCTCACAAGGAAGGATTTCTCCTCAATATCTCATCAAAACCAGCCCTCCTTCAGCTTAAGGCCAATCCCCCCCATCCCATCGCTCCATGGCTTTGTGAGAAGTCCCTCTCCAGCTCTCTTGTCAGAAGCCTTCCCTTCCCCATCTTGCTCCTGCATCTCATTTCTGCCTCTGCAGTAACTTTCTGATTGAAGCAAAACAACTGTGCCTGCAGACCAGCAAAAGTATTAATTAAAACAAAATAGTAATAATAAACAACCCCCTCCACCTAATCTAATACAAATTAAAAGCCATATTTTTAAGTACCAGGAACAAGTCAGTCAAAGCTGACTTTATATTTCCAAAGGACAGAGAACCTTTGCACAGATTCTCAGAAATAAACCATTTTCATTGCAACTCAAAATCCCAGCTGGAAATTCTAGTCATACATACCTTATCCAGAGTTCAAGGAGCATTTGGGGAACACTCTCAGGCACAGGGTGGGATTGTTGGGGTATCCTCTGCAGGGCCAGGAGCTGGACTGGATGATCCTTGTGGTTCCCTCGAACTCAGGATATCCTGAGATTTTATCATTTGATTTTTCACCAGTTTTTGTCTGTCTGATCCCTGGGAAGAGCAAGGAGCCAGGCTCCAGCCTGCCCGCCAAGAGCACTCCAGCAGCTCTGCTGCCAAAGGGTAAAAGGCTTCTTGAAGCATCTGCAGTTCTCAAGTTAAAGGGAACATCACTCACTAAACCAGCATAAAACAGAAGGTCCTGGCCTATGGATTCTGTGTTAATATTGACAGGTTGGAGCTCACAAGTAGCACTTAGAAGAGTGAAAGAATAATGAAAAACCCAACAGGAAGACTTTTTGTTGTGAAGAGCTTAAAAAAGTTGAGGAGCAAATCAAGGACCCAGAAAATGGTGAAAAAAAAAAAAAAGCAGAAATGTCCCCAGAAAACTTCCAAGTGTAGCCCTAAGTTCGAGAATGACAGCATCCCAGAGTATTTAACAATTTCCACTTAAGTCAAGCTAATAGAAAGACTGAACTTTAATTTCCACTGCATTTCTGCCAAAAGCCTTCCTTTAGCTGAGGATGGAAAAAGCATTCTCCCTCCTGCCTTTTCAGCTTGTTCTGGATCCACAGCAAGGAAAGGAGAATTTCACAGGGGCACAGAGTGACAGGACAAGGGGGGAACAGCCTTAAGCTGGAGGAGGGCAGGGCTGGATGGGATATTGGGAATTAGGAATTGTTCCCTGGCAGGGTGGGCAGGCCCTGGCACAGGGTGCCCAGAGCAGCTGTGGAAGCCAGGCTGAGGAAGGGCAGCTCCCTGAGGGGCTCCTAAACACCTCTGACACACCTTTAAAGGGGGACAAGGATCAGTAGAAAATTCCAAACAGAGAAAAGATCTATTTGATAGAGCCATAAAATCAACAAAAGCCCTCTGGGATCATCAAATCCAACTGTTCCCTCAGCACTGCCAAGGCCATCACTAAATCATGTCCCCAGGTGCCACATCCACTCGTCTTTTAAATCCCTCCAGGGATGGGGACTCCACCACTGCCCTGTGGACAGCCTGTGCCAGGGATTGCCTCCAAGGAGTAAAACCAGCTGGGAACAAGATCCCCAAGTGTGGAGAATGAGGGAGGCAGGCCTGTGAGTGCTCATTTCCATGGGGAAACTCTGAGGTTGTCCAAAACCTGCCAAAATTAACGATCGGAGAGTCCAGAGCAGGAAAAGATGGGTGGAGGGGAAAAACCCTGCATGCTCTCTAGTGTTTTATCAACATTTATTGATTTATTTTAAAAGCTGGGTGGAACATGGGGAATTAATAGACCACCATATGCCCATGTGCTGCATCTGCTACAGCGATTTATTCTTATAGTTCTTTTATTACCTTCTTTGGGAACTGAATGAGAGAAGGATCAGCATCCTGACACTTGGAAATTAGCTCGTTTTCACAACTGTCAGCAGGAAAACAGGAATTAATCCTCTAATTTCAGCCTGAAAAATAGTGAGAGCAAGCTGAACGAAGAAAATAAAAATAAAAATTGTTTCTGTGTTTGTAAGAGGAGGGGAAAAAAAAGTGCTTGGAAGAGCAGTGGCCTTATTATGCTGGCAAGACTACAGCCCATGAGATCAATGTTTTGATGAGCACAAGGACTTGTGCCAGAGGGGGACGGGAAGCAGGAGAAGAGACTTCAATGGGCTGAAAGCATGGAGAGAGGAAGAGGCAGGGAAATGGTTTGGGAATGAACTGGGTCAGGGGTGCGTTTAGGACAAGGGAGAGCAGGGAATGCCTGGACAGGGACATGGGAGCAGGGCAGGACCTCAGCTACCAGCCCTGAAGGCTGGGAGGAAAGAGGAGAGGAGGCAATGTGGTCACACTCACCTACGGGTGAAAGAGGATACTTAGAAGTGGAAAAGGAGAAGGATTTCCAGTGGACTTAGCACACCACAAGAGAAGCACCATCTGCCCAAGGCAGCCCTCACCAGGCAGGCTCAAAGGGAGCCCAGAAAAACTCAGCCAGCTCCCAGAACAGTTCTGTATCCAGCTTGGAGACCTCTCTAAGGTACCAGAGATTTGAAGTGAAGAGCAGATAAGACTTTTGTGGGGTTTGGCTGTTTTTTGGGGTTTTTAGCACCTCTCCAAAAGCCCTCCTGCACAGCAGCAGCAGCAGCACCAAGTTGTGTCCCACCCCAGGGCTGAGTTTGCCAAGGGGATTTATTTCGGGGCTTTCAATCCCCCTGGAGCTGGGAGCTGCATTTCAGCACTGCCTCTGCCTGGCTCGTGATCCCATGGCAGTCACAGTTTCTAGGTCAGAAAGAGGATTCTGTAACAATCACAGAATTTATTGAGTTGGAAGACACCCTGCAGGGATCATCCAGTCCGGCGCCTGACCCTGCACAGGACAACCCCAAGAATCCCACTCTGTGCCTGAGAGCATCGTCCAAACACTCCTAGAGAAACTCTAATTCGACTGAAATTCTTATTAAGAAAAACCAAGAAACTGAAACCCACAAGTAATGAAATACAAAGATAAACCTGCATCCCTTCACACAAAAACACTCATCACAGCAACCTTGGGCAGAAGCCCCGTGCTTCCACACCGGGAGCTCACGGATCAGCCTCTCGAACAGAAGATGCATTCCAAGACGAATTTATACACCCAGCATCCAGCGGGAGAGGGCTGGAAGGGAAGGAACAGCAAGTCCCCACCTCTCCCTTAAAGCAGGGGCTCTGTCCCCGGAGCTGAGCCCGGGCTGCCGGAGAGGAGCCGCTGGAGCAGCGCTGCCCCGGCCTGGCGTTCCAGGCTGCGAACAAAGGCGCCCTTAAATGTGGTTTGATTGACGCAAATCAGGAGCTGAGCGGGTGATTCATCGCTGTCAGAGCACAAAACCAGCACGGGGTGAACTCTCCCATGTGCTCCGAGGATCGGAGCACAAAACCAGCACGGGCCAAACTGACCGATGGCTCCGACCCTCAGCACAAAACCAGCACGGGCCAAACTGGCTCGTGGCTCCGACCCTCAAAGCACAAAACCAGCACGGGCCGAACTGGCCGATGGCTCCGAGCCTCAGAGCACAAAACCAGCACGGGGTGAACTGGCCGATGGCTCCGAGCCTCAGAGCACAAAACCAGCACGGGCCGAACTGGCCGATGGCTCCAACCCTCAGAGCACAAAACCAGCACGGGGTGAACTGGCCGATGGCTCCGAGCTTCAGAGCACAAAACCAGCACGGGGTGAACTGGCCGATGGCTCCGAGCCTCAGAGCACAAAACCAGCACGGGGTGAACTGGCCGATGGCTCCGAGCCTCAGAGCACAAAACCAGCACGGGGTGAACTGGCCGATGGCTCCGAGCTTCAGAGCACAAAACCAGCACGGGCCGAACTGGCCGATGGCTCCAACCCTCAGAGCACAAAACCAGCACGGGGTGAACTGGCCGATGGCTCCGACCCTCAGCACAAAACCAGCACGGGGTGAACTGACCGATGGCTCCAGCCCTCAGAGCACAAAACGAGCACGGGGTGAACTGGCCGATGGCTCCGAGCCTCAGAGCACAAAACCAGCATGGGCCGAACTGGCCGATGGCTCCAACCCTCAAAGCACAAAACCAGCACGGGCCGAACTGGCCGATGGCTCCGACCCTCAGCACAAAACCAGCACGGGCCGAACTGGCCGATGGCTCCAACCCTCAGCACAAAACCAGCACGGGGTGAACTGGCCGATGGCTCCGACCCTCAGCACAAAACCAGCACGGGGTGAACTGACCGATGGCTCCAACCCTCAAAGCACAAAACCAGCACGGGGTGAACTGGCCGATGGCTCCAACCCTCAGAGCACAAAACCAGCACGGGGTGAACTGGCCGATGGCTCCAACCCTCAGAGCACAAAACCAGCACGGGGTGAACTGGCCGATGGCTCCAACCCTCAGAGCACAAAACGAGCACGGGGTGAACTGGCCGATGGCTCCGAGCCTCAGCGCTGCGGGGCCGCGCTCAAACCGGGCCCCTCAGGGAAGGGAGGCGTCATTCCTCCTCTTCCTCCCCTCGCACCAAAGACATTCTGCATTTTCCCAGGTTGTAATAAATCTTGGGACACAAATGTGTAGTTAGCAGCTCGCTGTACCTCCCCGCAGCTCGGCAGGGAAGATTGGTGTGTCAAATACGGCACAATCCCGGCGGGGCTGAGGGATAACCCATGGGCACACTCCACCCCACTCCTGCAGTGTGACCTTTTCATGGCCAAGCCTAGCCTACTCCCTCTCTCCCCACTTTCCTTCCTCTTTTCCTATCCCCTGAGCTTCTCAAGAGCGGGGCCAGGCTGCTTTGGGGCCGGAACAAAAAAGTTTTCCCCCATTTTAAAAGGGGGCCTTGAGAAAGAGCCCCGCACCGCAGCTCTTGTGCTGGCTGCACTTCACAAAGCTCTGCACAGGGCAGCCACGGGTGTGGGTAATGCTGGGATCTCAGGATCACCCTGGAGCACACTGCAAGGATCCTGCCATACTCTGTGAATCTCAGTCCTAAAAGATTTACGAATTCAAGATGTGAAAAATGTGTATTTTATGATTGGCTTTTCGTAAATATGAAAATGAATATTATATGTGTTATGTCAGAAAGTGATGCTGTATTAATTTTTTTAGTAGTGTTAAATATAGTTTTAGGTTATAACAAAATGTTAAAATAGAAACTATGCTATGTAGGATACCTTTTTCAAAGAAAGGACTCACAGCCAGATAGCAGCCACAGGACACCTGAATCTTTCAGAGAAAGAGAATTTATTGCTCCATTATCAGAAGAAACGAACTTCTTCCCACCTTGCTTAGCCCTGAATATGCTGTCAGGATTCAGAGGAAGAAGTTGACACTGCCCAGACAGAATCCTGTGTTTGAATGGAATTTATGCATCATGGATGAGGTGTATGAATATGCAACAGGCTGTTGCTTTTAAGGGTTAATCCTCTGTTAACGTGGGTCCTTTTTTGGGCTTATTTTGCCCAGAAAAAGGTACCCAGACTGTCCATAATTCTTTGTTCTTATTGTCTCATATTGTCCTAAATCCTAATAGTCCAAATTTTTATTATTCTAATTATATTACTATTTTTATAGCCATTTTATTACTATTAAACTTTTAAAATTTCAAAAACAAGTGATTGGCATTTTTCACAAGGAGACACAGCACGGATCCCAAACACCTCGTTCTCCTAGCTGGAAAAAAGTGGGAATTGGGGGAAGGAAGAGCTGCTGGGCCACAGGAGGGTCCCTGCCACCAGCAGCAGGCTGGTGCTGTGCTGCTGCAGCTCTCACACCACACACAAAGACAGCAAACAAACTTCTACCATAATTAACTCATGAAAATGACACCATTACGTTCCTGCAAACAATTAGGAGACAAAAGAGAATGTACAAAGTTCCTGCCAACACCACCAAACAAACTGAAGACATTGTGTCATACTAATTTTCTCACAAACCATTTCAAGGCAAACATGACTGTAGGTAAGAAAATTCCAACATCCATGACTTCTGAGGTCACTCATCAATCCAAGGAACACCTTGGGGTGGAAAAGTGGAATTCAATGGATTAGGGGTGGAAAAGGGTATCAAGATCTGCCCAGTGGCTTGCACCAAACCTCTGCTCCTGAGCCTTCAGCTCTGCTAGCACAGCAATCCAAAGCCTCTGGATTCTGAGCTGGCTTTGCTGGAACAAGTTCATGTTTGCACCTGAGCTTCCCAAAGAGCTGCCCAGATCCATGCATCACCCACAGCCCTCTGGCTCCTGGTGTTTTGAAGCCTCTCCCAGCACCACCAGGATTTCCCAGCCGCTCACCTCTCATCCCAGCTGCCCCACAGTGACCCAGGGAAAGCAGCTCCCTTAGGGATGAGCGATGGAAGTGTCCTCCCTCCCAGCTCCACAAGGCTCACCTCCACCCACCTCTGCCTTGTGGTTAGCTGGAGATAAACCCTAAACCAAGCTGGCAGCAGCCTCCAGGACCCTGGGAGAAAGCAGACTCCAAGCAGAGAGAACCAGAGGCAGGGTAGATCCACACCAACATCTCGGTTCAGTGCACTCCAGACCCCCCTCCTGGGACACTGCCCCTGCAGCAGGCTTGGCTTTGCATCTCAGGCCTTGGGCTGGATGATGCTTGGGGGTCCCTCCCAGCTCTGGAGATTCTGTGCTTCTAGGAACCAGCGCTACTCCACTGCAGAGAAGAGATTTTAAATGAAGGGCAAAGCCTAAAAGAGCTTCCTTCCAGTGCCACACAACCCTTCCACCTGGTTCAAAAATGCCTTCAGCATCTCTGCACTGCTGCAGCTGGAGCAGCCTAAGGAGAAGTGATTCCATCAGCTCCAGCATTTCAGAACTAACTCCTGAGGGTGAAAACACAGAGGGAGGGGGAGCAGAACACAAGGAGAGATTTCTCAGAAACACATTACCACAAAAGACTGAAGCACACAAAGTTTAATCCCACAGCACTGCAGTTGTCACCCCTCCTCAGGTTCTGGCTTAGTCATCATTGGAAAAAAAACCCAAATACAACTCAAAAACAAAACCCTCCTGGAGTTTAGAAGTGCCCATGCAGTCATGGCAGGAGTTTTCCCCCCGGCACTGCTGCCCAGGAATCTGGCAAGATGTGCCTTCAGCTGTGCTCTCCAAACAACAGATCACTTCTTATTCTTATTTCAGGAAGGGATTCTGCAGGCAGGACCCTACAAGCAGCTGCCTGCAAGAGTCAACAGCTGGAAGCTGAAGCAAATTATTTTAAAAATAGAGAGGGCAGCAGGAGATCAACATGTGAAGATCAGGACAAGGTGACAGACAAGAGCAAATACTTTCATATACAGGATGAATTTCTATAGCTCTCAGGGTTTGGGGCTTAGGAAACTGTCAATGTGATGAACATCTTTAGGAAGTCCAGAAATGAAATCTTGCCTTGTTTTTTGGCTTAATGCAGGAAATCAGCTTTAATGACAACCTACAGCTAGCTCTGGAGTAATTTTCTTTCTGCTTCATTGACATACATGACAAGACTTTATTAGCAGGGCTAAAATTAAAAACAAAACATTTTTCCCAGCTGCACAGAATGCATAATGCACACACTGACACCTCAAGAAAAGAGACCAAAAAAATTATTTCAAAGCAATTCCATCACCTCTTTGTATTTCAGCTTTTCCTGGTATTTTACACGAGAATTTTCACACTGTGCACAACCACAGCCACAGATTTTTCATCATCAAGAATAACCACTGTCCAGCTTGTTTGCATGGAATCCCAGAATGACTGGGTTGGAAGGGACCTTAAAGCTCATCTCATTCCAGGGCAGGGACACCTTCCACTGTCCCAGGTGGCTCCAAACCCCATCCAGCCTGGCCTTGGGCACTTGCAGGGATCCAAGGGCAGTCACAGCTGCTCTGAGCACCCTGTGCCAGGGCCTGCCCAGCCTCAAAGTAAAAAGCCCTTCTTTTTTATATCTGATCTGAACTGAACCTCTTCTAGCTTAAACCCCTTAGCCTATCAATATTTTACATATCCTGTATTCTTCAACAGTGTGAAACTTTGAGATGTAAGCATTCAAAAACTTCAAATTGATGAAGAATCACCTCAAATTACACTCTGTTACAAAAAGAATTAAGTCATTTAAAAAGAATTTTGAAAAACCAAAAGTTTTAGAAGTTAAATGGCTTTAGGCCACTGAACTAGTTTGCTGTTTGGTACCCAATAATCCTTCCATAATTTTCCAAGTGGAAGCAGCAGCTCCCAAATGTTTCATCCTGCCAGGCATCCCTTCAACCTGGTATGGTTTTTAAAATCTTCCTGAACACAATGTTCCCTAAAGAAATGTTTTTATAAGAATCTTTCATCTATTCAGATGCTTCTTCTAATGATAGGATTTGGATTGTGTGAAATCCTAAAAATATCAAGCTAATTCAGGATCCGTGCTGCCCAATGGGATTGGGTGGTGAGGCACTGGCACAGGCTTCCCAGGGAAACTGTGGCTGCCTCTGGATCTCTGGAAGTGTCCAAGGCCAGGCTGGATGGGATTTGGAGCCCCCTGGTCCAGTGGAAGGTGTCCCTGCCCATGGCAGAGGTGGAATGGGATGAGCTTTAAGGTCTCTCCCAAGCCAAACCACTCTGGGATTCCACAGGACCGGTCTATGTAAGAGCCACATTTTAAAATTCCAGACAATAAATCATGCCCTCTGTAAATATGAGAAGCCTATTCAGGGTACAGATCTTTTTTAGGGTGTTCCACAGCACCACCTAAATTAACATCAAGAGGTGGTTAAACAGCAAAGGCAGCACTGAGGGATCTAATCCCACACTGGACATCTCAGAACTGCAAACCAGGTGAAAGACACCGGCCCAAGGAACTGTGCTCACACCTCTGGAAGAGCTCATGTGGGTGATTTCCAGTTATCCAGTCTGCAGCAGAAATATGGGTTGGCTTTTTGCTTCCTTTTAGAAATTTTAAGCAGGAGAGTTGGTTGAAAAGCTTCAGAAAAAAACTAAAAATGCAAAATCCCTAAAAGATTTTGCTTGAGCCCCTTTGTCCAGCATTAGAGAAGAGAAAGGAAAAGGAAGAGAGAAAGAGTAAGGAATTATGATTGTGGAAAGAAAATTTGGTTTTGCTAAGCTCTCAGAGTATTGCTGCAGAGAGAAGTCACCCAAGGAAGTGATCCTGCAGCACAGCAAAGCCCTCCCAGGACTTCCCCGTCCACCTCCAATGGAAACACTCAGGTAAAAAGCTTCATTATGGTAAAAAACACAAATCCTAATTTACAGGAGGTCAGCAAAAGCAGAGTCCTTGACACAGTGAGCAGAGTTTTCCCCTGGCTCCAAGGAGCTGGAACTCCAGCTCAGGGCATGATCAAGGAACAGAACTTCACTGCCTGTGTAATGAGTGACCAGACCATGAGAGGAACACGGGATGAGGCCATTAAAAGGCAGGGATCACCACAAATGCCGTGGCTCAAGGCTGCAGTGCCTCGGCTCTGCTCTGCTCTGCTGTGTGTGCCTGAAATGCTCTGTACCAGTTTGTTTGTTCATCTTGTGCTGCTCTGGCTGATTAAAACATGTCATTCACCCAAATAAAGCAAACATTGCCAGCACCGAGGAACTGTCTGCAGAGCTGACCCCAGTCATGTTCCTGGGGCTTTGACTGGGACTCAAAGAATCACCAAGTCCAGATATTTACTGTAAAACTGCACAGAACTTTCCAGATACATCAGGGATATGATTCCTGAAGAGCTTGGGCTGATCAATCACTTACATCACTTGGACACCAATTTGGCATTTAGGGGAAGGAGAGAGCTGGGGGTGCTCACCTGGAGAGGAGAAGGCTCCAGGGAGAGCTCCAAGCCCTTTCCAGGACCTAAAGGGGCTCCAGGAGAGCTGGAGAGGGACTAGGGACAAGGCATGGAGGGACAGGACAAGGAGGGATGGCTTTAAGCTGAAGGAGGGCAGGTTTTGATGAGATACTGGGGAGAAATCCATCCCTGTGAGGGTGGGCAGGCCCTGGCACAGGGTGCCCACGGAAGCTGTGGCTGCCCCTGGATCCCTGGAATTGTCCCAGGCTGGGTTGGATGGGGCTTGGAGCAGCCTGGTCCAGTGTAAGGTGTCCCTACCCATGGCAGGGTGAGGAATGGGATAAGTTTTAATGTCCCTTCCCACCCAGACTATTCCATAATTCCCTGAAATTCAGTACAGCAGAGAGCCAGGTAGGGAAAGGGCACTTTCCCATCAAAATCCCTGAGGAGCAGGGAGACTCTGAGCCCCCGCTTTCTCCGCAGTGGGAATCTCTGCCAGTTTACTGAGCAGTTTTCCACCCCAGCAGAACACAAAGGCCCTGGAGCTGGCCCTTGGAAGAGGCACTGGAGCTATTTATAGCAGCTCAAGGTGTGTGCTGCTGCTGCACACAGGGAGCAGCTTGTTTTCCCAGGAATTGATCTGTACGGGCGGATTATATAAACAGTTGTTTCTCGCTCATTTCCACACCGCCGGCATCTCCCGGGGTAAAAACGTGCCTGTCAATACAGCAGCTGCTCGCAGGCAGCAGAGCTGGCAGCAGCTGCGACGCCTCGAGCTGGGCATTCTAGGTGAGCTCGGGAAAGATGTTCCAAAAATACAGCTGCAAAAGCCGTCACATGCAGCTGGATGCAGGCAGAGGAGAGCCATAATCTCCTTCCACGCTATTCTTCTGCTGTTTAAAAAAGCCTAAAGCCAATTCTCTCCATTTCACTCACCATAAATCCTGGTTTAAGCCTATCTGCACGAGCCTTTCGGATGATTTCTATGGGAAGCTCTGTATCCAGCTTCTGTTTTGGGAAAGTCCAATTTCTCTGAAGGCTATTCCCTTCTACTTCAGTAGTTATTTGCTCCTGCCCCACAGCATTCTCCAATGATTCTATCAGAGCAAATAAAGACTGGGAAGCAGCTATAAACAGGCAGAGAAGCAATAACCACACGTGTGAGCACTTTCCTTTATCTGGCATCATCCAGGGCACACCTCATCTCTTTCAGGTTAATCAGATTTTCAGAGCAGGACCCAAAAGCTGCAGTTTAACTCTACGGTATGAGGAATGTTCCCTGCACAGAGATTCCTTATCGCTTTTCCATTTTAAAATTTAATGACAAACTGGAGGAGAGAGAGCCAAGACTGCAGCCTGCTTACTGTACACTCAGAGCTCAAGGCCCTGAAACTCGCTTTCATCTACAGCAGAAGCCACTGGAAAAGAGGGGGAAAACCACCAGCAAGCCTTTGTTTTCCCCCCAGTGATGTACCCAGGTTAATTCTGCTGGCTGTGCATTGCAAAAGCAGCGCTCACCTAAAGGGCTGCCGGGCTGTTGAGCAATGCTCCGACCTCTGTCGCAACTGCAGAAGTTAATGCTGAGCATTGCTAGAGAAAGCTCATCTCTTCCAGTTGAGGCAGCAGTGTATCACATTAGGGAGCCCAAGGTTTCACCTGAGCAGCTGCTTTAAAACCCAGAGGAATTCAGCCAGCACCAAAACAGCAGACCTACCCCAACAGGTATCCCTACACATCCATTACTACACCCATCCCTACATATCCATTACCACACCTCTAAGCCTGCAAGAGCCTTCCCCAAGAGTCATAAACCCTTCGACCTCCAGGCTATCACACTCCACACACATCCTGCTCCAGCCTCAGCAGGTGAGAAGGCATTTTCCTCCTCACATCTTAACCAGAAGTGCACAGGAGACCTTTTTTCATTCCTTTAGATACAAAAAAGACAAGCTCAAGTCAACCCTGGCCAAGTGAATGCAAAATATTGTGTTTAACCAGTACTGTCCTCACTGCTGGCTGCTGGCCCTCTCTGGGGATGGAGACAAGCTCATGGAATCACACAGTGCTGTGGGTTGGAAAGGACCTTTAGGATCATCTCATTCCAAACTCCCTGCCACGGACAGGGATGTCACCCAGATGCTGCTTTCTGCACGGGAAATGCACATATGCATTGGTACATTTGTGCATAAATATCCATATTCAATATGTGTTTTGGACACACAAGCATATCTAACACCAGTAGAAATTCCCATTTATCAAACTCCTGTACTATTGGCTGACCTTACAGTCTTCCTCCAGACATTTATGAGGCAAGACACTGGAAAAGCTGGAATTTGGGGGGATGGTGGCAGGGGATGAAAGCAAGGCCTCCCTCCCAGCATGGATGCCACCGGACAGCAGCTCCTCCCAGCTCCCTTCTCTTTTTAAGGGAAGATTACAGAGGAGCAGCTGCCTTGGGGTGAGATGTGAAACAATCAGCATACTCTGTGCCATGCTCCAGCAGTGGCAGCCAACCTGCAGGTGAGTGCAGCCCACAGAATTGCTATTTTGCTAAAAAGTCCAAAATACAGACGGGTTAGCAGCAGAGAAAATGGCATTTCACTCCACAGGCTTCATCCACTATGAAATTTGGGGAAAATCTATTCCACACATACATTACCAGCTGCCTGAAACCAGCACCAAAATGTACTCCTGTGTCTGCAGGCTCTGTGTCCAGGATGTTAATTAGTGCTCCTTTCCCTCCTGCCACGGGATGAGGGCCAGGTATACGCTCTGCACAAGTCAGTGTGATTAATCTGCCAAATCCATGATTGGCTGCCCATCACGTAGGAGTCCCACAGTTAATTCACAGCTCCAGAAGACACAAACACATTTCATGCCTTCCTGAAGCCAGCCAGCATCAGCTGCCTCCTCCCTGCAGAGCTGACAAGGCTCACGGATTTAAACCCACGATTCCTTGGAAAACAGACTGGAATAGTGTGACAAATTGAGAAAGTCTGCAAGTTAATTTGTATCAGCCTTTAATTACGTTCGTTTCTAGAGGTTTCCCTTTATTATTGTCTTGCTGTCAGGGTTAAATTAAAAGGCGTTCCAAGTGCATCCCCCCTAAAACAGGCACAGGTTTGAGAAAACTTGACCAGAGCAGCCCTGGATCCCTGGAAATGTCCAAGGCCAGGTTGGACAGGGCTTGGAGCAGCCTGGGATAGTGGAAGGTATCCCTGCCCAGGGAACTGGATGGGCTTTAGGTCCTTTCCAGCCCAAACCATTCCGGTATTCTATGGAAAGTTCCTTTTGGGAAACCTTATGCTCCAGGAACCAGATCTTAGACAAGAGTCCTTATAGGAAACTTAGTGCTTTCTGCTGCAGTTGGAACAGTGGGATTTGGGGCCAAGGAAACCCCAAGAGCAATAATTAAAGCTTAAAAAAAAAGTGAATTACAGCTGGATGAAAACATTCAGTAAGTGACAGAGAAATACACTGCACTCGAAACCATGCTGGGTTGAAACTGCTCACTTCCTTCCTTTTTCACATTTAGTTCACTTGTTCAGGACCTATTTTCTATAATTCCTATTTGGAGAACATCCATTACCTGTCTATTCATGGAGCTATCCAGACAGGACCCACCCAGGCTCATACCTGATGCTTTAGCAAATCCAAGTCTAGTTCAGCATCTCTCTGCCAGCATCCTTCTCCACTGAGCCATCATCATCATCCCTGGACCTTCCTGGCAACCTGAATACCTAAAACTACCCTCCAACACTTCAAAAAATCCCCACTGCACCACAGAAAGAAGCAGCACAGGAGAGAGGCAGAGTTCAGGAATACGGAGGGCAAGGACACAACTGGGGCAGAGCTGTTGCTGGTTCCCCCCACAGCGGACAGAAATATCCCCATTTGTGTAAATACAGCCTTAGTCAACAGGGTGACAAATCCATACAGAGATAAATGTCACCCGCTGACGTCAGTACCACAGCAACCTAATCAAAGTACAGCCTTCAGCTATTTTTAAACCACAGTTCAAGTATTTTTCTTCAAAATAAAAAAAAAAAAATTGTTAAAACCCATCTTAAAAAAAAAAAAATCTCGTGAAAAATAAATGTATTTAGCAGTAAAACAGCTGAAATATTTCTTTCTCTCTGGTGCTGTGGCCATACAATAAAAGCTTTACCCAAGCTTGAAACTTGCTGTTCCATCTGATGCGTCAGTGCACTAGAAAGCAAAAGATAAGGATTTGGAAAAGCGAGCACATCAGATTGGCACTGGCCTTTGTATTGGAAATTTACCCAGACAGGTTAAAAATAACACGGGGAACATTGGGAGCCATGCTGAAGGTCGCTGGCGGCCGAGCTGCTGTTTTTATAGTAGGAGCTGCCGGGCACACGTGACGGCCCCTGCCAGCACTTGTGTCCCCAGCACACGCCGGGATCCCCTCACAGAGCCTGCTCAGGACCAGCACAGCAGAGGAGCTGAGCCCAAAGCTTCCTTGAGGGACCTGTTTTCCTTCTCAAACGCAGCCCTGTGTGACTGACACTGAAGGGAGTCGTTCCTGCCCGCTGGCCAACATTCCCGTTCTGCACTCCCGTGGCTCTCAGGGCCGGTGTCAGTGACACAGCGGTGCTCACACAGAGCTCGGCACACGGCTCCCCAAGCTCAGTGAGAAGAGCATCAGCACCTGTGCAAGAGAGCCGGGCAAACATCCACCACCATGAGCAACCCGAGGGGATGTTCCCCATGGTGGCTCACCATCGTCTCCATTTAGGAAAAAAAATCACAGAATCCTCAAGGTTGGAGAGGCCTTCAAGATCATCCAGTCCAAACACCAACACAGTGCCACCATAATTGCCCTCAGTGATACCCCCAGGTGCCTCTGGAATGTTTCCATTGCACTAGCTTCTGGTGGGGCAACTAACTGCACCACCCTCCTTTCAGTGATATTTTTTTCTTTCTATATCCAATATTCAATATCCAATCTGAACCTCCCCTGAGAGGCCACCTCCTCTCATCCTTTCACTTGAGGCACAGCAGAAGAGCTCTGCTCTAACCCCCACTTCATGACAACCTCTTGTCAGGTAGTTGTAGAGAGCGATCAGGTCCCCCCTGAGTCTCCTCTCCTCCAGAAGGAGAGCTGGAAAGGAAGCAATTCCAAAATGGGAACAGCTAATTCTGGACTTCATGGATGCAAGAGGCTCTGCTGCTTCCTTGCAGTTGTAAAGTTTTCCGTAAACACTTCATGTGGGGGTAAAGTGTCTCCAACAGTTAAATCTTCAATTTCAGCTCAGACTCCATAGGCAGCATACAGAAGTCACTACTGGGTGTTGGCAGAGTTGAGCAGTGACCACCTATCATGCACCCAAGTCCCCTTTCCATGCTGTCCTTCAAAGGAGAGGTGGCACGGATTGGATGCTGCTGGGAATGTCTGGCAGCAGGCGCTCACATTGATCTCTTCTCCTTGTTTGCTGGTTTTAAGGGAAGAAACTTGCTTTTTAGGAGGAGCAAGAAGCTTTAATTCTTCCTTCAACTGGAAAGTACAGCTCATTTAAGGGTTTCTTGAAGTTATCTGTACTTAACAGAGGGATGCCCAAAACGGGTTCTGCTCCCACAGAAAAACTGGATCTCCAGCCCCTGTGGCCTTACTCAAGCCCAAACTCCACAGGTAAGGACCGGTTGCCAAGGGCTTCCAAGCTTAACTGGACAGAAGGAAATAAATCTTCAGCAGCAAGAGAACAAATATCAGCACAGGAGGATGAAAAACACAAGGGAAGGGAAGAGGAAAATTCCCATCGGCTCCTACTCGGTGAGATCACACACACGCCTCAACTCGTGAAGATGCACATGAAGACCAAGACAGACGTACATCAATGCCTCTCTCAACCAAGGGCTTGCCTTATTTAATGGAAGGCAGCAGAGATAAACCTCTGGGATAAACTAGCAGTGGAAGAATCCATTTCCCCACCAGAGAGAATCAATAATTATCCATTTTCCCTTTTATCCTCCTCGTCGTTCAGCGAATGGCAGCAAACGAGCTAACTGCAGCTCCCATCTGCTCCCCTCCCAGATGTTCCTCCAGCTCCGGAATCCCCGGCAGAGCCCGCACCAAACCTGTTCTGAGGGGATTCTCTTGCCAAATTTAAACATGACAAGCAAAGCAGCTTCCCTAGGAATGCTAAATTTAGTGCAGCTTGACCGCGTAACCCACAGAGCTGGACATGCAGAGGGGCTCTCCCGGGACTCAGCACTTGTGTCCAGCTCATTTCCAGTTGGGAATACACTGGCTCATGGATCTGGAGTAGCACACAGACTCTAATTACATTAAGGAACACAAGTACAGAATAACAAAGTCTTTAAGGAAGAGCCATGCTGAGAGCTCCAAGGTCCCCCGCAGCACTTTCCCAAATAAAACCCCACATTCGGGGAGGGGGGGAAGGAACACAAAGTGCATTTACTGTAACGCTCGCAGATGAAAAATTGTAATTGCTCTGCCTTGACATCTGGTTTCTATTTCACTCCCATTCTATCAGGTTACATAACAAACAGATGATGCACCAGAGCCCCGGAGTTCTTCAGCAAGTCTTGTGCGGATTTGGTGTTTACATTCCTCGGCATAAAAATTCAAGCTATGCCACACACACAGGCATGTTCGAGGCAGACAGAGCGCTCGGAGACAAATGAGCAGTTTGCAGAGGAAAAGGAAGGCTGATTGGGGAGTGTGGGCGTGTTTTTAATAGAAGATTCCGTACAGAAAATCCTCCGCTGTCCCGATCCAGTTCAGGAATTGAGTCTGCACACGACGGCACAGCTCGCAGCTGTGCAGACGGAGTTTACAGGAGCGAGCCACAGGGAACGCACGAGTTTACAGCCGGGCGAAACACTCGGCTGAAGCCAGTGCCAAATTTAATGATGCAAACCACAAATTCCATCCTGCCCTGTTATCTAACCAAGCACGACCTCTGGGGCCTTCCTCCACCTTCTCATTTGGGGTTGGTTTGTTTTTTTTTTTTTAAAGAAAATGGCACTTTTCACTCACTTCAGCTGTCACAGTGATTCACAGCCTCAAGAGCACGCTGGAACTCAGGCATCCACTTCGCTGACCTTGTCCCCAGACATCACAGACTTTCTTCTGAGTCAACAGCACATCCTTCCTCGGCAGCAATTCAGGAAGTCGTGCAGCGCTAATAAAGCTGACTCAGCTGAGCACAGGTCCCAGAGAATCCCCTTTCCCTCCCCAAAACACTGGCACACAGGAATGAACGCACCAAGAGCTGGAAAATCATGGAGCTCATGCTGCTCCGGTGCTTCTCTCTGAAATTTGATCTGCAATAATCTTGATTTATTCACAAACCCCCCCTATTAATGGAAAATTTTGTTCACAAAATATTTTCCACGGTTCACACAAACAACAAATAGCCCCAAACTTTAAGTCTCCCCCAAGCTTCTTTAATTGCCAGCCTGGCCTTCTTTATCTTCACCTTTTGGGCCAGTAAAAGCACCAAATTAGCAAGCACCAAAATAGCCAGAATAATAAACTCATCTCACACATGATTCTATATGCTGTTCCCATTTTGGGCTCTCTGTTTTGCTTCTTAGAGGCCAAAATAACCTTGTGCTTCTCACTGTCAGGCAGGACACTTGTTCAGGGTGACATTCAGCTTCCTAAGGTACAACCCAGCCTGGGGCTGGTTTCATACCTTCAGGAGAGGCCAATTCCCATGAGGACTTGCCAACCTCACCACCACAAGTTATGCTTGAAGGAAGTAAGCCTGGGACCCTCTCTCAACTGCAATGCAAGGGTGTAAAATGTGTCCTGTAAGAGGGTACAAGATCCCCGTGCCGTGTTTGGGAAACGCCTGCCAGGGCTCCCTGTGGATGGGACCTCTCCGAGCAGGAGGTCACTGACATTTCAGCTGGAGCCAAATATGAAAATAATAAAAGCCCTGATGGACATTGCTGCAATGCCTGCTGGTTTCCAAGGCCGTGGCTGGCTTTTCTCCTCACGCTGCCCTCACACAAATCTGCACACACCCACGCGCCGTGGTGAGAGGGGCACACCAGAAATGGTGCAGGCATTAGTCATGGGCAGGCAAGGGGAGAAATGCTCCAAAATACCAGTTTTCATGAGGCCTGTTCCTCAGGTACTACAGGTATCTCTCCACTGCTAGCTCAGGCAAACACAACAGCAAAAAAGGACATTTTCCTGGCCAGAGAACTACTCCTGGCCACGTCTTAACAAGTTTATCATTAAGCAGCAAGAAAGCAATTAACAGTATTGACTTCGAAGAAACACACAGCACTAGGTGCATTCCACTCCTTACCACGAGGTGTTTCTCCCTCTGTTTCCACCCTGGACTAGGTCCTTAGAAAGCCCACAAAGCAGCAGTTTAGGGGAAGAAAGAAGGGAAAAAGAAAACAAAAAAAATTTAAAAAAAACCCATCCAAACAATGTTACCTCCCATTACAAAATTCCAACAGCTAAAATACTTAAGGTGTCCCATGGAAATTCCATGGAAATTAAGCACAGAGGACAAGAGCAAGGGGCAGAGGGAGCACTGCTGTAGACAGCAGCCCCAGCACCGACACCTCAAGGGACAGCAGTTCCTTACTCCAGGACATAACTTTACACCTATCCACACTTCACTGCTCTTCTTCAAGCACCCAAATGAATGTGTTTATTCTTCCATTTCACCTCCAGTTGTCCATCCACTAAAATCCATCAGGGATTTAGTCTGTGGTGATGCCATGTTTATAGCTGGTGAAGGAGTTCATGGGTTGTGCTTTGGATATCTCCTACTGCTGCTGGGGGCAAGCCAGGCAGCAAAGGGGTCCTCTCCAAAATCAGCACACAGCCCAGTCAAAACACATCCTGGAGCATGCCAAGGGCAGAACAGGGAAGCCCACAGGGAGGCCAAGAGATGCAGAGAGAGTTTTAATTCCGTGCCTCTCAACACCTGTATTTCAAGCAGCAAGCAACACTCTGAGGAAAGGGACAGCAAGACTGACTAGCTCAGGGGCCAAGATGGAAAAGCTGTTTCTCCAGCACCAAAAATTGTAAGTGCTTATTCATCCCTGCTTGTCATCTGTAAGCAAACTACTCCTCCATTCACTACAGGCTGGCAGAATGCAAAGGCGTCGCGCAGGAGCCTTCCCCTGTACTATTATAAATGATGCTATTTTTGCCTCTGAGCCTCCGGTAGCACGGATCCCACATCCCTCACAGCCTCAGCCCGGCTCCCTGCGCTCTGCTATTGTGTCTTCCTGAGCCTGAGGTGTTTTCCTGCTGCAGCTTCACCTGCTGAGAGCAGAGCTGTGCCCACGTGCCTTCACCGTGTACAGCCACTCATTTGGAGCACAGGACAATTCATCCAGAGCCACACTTGCCCAGCGAGTCCCGGTCCCATCTGGGCTGCACCCCCCGAGCTGTTGGCACTCCTGGCACCTCTGGTAACCAGGGAAGAGCTGCCACAGCCGTGCCAGGCACCAAACCCAGCACATCCCATCCCGTGTGTTCTGCCCTCTCAGCTCTTCTCACCAGCACCAAGCTTTCCCTGCTGCCAGACAAAACATCTCCCAGCTGCCAGCACGCGGCTGGGCTGGCACGGCCAAGGGCACCAGGCAGAGGTCAGCGGCTCCAAGAAGCCACACAGCAAGGCATGGGATGCTCAGAGTGATCCCTCGTTAGATGTGGCAGCATTTGTCTTCCTGCACCCACAGCAGCGCTTTGTGAACCCCACAGTGCTGAGGGGAAAACACCCCACACACTTCAGTTCATTGTCCCAACACCTAAGAAAGAGCTTGCGCTGAAATTACAATTTGGGGACCAGAGACAGCACAGCTCAAATGCTCTGCCTGCATCCAAGACCTGAGCCAGGAGATGTGGAAGCTCCGAATCAGAAGTGCTTCAATTAAAGGACTCAGCAGATGACCAGTGAAGGTGGCCAGCAGCCTCCACTAGTTCCAGTTTGGGAGGAGGAGGAGGAGGAGGAGGAGGGAGGAGAAACATCCCAGGCAGATTTTTCCTCCCTACATCTTTCCCTGTGCACAAAGGTATCCTTAGTCAGGGAAATCATTAACTTGGAAGAGGCAGAGGGGTAAATAACGCAGATCTAAGCAGATAAATCACGGAGAATTTGCCAATACCGAGAATATATTAACAAACCAAGATGTTATTAACAACTTGCAAATGTGACAAAGCTAGTGAGGCTCACAGACACGATGGAAACACAGGCTTGGTGGGAAACAGTAAGCAAAAATATTAAAGGAGCAGATACTGAGCATTCTGCCTTCTTCAAAATCTTTGAAAGCTGTTGGTGAGATGGTGTCTTTGCCAGATACAATCTCACCAACAACGGTTCCTAAACACTACCTACTGCTTCTTACTGCAAAATAAAACCAGGTTAAGATTTTGGGGGGTGAAAAACCCACTAATGTTCAAAGGAATTAGTCCCACAGTTGTTTCTTGCAAGAGAAAAAAGGAGTTTCCAGCGAGGCAGAACTCATCTCCCAACACAAGTGTGTATCATACCTCTGCCTGCTCAAGCCACAAATGTTTATGTGCCTAAACCAACTACTGTATCATTATTTCTGAATAAAAACAAGCTCCTTCTGCAGAGCTCTCTGGCTTCAGGAGCCTGAAAAGCCAAACAAGACACCACAAGCAGACCCCTTTATGCCAGCTCACCTTCCCCAGGAGGGAGGGTTCATCCCACAGCAGAGCTGGGCTGCTGCAACTACAGAACCCAGCTCTGGGGACTGGTGGCTCCTGAAGGGACTCTCCTGAAGAAAGCAGCCTGCCTGCCTCTCCTGAAGAAAGCAGCCCCAACCATGAAACACAAGCTGAAATAGGAAGGAAATATTCATTTTAGAGTCCACGTGTTTTTTTGAACACTTCCAGGGATGGCAACTCCACCACTGCACCGAGCAGCCTGTTCCAGTGCTTTACAAGAAAAAAAAATTGACCTCAGGCACAAAGGAATTCAGAGACTCCTCAATGTGGGATGGGCATCTCAGAGAGCTCCCAGAACCAACAACCACCCCATGTCCCAGCCTGATCAGCGGGCACAGGGGATCTCCAGCTCTCCAGCACCCAGGTCCAGGGGAGGGGAAAAAGCCAAGCACACCCTGAGCTGCCACAGCTTCACTCAGCAAACTGCAGCTCTGTGTTTACCCCAGCATCACTCACTGCCCACAGCATGCCACGTGATGCTCTGTTCAGAGGCACCACAGACACCTGAGATGGGAAAATGAGAGTGAGTGTGTGTGTGTGTGTGTGTGTGTGTGTGTGTGTGTATGATCAGCAGGCTCCAGCACCCTGACCCAACACCAGGCTGTGGAAAAGCCCAGCCCAGCCCTAAGGAATAAACCCTGAACAGTTCAGACAGAAGGAGCCTGGACAGACACACAGCAGCCACATCAGGGGAGCTGCTCTGTGCCCACTGCAGAGCCTAAACACCACCCTGGCATCAACAAGAAGAAAGAGAAAAGCAGGAAAAGCCCATGCAGCCTGCACCCCGACACAGGCACGGGCAGGGAGCTGCCAGAGAGCCCCAGTGACACAACCCCCGCTGCCTTTTCCTCCAACCTCAACCCCTTGGGGCTCCCCCAACACCACCCTGCACATCACAGACCAAGGAATAAACAAACTGATCAGAAAAATGCTTTTAAACCTGCGTTTTCACTCTCAAACCTCGAGCTCTTATGGGGGAAAAGGGTAGCGGGGACATTTTTGCACACATTCTGCATTTTGGCCAAAACACATAAATCTCTCCGTGAATATTAGTGTGCAGCTCCAGAGAGGAGGAGGAAGGCCAAGGGAACAAGATGAGAAATCCTGGAAAATACAGAGTTTATCAAATCCCTACATGAGGCTGAGAGCCAGCCATGCTCTCCTTCCTGGCAATGCAAGTCACCTTTGAGCAGACAGTGTTCTCCCCAAAATAGGTGTTCTGCCTCTGGAATTTCTTCCAAACCCATCAAGGCCCCCCTTCCAGTGTTGATCCATTGGCATGCACAGAATGGGTTGTTTTTCAAAGGACAGAAGGAATACCTGCAGAAGTTTATAATGGAACAGTTTGGTTTAGAGCAGCTACAGCTGATTTCTCAAAACTGGCAAAAATACCTGCCAAGAGTTTTCATCCACAGCTGGGATATTGAGGAATTTTCCCCCACCCCTCCACCAGCAGTTTGTGTTTGTATTTTGATGTAGATTAGAGAATAACAAATAATATTTTAAAAAAATCTAAATTTTAGAAATGCTTCTAGATCATTCTTATTCTCAAGTCTGCTCAACTGCTCCATTTAGAGGCAGGGCAGCTGTGGGGGCAGTGGGAGGAGGAACGTGCTCCAGGAAAGGCCAGAGAGCAGTCCCACCAAGGCACTCTGCAAGGAGGAACCTCTGCAGACAGCCAGCAGTTTCCATCCCACTCTCTAGCTGCCAATGGATGGTCCCAGCCTCTCCAGCAGCTCCCTGAAGCTTCCCTAGTGCAGGAGGATGACCCACTTTCCAGGTTTCTCACCCCCCTCCCCATTTCCAGCAGCATTCAGAACGCTGTTTGCACAACAGCTGTTCCAGCAAATGGCTTTGCAGAAAGTCTCTTTCATCTGGTGGCTGGAACATCTAAAGATCAAGTCCCTGTTGCCCAATGATTTGGGCAATCACTCCCAAAACATCACGTTCTTTTGTGCAACTGCTGTCCACCGTTTCTCCAACAAAAGCAAACACCACAAATACCAGTCAAAAAAAGATAAAATTAAAAAAGTAAAATAAAAAAAATTTTAAAAAACAGAGTCTGAGCAAGCAGCTTGAGAAGGAGCCTCCCAAGTGATGCGAGGTGAAGCAGTGAAACGAGGGCTGGGAGTCACTGAGCAGAACCTTGCTCACAGCCACAAACACACTCCTGCTTTCCCAGTAAATCAAACAGATGCACCCAAACCCATTAAGTTCTAAGCTGCAGAACAATACATATCTTTATAACTGGAGCAGAATTCCAGAAGTTAAGGAGGGGTGGAGGGTGAAGGGGCTGGCAGCACAAAGTGCAGCAGCTCTGCCAGCCCAGCCTTGCACCCTTGGACTCGACCACCCTGCAGCTGCAGAACTGGGACCTCTGGCCTGCCTGGGGGCACGCTGGAGTCCAAGAGTATTTACGCTGACAGAGACAAGCGAGGGCTGTGACGATTTATTGACGCAAGAGCTATTTTGTGCTCCATGCCAGAAATTAATCAGTGGAGGAGGAGGAATTCTTCTTAAGCGCTTTGGTGAGCTGCTAAAAACAACAGGCTGAGGTCTCCCATGACAAACACCGCTGAAAAGAGAGGAAAGGAAGAAAAAAAAATTCAAAGGGCAACTTCCACAGAGCAGCCTCTTCAGAAGGATTCAGGAATCAGGCGGTGCCTGAGCAGAACCTGCCTGCGTAACTTTCCTTGTGAAAAAGAAAATACATGAGAGGAATGAATCACACCTTTCCCAAACATCTGTCAACACAACTTGGTGCTGTGTTTGTTCAGATCAACCTGTCTCAAGTTTATTTGGGGGAGGTGGAGGTGGTGGTGAAGGTGTAGTGACCCTTCAGGTTGGCTCTACCTGCTGCAGTTCAGATAAAAAGAAGGAAACCAGGGGCAACAGTCCCATCACCTCCTTGAAAGAGTTACTGCACAGAGCTCCACTTTGAAGGGAAAAAATGAAAAAGAAAAGAATCTTTAATGCAGGCTGAAGGAATAGCATCAGCCCTACCTGCCAAGAAGACATCATGATAAACCTGTCAAGAGTTACGAGCCTGCAGAACAGGCCTTGCACCTGCTGGAAAGGAAAAAAAGGAAGGGAAAAAGCCATCTAATGCCAATCAGATTCTTGCTGCTGGCAGGGAAGAGATGCCAGAGCCCTTCTCCTGGGTTTGGTAAGCTGTGAGGATCACATGCTTTCCCCTGGCAGAGGTTCTGTGAGACCACTGGCACCTTAGTTAGAATAAAGCAAGTTCTGGGAAGTTGCAGAGATTTTTCCTGAAGCGACAGACGTCAAGGATTCAGTACTTGGATGGACTTGTGGAGTTTGGTGTATGATCTTTTTTACTGTTTTGGATGATTTTATGACCATTAAAGAGAGGGTTGGTCTAGTTCAGGCTTTTATGTCTTCCCACAGGAGCAGCTCAAGCATTTTCTAGATCAGGAGTTAAAAAAAACATTTAAAACTGTTTCTCTTTATAGGCAGCATAAAATAAAGGTCACAGTTAACAGAGAGGGTTAAGCCTTGCTTGAGTAGAAAGTGCAAGTTTTGAATGCCGAAACAGAAGAGCAAAATACAATTCTCAAGGGATTATTTTAACATCACCACCAGGCTTTAAAGGTTTCCTGCCTGAAGAATTGTCAATTGATGAGAACTGCCGAAACCACCTTTCCAGCAGCAGACAAAAAATCCAGCTGCTCTCAGATCTCTGAGCAGATCACCCAGCCGGGGCCGCGTTTCCCATCTCCGGCCGCTCCCGTTTGCCGAGCCCCAGCATTGATCCGGGGCCATTGATCCCAGGTGACACAAAGAGTCACCACACGGGACACAGAGTCACCACACGGGAGTTCAGGGACAGCAGCAGCTGCCGGAGAAACTCAGCATCCACAGCACAGCCCACGGGGAGCACGCAGAGCCCACGGCCCCTCGCCCTGCGCTCCATGGTTTGATCCTGGTGGGATCACAGAGGAGGACAAAACAGGCACCTGAGGCCAAGGCTGGCAGCTCACAGCTCCCATCACCATTTGCCCCATAAAGCTATTTATGTGGTTTGGCAGCACAAGGGCTTCCAGAATAGCAAAAGGGTCAGGATTGATTTTTTTTTAAAAAAAAGCAACAGGTGATTTCTTTGAATTCGGCTGCGATTTCTCCAACGCGCTGCGGATCCCAGCCCTCGCACAGAGCACAGGGGGTTTCCAGCAGTCCCCTCTACTGCAAGCAGCTCTCCTGGAGGAGAGGCACTCTGCTTCTGCTCTGTTCACAGCTAAGTCAGCAAAAGAAGTTGTTTTTCAGTGCTGGGATTGTTCAGCCCTTGGTAAAACCAAAATGACAGAAAAGAAACCCCAAGAAACAACAAATAAAAGTAAAATTTACTCCATCGGCCCCCTCCAAAAATCCACATCACACATGAGCAGAGGCTGAGAGGGTGTATTTAATGGCTGTTGTCACAACCCTGCCTGTGCTTCCCCCCTTCCCCAGGTATCCACAGGTAGCTGTGGTCAGGCTCCTGTCTCCCCAGGCTGACCCTGCCCAGCCATCCTGGCAGAACCTCCTCACGCTTGGCAACTCAAGCTTCCAAAACATTTCTTGCAACATCAAAGTGGAGCAGGGCAGCTACAAACACGGAGAAGATTAAGTCTGGCCTGTGGATTCCCTGGCAAAGCCTGTGCTGCCAGGGTTCAAAGCAGGACCAGCAATGCCCCACTGAACCCCAAATACACTCAGGAGCTCCTGGGAACTCCCACAGGCACTGCTGCCACCAGGGGTGGCTTCCAGCTGAGACAGGAGGGTCTCAGAAAAGCCCCCCTGGGATTATTCCCATATGGAATTCACTTTTCAATAGGTATGAAGTTTAATATCAGCCTCATCCTTCTGAAAGGCTAAAAACCTGCTTCCACACCTGAGCAAATGAGTCCATCAAGCCAAAGGGTGACAGCAATCCCCAGGGGGAACCCCAAGAGCTGCTGAGCACCTCAAAGCAAGGCAGGGCACTGCAGGTAAAGCATCTTTAGATTTTCCCAGTAACTGATGAAACAACACTACTTTGATTTTGGTTATGGAAACAAAACCTTTAAAAGACCTGCTGATGCATTAATTTTTGTTTTCTTAGCAGAAGAATAAATTGTGTGCCCCATTTCTCAGTGGTTTGACCACTCCACCTGGCAGCTCAAACAGTGCAGGTGTCAAGGTTTTTCCTGCTTAATGGCCTAAATAGAAATAATAAAATAAAGAAAGAAAAGTGTGGGGGGGAATTTCTGGTACATGGCAAGCTATGAGGAGGAAGGGACTGGCAAACCTTTACTGAAAGATGGGAGAATTACCAATTCCACAATTGTTCATTCTCCAGTCACGCACCTGCTACTCCACGTTCACTAGCTCCCAGCTATCCTCTGACTGTAAAGGCAGTTTCTGCAGATGTCAGAGGATGAAAAAGATCCACTAAACACTACAGTGAAAGAAGAAACCTTGCTGCAATTGTTTACCCACTCTTCCGGTAGCAGATTGAATTTGGGGAAGTATGAGACACAGGGCAAACTGGGCTTGACCAGAAGTGAGTAACAAAAATGCAGTAACCTTGTAGAAAAAGGTCTGTCTCCTTTCCAAATGGGACACAAGATCCCAAGGACTATCTCAAACATTATTGCAGAATCACCCGACTTTAAAAGTACAACCTTTTTTATATCCTTCCCCTACCCTGTACTTCATTCAAAATAATCCAGAGTTCTCAGCTTCTCATCACAAGTACCTGCTTCTTATCTTTGCACTGCAGGAAACATCACAGGCTAAAAAACTTACTTTAGAAACAGGCTTTTAAAGAATTCCTAAGTGCAAGAACTGCATTTAAAGAAAAAGCAGAAATGAGAGGAATGTACTTGGCAGGGACACTGACCTAGCAGGAACTTCAGCTTGAACCCCAAGTTGAAACACAAAACTATTCTTCTCTTTTGAGGGTACAATCAAACCCTTGCACAGAAAGTCCCAACTATTTGAAGCTCCAGAAAGTGAAAACTTCACAGGTTTAGTGGGAGCAGACTTAAAACTTTCAAGGACCTCAAAATGACACCGTTCCTAGAGGAAATCCAGGACAGGCTCAGCTCCCACATGGGTAAGAACAGGAATGAAGGTGGAAAAGGTGTTCTGTCATGGGCTGGAGAAAGAAAAGTGAATGGAGACATGGCCAGTTCCATCTGCTGGAGATTCCAGCTGTTCTAACCAGAGCTTGTTGCTGAGTTTACCCCACAGCCAACCCCAAAGTCCCCCCCAAAAACTGGGGGACCAGGCTGCTCAGGGGAACAGCCTCTGAATTCCCACTCGAGAATAATCCAGTAAAACCAGAGCACCTGGTAAGGGGAAGCAAGGCTCTCTGGAAGTGTCCAAGGCCAGGTTGGAGGGGGCTTGGAGCAGCCTGGGATAGTGGAAGGTGTCCCTGCCCATGGATGGAGTGGGCTTCACAGCCCCATCCCACCCAAACCATGCCTCCATCATACACCATTGTCCAGGCGTTCTTCCACAGTCACCAAGCACCCACCACGGCCCAGCCCTGCTAGAGGAGGGCTGGAGCTCACCCCCCCAGTCCCTATGTTTATTTGAAATGATGCTCTTGCCCCCAGATAACTTCCCCAGACAGCCTCATTGCTGCCAGAAAGTAGGTCAGTGTCATTTAAAGCCGCCTTGAAATGCATCTCCACAGAAACTTCTTAATCTTTAAAAAGAGAACGCATCAAATATTTATCGTGCGGTGCAAAACGTTGGGAGATGCTCGTGGGGAGAGCTCATGTGTGTGTGTGTGTGCTGCATGAAATGGCTTTCCATGCCTCACTGAGCTGTGGAGGAGGGCAGCAGAGTGGCTGGCTGCAGATAAAGCCCCGTACAGAAGTCCTTATCTGCCCAGCAAATCACAGTACGTGACTCCCCAACTCGTTCTCCCGGTGCCGTGTGATCCCGGAGCTCTCTGCTTCCTCCAGGAGCTCCTCTCAGCCCTAATGATCCCTGCTGCAGATTGTATCCTATCAGCCAGGCAGCTCATTCTCAAAACTTCAATATTCCTAATTATCAAACATTCAGCACAGCAAAATGTAGCTGAAATTTGCATCTCTGCAAGAGTGGCTCTGAAGAAAGGATGGAGCATTTGCATTCAGACTGGTTAATTCCTGCAGGATAACATTTCATAAACAAAATGCTTCATTGAACATGGAGATTTTCAGCTTTTACAAAGGAAAGTGAACTTTAAACAAATACAAATCAGTTGAGTGATTAACTTTAAGTGTTTTGGTTTTTTAAAACTAATCTTTATGTATAACTAGTATCAGCAGAACAATCTTTACTGATTAAAGAAGAGAACGATAGTGAAACTCAAGCCACTGAAAATTAAGGGGGGAGGTAGAAGACAACTGCAAGGAATCATTTAAGGTAAATAAGAGAAGGGGGAAAAACCCTAAAATATTTAAAAAACCCTATAAAAACACCCCACACCTACTCCCAACCCAGTCAGCCTGGGTAAGGTGAGCACCACAGGTTATGTAAGGCAAGCCTAAATTGTGGCCAACGTGAACAGGTTAAGGAGTGAAACTAAACATGCTTTCCCTCGCCCCCCCCCAAGCTTTGTCATAATCCTAAATGTTATCTTAATTAGCCTAATTGTCTTAATTATACTTTGCAGCAACTTGAGCCTTCGCAGCACAATTCCAGCGTCTTTTTTTCCAGCTTTGTTCCAGCGCTGGAAGAGGCGGCGACTCCTCTGCCAAAAGCCAAAGGCCACGTGATGCCTCCCAGGAAGTTTTCTCCCACCTGGGTATTCTTCTTCTCCAAAAGCTATTTCTTATTCCCTACAGAATCTTAGCCCAAAACACAACAAAAGAAGAGGCAGTGGTGGGGGAAGGAGTCACACTTTTCTTAGCCAGCTTAAATCTTCTCTGTGTTTTTCCACCTTGTTCGGCGAGAAGCTCTCGGTGCCCAACACTTCTCACAAAAGCTTTGCAGAATGAAATGAAAAATCAGAAAAAGCACAGAGAAAAAAACCCAACCCAAACCACTTGCATTCATCTATGCCACAACAATTTCATGGCACAGCTCCTAAAACATCCCATTAGTGCTGGCCTTGGAGAAGATTAGAGAAGAAAGCTTGAACCCACTGAAGCAAGGCTTAATGGGCTCTTGAGTTAAGCCAGAGCCTTCTCTTAAACAATGCCCATCATTAGGAATAATTACCTGTAGCTGTATAATCAACATGGCTATGATAACTGACATGAGAAGTCCAGATGTCATCTTTGGCAAGGCTTGAGAAATATTTCTGCTCCTTATTATACAACTGACTCTTGAAAGAGAAACGAGCAGCAAGAACATGAGGGGTGAAAAGCCACCACAAAACACTGCAGAATTCCAACCCAACCCTTGGAAGTACAACCAGAGTAAGAACCCAGCACCCAGGAAGGGCACAAGGTGGGTATCCAGCAGCATCCTGCCCAGCTGCCACACCCTGGCTTTTGATCAGACCACCCTTCTCAGCACCATTCTAGAAAGGGTCCTTAGAAAAACAAAGCTCAAGCTGATTTTTGGATCTACAGGAATGCTGAGCCAAGGCAGCAGAAAGAGGCAGGAGAGACAAGTGTTCAGTGATGAATTATGAAAGGAAGCAAGGCAAACCAGCATCAGGCTTCCACTGCCAGTAGCCCAACCAGGAAGGACATCACCACTTCCCAAACCTCAGGAGAGCAGCTCCTTGAGAAGCCAAGAAACACCCACGGCTGGGTTTGGACTGCAGGTGGGTGTTTAAGGTGTCCCACCACCACAAGGAGAGAAAAGCAGGTGGCCACAGCTCCCCAGCCTCACTCCTGAGTCATGGAAACACTGAAACAACAATTATCTGTTATCTGAAGAACAGAGCTCCTGAAAAACATCACTCTGCATTTGTGTCTCCAGTAAACACCTGCATTCATACAAACACACATTTCTCAACTCCTCATAGTACCAACAAACTTCATCATCTAACACTGCTATATTATGGAAGCAGAGGCCAGGTTTGTTTTTGTCTTTTTGATCATTCTGATGATTTTAGACACTCATAAACTCATTCCAGTTGTGAGGAGAAGGTCACATCTCCCCCTGCTGCCTGTAGACTCCAGCACCCCTATTTATTGCAGGATTTCTTCCCCCTTAAATCTTTGGGGCTGTTCTCTGGCTTTTAGCACTTCAGCCTTAATTGTTAACCTCAGCCTGATTAAACTGAAGTCACAGAGTAATCTCTCAGAGGCAGAGTGAAATAAGTCCTTCCACGTGCCTTGTTGTTGTTGGATTATTTGCTTCCCAGCAGCCAGTTCTGTACCATAAACTGAAACAGCCCAAGCACAATTAAAATTCCTCTTACAAAGCTCTAATTAACACAAAAGTTGCCCCAGACTCCCTAAAAACAAATGTGTGAGGCACCTTTAAGCTGGAAAGGAGGTAACTGAGCAGCTACAGATCCTCCTGACAGACAGAAATGCACAATTTGGTAGTGATGAATCATGCCTCAATTTACAAGACACATTAGGGATAATCCCCCAGACAGCACTGAGGTGGATCAATTGACTTTTGTTCCAGCAAAACTATTCCTTCCTGTTAAAAAGTCCAACAGGTTTCTTAAATATCAATAAAGGCAGCAGCAGAACCATGCCCATTCCTTGGAAGTACACTCCATGTCATTAGGGCTCATCAGCACGGATTTAACAAATTAAATATCTGGTTAATGACTCAGAAAATACCTATTTTCACTGATGCAACCATTAGAAACCCAAATTTTACAACAGTCAGAAGTCTGAAACAGTAAAACTTCCTTGTAACTCTTGGTAACACCAACAGCACTTTCCACCTTCACACCAGGTATCAGATGAAGCAGGAAAGGGAGGGAGGGGGGCTGGATGACCATTTCAGCATAATTAAAAGGTGTGTTCATGCACCAAACTGTGTTTTGGGGTCACTGCTGGGACTCCAAGCGGCCTTACCCTTACCTGGATGGCTTTGGGAGCTCATTGCTGGCAATGTCTAGTCCTTGGGAGAAGGGATTGGAGACAGATCAGTTCCCACGGGAGTAACAGCAGCTCAAAAGAGCTCCAGTGCTTCACCAATACATAGGAGTGGGAAGTGGGGATTAAATCATGGCCACCTTGTAAAATCCAGGGCACAGTGACATGCTGAGTCGTATGGGAAGTAATCCAAGAGGGTGGCAGAGTGTCTTCCAATAGCTTTTAAAATGGGAACCTGCAATTAAAGAAAAAGATGTCTGCGTTAGCAAATGAAGATTAACAGCCATTTAAATTGTACATTATATAACCTATTTATCCCTGAGATTAAACTACAATGCTATTTTAGGCATTAAGGGCTGCAGAGAGAGTAATTTTCAGAGTTGTAAATGTTACACTGATTAATAACCATAAAGATGCAAATTAATACTTAACATTATTTTTTAAAAAAAACAATTAAACAACTTCCCAACGACACATTCACGTCTCAGAAACCCAAAATTCCGTGTTAATTCTCATTCTCCAACAGCACCATATGAAGCCACTTCAGTCCAACAGCTTCCATATTTTAAAAGCCATATGTATGAGTGGTAACTGTACTTCACGCATCTGTTCCCCAAAGAAGTCTAAAGAAAAATTCCTCAGTGCCAAGAAGTGGTCTTGGAGCAGGAAGGAAAAAAACCCACACAATCAATTCCACTCCCACTCTACCCAAGCCTCCAGCAGATTACTAAGAAGCAGCTCCATACTGCCCCAGGGGGAAAAAAAATCCACCATTCCCAATTATTTTGAGGCTGTGTAGTAGAGGGAGGGAGAGAGAACAGAGGGGAAATCACCCACAGAGTCAGCAACCCCTGGCCCCAGCCCCCAAAATATGGAAATACAGAAGCAGTAGATGCCCTGGTTTGGAGAAATCCCCCTGAGACCCATGCTGACCTAACCAGCCACCCTTAGACCAAAGGAACTTGCTCAAGTTCAGTTCTGGGGGGGGTCAGGGGGTTTTTGGCACTATACCAAGTGACATCCAGTATTTCCCATCCTTGGAAGTGTCCAAGGCCAGGTTGCACCAGCCTTGGAGAAACCTGGGATAGTGGAAGGTGTCCCTGCCCATGGCAGGGGTGGAATGGGACGGGCTTTGAGGTTCCTTTCCACCCCAACCATTCTGGGATTCCTGAGCATCCCTGTTTTACAGGCAGGCTGTCTCAGGGATTGTGCTGTGCCAGGGGCACGAGCTGCCAGCCAACACCCCTGACCCAGACTGAACCCAGCTGTGCCCTCCATGCAGAGTATCCCACTGCCACAGGTGACTTCCCTTCTTTGCACCGTGGAACACCCCAAAACCAGCAGCCCAGCCCTCCTGGGTACCCAGGGGAGCTCCTCCTGCCCAGCCAGGCATCACCCAGCGCTGGGGTGAGGTCACCCTGCTGGCAGCAGCCAGCTCCAGCCCTTCCCCACGGATCCAGCTGACTCTGCTCACCCCAAACTGCTCTGGCAGCAGCTCCCAAGGAGTGGTGCCCTGCAGCACTGCTGGGGCGGGGGATGGCAGCTGGAGCTGCCATGGGGACTGCTCCTGCCTTGCACAAGGACCCTCTGGCCACAGTGCCACGGCATTTCAGGCACTGCTGGCTGTCCCTGGAAGAGCTCTTAGCACACTCACATCTGAGTGTTCCTTTCCAAGAAGCAAAACCAGGTCTGAGACTTTCAGCATCGACGCAGTTGCTCAGGATGGGCTTTCTAAAGTTACTTCCCTGATGTGCAGGAAAATGCCTGCTTGAACACAGTCCCTTCCTTGCTGTGCTTCATTAAAAACCCCCTTTAATTGGCTGTTTCTCTGCAGCCCAAGTGTCTCAGCATCACCACTCTCCAAGTTCCTCTCTGCCCATCTTGCATTCTTAGAGACCTGGAACGCGTTCCATGTTACACGTCAAATTCGAGAGAAAATCACTTAAATGTCATTTCCAATCCCTGCAGGTCTCTGCCATCCCGAGTGTTCAAGATGTTCCAGTCCCATTAATCAGCACATCCTGTTAAACAGAGCTGGGTCAGCTTAGACCAGGCATTAGCAAGATACTAACATAATTTATTTTCATTAAAACCAGCAGGTACTGTTGTAGCATAAGCCATCTCAGCTGTAGACAAGAAGGATTTGGACTGGAGTTACCAGATCTCCCTGTCCTCATTTTCCCAGCACAGGAATGCAAATATGAGCATGAACAGTGAAAGTTTCCCAAAGAAGCTGGACTGAATGAATAGCACCAAAAACCATTCAACAGCACCACCAGTTTAATCCATTCCTACTTTTGCCCCACCCCGGAAGAGTTCAAGGCCAGGGGCATGGAGCAGTGTGGGACAGTGGGAGGTGTCCCTACCCATGGCAGGGGGTGGAATGAGATGGGTTTTAAGGTCCCTTCCAATGACTCTGTGATTCCATGATTCTCTCCAGGACACAGCAGTCCTGTCTTAAATTACCTCCCCCAAAAGTGTAATTTTCAGGTGGCCCTTGCCACTGATCTCCATGCAGACCAATGCCAGGCCTCCACCTGCAAAAATTCTGTAAATTTGTCCTTTTGCCAGCATCTCAAGAAAAACATCCCTTAAATTAAAAGAAGCGAAACGCCATCTCTCCCTGTGCCTCGGGTATCGGGAGGTCTAGAGGCTTTTCCAAGCAAATTATCTCGTTTAGGAAAAAAAATAAGATTAAAAAGAAAAACAAACCCGAGTTTGTTTAACTTGTGCTCCAGTGCCTCCCAGGACAAGGGCGATCACCTCTGTCCCGAGGAACAGCGAGTCCACCCCGAGCATTGTTCCAGAGGCACGGGCAGGGACTGGCTCAGGGCCATCTGCCACTGCCACCCCGCACACAGGAGGCACCCCAGAGCCCTGCCTGGGCCAGATGGGGCACAGCAAAGCTCCCTGCTGCATTTTGGGGTGCACCAAAAGCTTTTGAGCTGGATTTTGGGGTGCGCTTCAGGCTACAGCGGGAGCTGAGATGGGCACAGCCAGGCAGAGCGTGCCACCAGCCCCAGGATCACCTGCTGGCCACGGGAGCTGGCCTGGCAGACAGCAAGCAGGGCCACAGGGACCGTGCCAGGGCTGGCAGGGCCACGGGGACCGTGCCAGGGTTGGCACATCCCTGGGCACTGAGCAAAGGAAGGGCTCGGGAGAGCGGCCACGGACAGGGCAGGGGTGGCACCGCAGGAAGTGCCCAGCAGAACTGGTTTGGCAAACAGTATTTAACCAGCACTGGCATCATCCAGCTTCCTGCCTTGCAGGAGAATTTTCAGAGTCTGGTCACTGCTGGATTGTTAAAAATCTCAGGAACAGGAGCACAAGGAACCACTTAAAGCCTGTTTGTTTCAGCCTGCTTCTAGCAGGGCACACCTGAGAGCACAGGCTCCCTAAAACCACAGGGGCTGGTGCATCAGCAGCTGTACCCTCATCACATCCCTGGATCAGAGGGTGGCCACGGTCTGAGAGTGCTGTCACTTCCTTGTCACAGCCCCAAACAAGCCTCTGTTCCTGCAGGACAGACTGAGGGGCTCAAAGCACCTCATTTCTCCCTGCTTGGGGCCTCAGCAAACCACCAAGCGTGGCAAGGCGCCTTCCCTGGGTTTAAAGTAATTCCAAATCTTCTCTTACCACAACAGAAAGCTTTTTTTATTTTATATTTTTTACAGTTCTGTCCCAAGACTGATTTGTTGATAAGAGGCCTGGAGCAGCTCCCCTGCTGTCAAAGACAGACTGAGAAGGCTGGGGCTGTCCAGCCTGGAGAAGAGAAGGTTGCGTGGTTGGTTACCTCAAAGCAACATTCCATTATCTGAAGGGGCTCTGAGGAAGCTGAAGAGGGACTCTGCATCAGGAACTGCAGTGAGGGGTCAAGGAATAATGGGTTCACACTGGAAAGAGTGGGAGTTTAGGTATTTGGAAGAATGTTTTACTGTGAGGGTGGTGAGACACTGGCACAGGTTGCCCAGGGAGCTTGTGGATGCATCCCTGGCACTGCTCAGGACCTGGCTGGATGAGGCTTGGAGCAACCTGGGATAGTGAAGGTGCAGGGGGTGGAACAAGGTGATCTCTTAGGTCCCTTCCAACCCCTTATGGTTCTGTGACTCTGTGGCAGCATGAACATTCACATTGCTCCTCCCAGCCCCTTCCAGATGTGCTTCTGTGCCATCACAAGTCCAGATGTGCAGCAACCACTAATGACAGCCACCAGAGAACTTGATTTACAGAGCTCCATTTTTCAGAGCTTTCACTGCTCTCCAGCCCTGATAAGAATCTTGGCCTGGGGCTGGGCTTGCAGGCTGGGACCAGGAGCTGTGGTGCCCGGCTCTCTCTGACACAGCAGCACTGCTGCCAGCATCCCTCGGTGGAACAAAAGCATTCCACCTCCTGCCTCTGCTCCAGCAGCACCCAGCACCCTGGGGTTTGCTCTCCAAAAGGTTTTTGCTCCTCACCCACCACCATGGGTGGTACACTCATGGAAGCATCACTACCACTACCCCCTTCCAAAAGGCATCACCCACCAATCCTCCTGCTTGGCACAGATCCATTCCAACTAGATTGTTATTTTTTTCCCCAAAATCACCTTCCTGGCTGGATTTAGAGGCAAACAGGACTGGGTTTAGACAAACACACTGAGCTGAAGGGAGGCACAGCCTCTCTCAGAGCTCCATCGATTCCAGCTCTCCTTTGACAACAGATCCTGCGCTTTAACCAGAGCAGGGGAAAGCTGCCTTTGCTTCTCAGGGTTTGTTTATAAAATACTGCCAATACAGGATCCACACACAGAAAGAGCAGGGAAGGAAGAGCCTCAGAAGTGCCTGGAAACAATTCACTGTGACCACAGGGAGATTTACTGCAGCTTTATCCAGGGTGATGGAACGGCTTGGGCTGGAAGGGACCTCAAAGCCCACCCCACTCCCAACCTCTGGCATGGGCAGGGACACCTTCCACCAGGCCAGGCTGCTTTATTTAGAGCAGAGCCAGTGTGAAACAGCCTCCTGAGCTCACCTCCCCTCCAGGGACCTCCATTTCCCAGCCACCACTTTACAAGGTGACAAAAAGAGTGGCAGCAGTCCCCAGGACCCCCAGAGCCCTGAGAAAAGATCCCCTCAACCCCTGCTTCTCCAGAAGAATACAGCTTCACTGGATCTGCCCCACCAGAGCAGGTTGCACAAGCACTGCCCACAAGTGCTGCTTTTCCAGCAATACTCACACCTCTTCCAGGAAATGTATTTGCAAACTTCAAACACCATCAGACACCCTCCTCAAAGAGTTTGGAGTCTCTAAGCAGTTTTCTGTCTCTAAACACACACTGTGAGAATAGCAGGTGACACTGTGTAAAATCTACTGTCAGCTTAATGCTCAACTGTGGCCAGAAAAGCAACTGGATTACCATGGAATAATGAAAAATAACAATAAAGAAGCAAATTTGCTGCTGTGTTAGCCCAGTTCCTCCAAAACCATGTGGATTTTGTCAGATCTGGACACTCCCCTTCCTTTTCCAAGTAGGCACTGTAAGAGTTTCAAAGGGGCAAGAAAACCATCAGAGGTGTGGTACAAATTTCTCATGCAGGTGAAGCAGATTACAATAAACCTGCAGCCCAGACAGAGGTGACTTAAAGATATCACAGTGATGCAGAATCATGATTAACACAGACAAATCACTGATCACTCAGCTTTCCATATATTTCTGTCAGAGCTAGAACTTTTCCCCCTGCTTTTGCTGGGTGAGAAGCCAAGTGGACCCAGGAGGAAGGAAAGGGTCCACAATTTGGAAAAAGCACAATTTGCACTGTGCTCTCTGCATCTACCTGCTCCTCCTTAGCTGCACTGAGAAACTGATTCGAGGTGATGGAAAAAAACCAAAAATTTTCCAGGATTCCAAAAGCAAATGGACAAATTTGTTACCAAAGAGGACCAACACCAAGTGCAGGAGGCCAGGAAACCCACGAGACAAGTCACTGCTTGAGAAGTGTCACCATGCACATGTCCTGTTGTGAAAGGCCTCCCAAAGTACATCCTCTTGGATGCTGCTGGAGCACGTGGCAATGAAGAACTTTTAAAGACCTTAAAAAACCTTAAAATCTCATTTGAACGCCATCCTGCAGTCACCAAACCAACTCAGCCCTGCATTGTCCCACACAGACGTGACAGCCCCATCTCCCAAAGTGTAATTTTTGCTCTTTAAAACTTCCTATATTGCACTGAAATCACATATCAGATTCCTTCCAGTTTCTACACCTGCACCCAGTAAGTTAAGGGAAATACTGGCAAGTGGCAGTGCTGACACAAAACTCAGGAATCCTCATGGAAGGGGGACAGAGAGCACAAGCAGTGTGAGCACTGAAGCCTTCACTGCAGTTAGAGCTGTGGAACTGACAATTAAACAGGAAACCCAACCCAGTGGAGCTGTTACCTCTAAGAGCTCCTCTCCAAGGGAACACCAGGTACAAACATGCCCCAGCAAGGAGGATCCAGACTGACCAGTCCAGCCCTCTCTGCCAGGACATACATCCCATCTTGGCCAAACACATGGTTTCCCTGCAGCAGCAGCAGCAGCAGCAGCACAGAGGTGCCTGGATGTGAGATCAAAAGCTCAGCACGGTGATTCAAACACCCAGAGCAGCTCAGGAACAAGGCAGCACTTCAAGGAATCAGCCCCAGTGCATTTGTTTAGCAAATGCTGACTTTTCCCAGCCAGCCATCACAAGAGGCTCTCACATGACAGCCCAGAGCTGAACAAACACTGCTTCTGCCTCTCCCTGCAACTTCCACTCTCCAGCTCACACACACGGTGAAAATGTGCTGCTCACACCAAACACTGCGACCTCCTGACAGGTTCTGTGTTGTGACACCAGCAGGGATTCCATGTCTGGGCATGTTTGTCCTACATGTTCAATTTTTGTGTGTGTGTGTGTACCAAATTCCAGGACTAACCAACTTCCCAGTTCAGGAAGTTGCAGTGCCTTCCTAGAGAGCCCCTGGGAGCAATCCTGCCACTGTTCCACAAGCAATCCTGCCATTATTCCACAAGCAAGTCCCTGCAATATAAGCAGTGCTACACCTGCACTGAAGTCACTTGTGGCTGTTCATTTTGTTTCTGACAAATGGCAAGACACTATTAACTAATTATGAGCTGCTTTATTAACATGGAACTAATCCACAGCTATGGAGGGGTGGAAAACCTAGGTGGAAATAATTAATCTAATTACATGTAACAGAAATTGTCTACAAAAATAATCAAGGAAAATGTTTTCAAGAGTTTCCCAGCCTTTTGCTTCTTATAGTCACGGAACGCTCCACAGCTGATTTCCAGGGAATCACACGGATTCCCTGAGTAAAGCTGCTTTTCCCAAGCTCTTTTCAGTTGTTTCTCCAAGTCAGGTGCTCAGACTGATCTCTTGTGGAAGTCCAAGCACTGAGACACCAGCCCAAATTGAAAACATGGTATCTTGGTGAAAGTGAAAACACCCTTCGCCCATTTCTATGTTAAATTAACACAAAACTGACATTATTGAGCGTGGCCCTGGTAGCATTTTCCTCACAAAGTTTCAAACTGAGGAAATCCCTCGTGGTACCTTGCACATACACTTTTGCAAATCACCACCCTGACCAGCACTTACAGCTGCTCTGAAAACCAAAGGTGCCTCCACAGCCTAGAAAGAAAAATAATCTGGTGGACACCCCAAAACCACCAAAGTTTTGTACCCTTTCTCCTTCCTTGCTAGGAACATACAGGAGTATCCACATGATTTCTGCTTCCACAGATTTCACAGCAATACCACTGGGCAGATCTCTGAGCAGTTTTTAGACCTCGACAAGAATTGATGTCAAAACCACTGCAGGCATCCCAAACACACAGAGAAGCAGAATCACTTTGGGAACAATCAAGTGGATGAGGAGTGAACTTAAACCCTCCCAAGCATCACCCAAAACTCTGAACAAAAGATCCAGAGCAAATCTGGAAATGCCACCTCATGCTCACCCCAGGTTAAAGTGGCCAACAGCTCGGAAATTATTTTTTTTCAGAGTCGAGCAGGAAGAGCTGCAGATTCAGAACCGCCTGTTTGAAACCTGGGACTGTGCAAATCTGCAGGAATACAGAGCCCTCCTTGACTAGCAAGACTCTGGCAGAGGGTGTGAAAGAGCAGGATGCTTCTGAGCTCAATCCAGTTTCTCAGCAAGAGCAGCAAGAACAAGCAGTCTCACAGATGGATCCGCGTGGGAGGGAGAAAGGATAAAAGTCTGCCTCGGGAGCCTGTTCCAGCTGCTACCGGAGCCTCGCAGGAGTCGGCACCAATTGGGCAGAGCCACCTATAAAAATCTACTGCCTTGGCTTTTGCTGAGGCCCTCTTCTCTCCCAATTCCATGTCTTTCCCTCACCCTACTGTTTCCACGTTTGAAGGAGTCCAAATCAGATAGCTGGAAGTAGTGCTCAACAGAAGGTGAATGCAGACTGGGAGTTTATCCTATTTCTTCATCCCTGCCTTGTAGATCACCCTCACTGCACACACTACTCAGGAGCAGAAAAATAAAAACTCCTTTTACATGCTTGACTGAGAGGTGATTAAAAATGGAATATTCGAGGCCAGGTTGGAACCTGAACCAGTGAGGGGCAGCCCTGCCCATGGCAGGGGGGTGGAACTAGATGGTCTTTCAGGTCCCTTCTGACCCAAACCCTTCTGTAATTCCATAATTCCACATTATTTTTAACCAGAATCCCCCCAACAACATTTTCAGTGTCAGGAAGAGGCTGTGTGGCCAGCAGAGAAGGAGCTCACCTCACTGGCTGAAAGCAATTCTTTACTGGGGTTGTTTTTCAGCTCCTCAGGTAGGCAAAGGCAGAGAGAAAAACATTTACCTTTTCTCTTCACACACTTGAGCTGTTCCAGCCACATCTGAACTTCTTGTTCCTTCTGACAAAGAATCAGAATAACTGGTCACTAGCTGTGCCTAACCCATCTGGTCTCCCAGCATAAAATAGCTGAGTACATGTGTCATCAATCACTGTTAATTACTTTCATTAACTTGGAAAAAGAATATTGACTTTTTTTAAAGAACAAACATTGTTTAAGGTCAGCCTAGTTCTCTCTCTCTCTCTCTTTTTTTTTTTTTAATTGAATGCTATCTGATTACCAAGAGAAAATAATTTGGTCTGAACACTCAAGCAAGCCTGCCACCCAGCTCGTGCAGTTCTTTTGTCTGGTGAGACATTTCCATCTCCTCAAGTCCTTTTCTGGAAGGGCCACTTTGATCCAGAAGCTTCGTGCTGCTCTCCAGTGCCCCGTATTAACCTTGCTGCCATTCCCACCTACTGCCCCCATGGCTTTGGCAGTGCTGACCTTTGGCATGCTCTGGGAAAGAAACATGGCCCCAAGGTCTCCACAAACACATTGCATCACCGTGGAGTGGACATTCAGCCCTCTGCTGTAAACCAGTGACACAGGCACAGACCGCAGCAGCCCGCGCGCTCTCATCTGCAGCGCAGCCTCTGCCAGCACGTCGAAGCAGCCAGGAGCCACACGGCGCCATGCACAGCTCCCCTGCACTGTCCCCCTGCTCCAGAGGCTGCCTGCCATCACCTGGTGGCCCCAGCCTGAGCTCACCTTCCTGCCAAGCACAGGGGTCCCTGCTCACAGAGCCTCGTGTCCAGGCACTCTCTCTGGAGGAGCCACTCCAGCTCAGTGTCTATTACAGTCACTGGCTCCAACACTGCCCACCTCCAGAAACACTGGTTTGTTTGAGGACATCCCCCCAGCAGTGTCCCTGCTGTCCCCCTGTATCCCATAACTCTGCCCCCCATTCCCAGGCTGTGCTTCCCAGCCCACAGTGCAGGAATGTGTGCAGAGCTCAGGTGGGCACCCTCCACCCTGCCTGGTGCCCAGCTCATGGGGCACAGCACAGCCTCACCAACAAAAGCTCTGGGACCTCATCACAAGCTCCAAAGTTTACATCTCTGCATGTTTTGTCCTTCCTGTCTGGCACTGAATGCCAATAATGGTACCAAAACACCGCCCCTTCCCACAGCCACCCAAGCAGCCAGACCCCAGTCCCAATGAACTGCAGGGGATCATGGAATCCCAGAATGGTTTGGGTTGGAAAGGGCATCTCATCCAAACCCCAATGTGTGATGCCACTCTGCCACTTCTCCTTTTAAAAGGCCTGTTTTCCTACAGCAAATAAACATGCCTTGTGTATCTTACTCAAAGGATCTTTACCTAAATCCAAATTTTACATACAAGCATGAAGGATAATGCACCAAACAAAGGAAGAACTCACAACTTTGCCTTTAAAGTGCAATATAATTTACTTTTATTTGTTGGGAAAACCTGTAACCACTGACAGCATCCCTCTGCTGCTGGGATCATCCCTCAGGGATGCTCACAGGGCAGTCCTGGGAAATCTGCTCAGTCAGTCCTGGCTCCTCTGCCAAAGCTGCTGAGACTCCCAAGCCTCAGACTGCTGATAACTCAAGGGGCAGGAATCCCCACAGGAAGCTGAAATAAATATTTAGTTTTATATTCACGGGAGTTCCACCATTTCCAGTTTAAAAGCACAATTAACATTTTCCAGCCACATCCACAGCCAGGATAGGAAACCAAGTCAGTCACCACAAACCTGTGAGTTCCTCTGCTCTACCCCTCTGAACAGGGTTACATTTCTCATGACCAGCATCACCCTTTAATGAAAACTAGAATCATCAGACAAATATTGCAGTCTTAGAAGCTGACAAGCAAGAAAGGCAAGGAAGGAGCAACTGGCACCTCTCAGGCTCCAGGAGGTTTCAAGTTGTTTATTATCTATTTATCTCTTTTATAACACCATCAAAACCAAAGAGGAGCAAAACCCTTTAAAGAAGGTAACCTGCAGGTTACCTTGACAAAGGCCAGCAAACTTTTGGGAAATGACTTTCCAGGTGCTGCTCCCAACATCACAGTGGTTCTTTAACCCAGTGTGAAGGAAGAGCTCCATTTACTTTAGGATTTACATTTTATATGGCCCATTTTGCCTGTTTGATGTGAACACAGCAAGGCAAACTGGAATTGTTCTTGGCAACAGGAAAACTGGACTGTAAAGCCATAAAAAGGTTGGACATATTACTGACAAGGATTGACACAGTACCTGCCATGGGGGCTTTTTAAGGTGGGTTTCACAACACTGTCAGTCACCAGTCAGAAAGGGATTTCAACTCTGGGTCCACAAGGAAGCTTAGAGCCCTAACTTAGGGTTTGGGTTTGAAGGGACCTTAAAGCCCATCCCATTCCACCCCTGCCATGGCAGGGACACCTTCCACTGTCCCAGGCTGCTCCAAGCCCCAGTGTCCAGCCTGGCCTTGGGCACTGCCAGGGATCCAGGGGCAGCCACAGCTGCTCTGGGCAGTGCCAGGGCCTGCCCACCCTCACAGGGAACAATTCCTAATTCCCAATATCCCATCCAGCCCTGCCCTCTGGCAGTGGGAGCCATTCCCTGTGTCCTGTCCCTCCATGCCTTGTCCCCAGTCCCTCTCCAGCTCTCCTGGAGCCCTTTAGGCCCTGAAAGGGCTCTGAGGTGTCCCTGGAGCCTTCTCCTCTCCAGGTGAGCACCCCCAGCTCTCCCAGCCTGGCTCCAGCCCTCAGAGCATCTCTGGAGCCTCCTCTGGGCTCTCTCCAGCTCCTCCCTGGGAGGGCCCCAGGGCTGGGGCAGCTCTGCAGGTGGGGTCTCACCTGAGAGGGGCAGAATCCCCCCTTCCCTGCTGGTCACAGTTCTTTGGATGCAGCCCAGGGTTTGGGGGTTTGGGATTTCTGGGCTGTAGAGCACTCTGCTGGGTCCTGCTGAGCTTCTCATCCACCAACACCTCCAAGCCCTTTATGGCTTTTCACACCAAACAGCACAGACAGAACACTCCTCCAAACACTCCAAACAACTGCCTGCAACTGCCTCCTCTTTCGGGGCGGGAATGAAGCAAAGTAATTTACACCTGCTTTTGTCTCTCTTCAGCCTTTAAAAACATCAAAGCCCAACTTTCGGGGTCTTTCCTGGAGCTTGGGATTTTGCACCTTTGCGTGTTTCTAAACCTCCTCCTGTAACTTCTGGTTAACAGCTCCAGCTTCTGCAGCAGGAGGAATTGCTGGGCTTTCAAGATAAGCTGCCATTAGTCACCAAAGCTCTGCAGGATCTCCTCTCACCTCATCCACCTTATCACCTGCTGCTCGGGATACTCTGAAATAAATGAACCAGAAAGAATACAAGGTGAAAACAACACAAATCCAAAAACTGTGTGTAAGCCTTAATCTGGATCCATCTTGTACCTGACAGGAGGTTCTACTGAGCTGGGGTTGGTCTTTTCCCCTGGTAACAAGTGACAGGACAGGAGAAAACAGCCTCAGGTTGTTAATGGGAGAGGTTAATGTTGAATATTTAGAAAAATTTCTGCGTGGAGAGAGCTGTCAGTCCTTGAGCAGTGGTGGAGTCCCCATCCCTGGGGTTTAAAAGCCATATGGATGTGGCACCCGGGACATGGGTTAATGGCAGTGCTGGGGGAACTGTTGGATTTGATGATCTTACAGAACTTCTCCATCTAAATGATTCTGTGTTTCTATGAACATAATGATTAATAAGCTACATTACAGCAGAGGGGAAAAAATGGCCTGACAGCCGATGCCTGCAGCCACCTCCAGCCCCTTCCCGAGGGAAACCATGCACAGCCTCAGCACACTCCGACAGACAAACACCTCCTCGGGATGTCAGGCAGCTGAACATTTCCATTTCAGCACCAGCTTTCCATTGAAGCAAACGGCAGGGCCACTGCAGAGCAAACAGAGTCCCATTAGCTCAGAGCACTCGGCATGCAAAGCACACTTCAGGGCTGGGGCGGGGGGAAGGAGATTGCAGGAATTCTTTCCTGAAATGGAATGGGGAGATAAGATCGAGTGAAAAGGAGCAGAGGCTGCTGACATATCTAGACTCCCAGAAGCCAGTAAATATGCAAATAAGCTGCCATTTCTGCCAGTAACACTCAGAACCAACTTTGATTCTGCTCAAATATATCGCATTAAACAAGAGAGATAAGCCTGGCACTGAATCCACACAGAGCAGCTCCCTTTGACCAAGACAGCTTCACTTCTCACTCCAGGAAATCCTGAACAAAGCTTTCTATTCAGTCTCCACTCTGACTATCACAGTGTTTATGAATAACTTTGGCCATTCACCTTTTAGTAGTCTGATTTGGAAGTGCTATTAAAAACTCCACATAATGCCATAAACCAGCCTGGAAAAGCTGCATCCATCCAGTCCCAGTCACAAACCCTTCCCTAAACCAGGACAGGGCTTGCTGCCCCAAAGCCACAAACTGCAAATTTCACACGAGATGTCAGAGAGGAGAAAAAGAAAGGGTGTATTGAGTGTGCATCCCTGGAGACAGATTACAGAGCAAGGACTGAAGCTGATGTGACCTGATAGCGATGATAAACTCAGGAGATGATAAAGGCATTCCCTGGACATCCATCTGTTGTCCTTGGGCTTGGACAGACACACCAGGCAGAAATACAGATGTATGAAAATATTAAATATAGACATGATTTGTTCTCATGGATATCAAGTATATACATGTGAAATAAATAGCTGTATATTCAAACACCAGAGGCAAAGAAAGCATTTCTTATTTTCACTCCATTTTATCTGCCTACCAGCTCTGAATCAGTGAGATGAGCTCAAAGGCCAGTGCTGGCTCTAGTCTGAGGTATGCATTTTGCACATTGCTAAACAAAAGCAAAAGCAGCTCTGCCCTGCCACGGCAGGGGCTGAGCTCAGCCTCAATAACCAATTCCATTCCATGAGGCTGTTCCCTGAGAGAGGGAAAATAGCACAGCCTGCAGCCCTCCTCAACAGCCCTTGGCTGCTCTTCCGAGACTCCAGCACACAGGCAAGAGTATCCAGAACGTCAAGCAACCACCAGCATCAAAAAAAAAGCATGTACAGAAGCCAGGGAGATGTAAAAAATAAACCCCAGACCTCTGCAGGCTGAATAAGCCTCCCACGTGTGGCACAACACAACAGGAACAATTTCCCCAGCCATGCCAGGCGCTGCAGGGAGATGAAAGCAGGCTCCAGCTCTCCAGGAGCAGGACCTGCAGGCAGTCAGGAATTCCCAGGAGCAGGAACCCATCCCCAAACCTGTGGCAAGCACAGCAGAGAGCAATCCAACAGGAGGTGGCTGGAGAGGGCTCCCAGTGCAGCAGGAAGGTTATGACAAAGCAGGATTGCTGGCAGGAGGAGAGGCAGAGACATGGGCAGGGCTGAGAAGGGAAGAGGCCAGGGAACACCTGAGCTCAGGCTGTGCCCCTTCCATCCATCACAGCCAGCCCCAGCACTGCCCTGCAGGAGAGCACCAGGACCTGGCCTGGTTTTGCCTGGGTTTCACAGGCACATTCTGGCTCCAGCCTGTGCTCAGAACTCCCTTATCCCTATCCCCAGGCTGCCATCATTCCCATTTTAGCTGCCAGTGCTGGGAAGGAGCCTCAGAGCTATATGCTGAGGCCCTGGAATTTAAATATACGATAACACTGTAAATAAAAGGAAACAAATTCCTTAAGGAAAACTTTTTCACATGCCAGATCAGTTCCCAATAGTAACTGCTCTGCTTTGACAAGAGATAAATATTTACAGTCTGAAACAGAGAACACCTTGTGTTGCAATACTGGAACGCAAACCTTGTCAGTCCTGGTATCCTGAAGAGAGGGTTTTGATATTTTAAAGAAACAAAAATTAGAAATAAACCCCCAAGCTGAGCACTTAGAAGCACACACACATTATTGTGCTCATTTACCCCACCAAAACAAAAACCTGAAGGTAGTCACACAAAGAAATTGTCAAACATGCTGAATCCAGAACAGATTTTCTCAAAAGGAGACCTCATCCCCCAGGGAATGTAGACAGTTTACAGCAAAAGTCTAAATTATTGCCAAAAATATGCTGCTTTTTTTTTATTTATTTATTTAAATACAGTCTAAGTTGCTCCTCTTAGACATTCCACCAGCGAATGCAGGCACTGAAGATTTTTCCTACCGGAGCAAAAAGGCAGCAAGGAGGATCAGATGTCCATATCCAGCTCCTTGGACTGGGGCATCCCACTCCAGGAATACCCTCAGGAAGAGGGAAGAGAGAGGCCAAGAACTACAGCCTGAACTATCTCTGAGCTTTCAGCATGATTCCCAACCTCGGGGCCTGATCAGCTCCTTCCAGCTAAGGAAAGAATGTGGGGAATGTCATTCATAGTGGCACTTGGGAAGATCCAGGCATGGGAAGTGCACAATGGCTGGGTATCCCCATTCCAGGAGGGTGACAAGGAGATGCTCTCATTCCTGCCCAGCTCAGATTGCTGGGGTTTGCTGCCATTTTAAATGAGCTGAACACCCCATTAAACACGAGTGGGTTTGGTTTTTTTTGTTTTGCTGCACTGTCTGAGCAGCCCAAACTGCTGTTTCTGAGAAGACCTGCACGAGGCCAGCCTGGCTGGGCTGTTGCAGGGCAGGATTTCATATCTGAGGTGCAATTTTCCTCACCCAACCGCTGTTGGGGCTTTTATGGCCCGCTCCCTTTGAAGTGGGGCAGCCACAAGAGTTCAATGTCTACCTGCCACTCTCAGCTCCCTCACTTCCTCCTCCCCTTCCCAGGGAACCATTCATTCCCCAGGGCAGAACTGTCCTGCCTTGGCCTGGCTGCTGCCCCAGGACCCCATCCCTGCAGCCAGCCAAGCCTTATGTTGTTCTGTGCTCAAGTTCTCCATTTGCTCCCCTGCTTCCAGCATCCCTGCACAGCAGTTTATTTTTAGCCCAGCATTTTTAGAGCAAAGCCCAGAAGCAGCACACTTTCAGCGCCAAACAGAATTCAGCTGTGACTCCGATGCTGTCAGCTGACAGGAGGACACTTGGCTTTGGTGGCCACTCAAGGCTGGTGTCACCCCGTGGCTGCCACCCAGGGCCACTGCTGGCCCCTGGGCGCTCTCCCAGCTGCACACACCAGCGGCACAAGGGATGGTGACTCTGCCACTCCCTGGGCAGCTCCTTCCACAGCCTGACAGCTCTTTCAGGGAAGAAATTCCCCCTGATGTCTGCCCTAAATGTCCAGACAGAGAGCTGTGCTGGCCCAGGAGAGCCCAGAGCTTGCCCCTTGCAGGTCCCCATGGGTGTTTGCAGTTTGGGGTCACTGCTCACAGCCAGCTCAAGGCAAAGGGGAGATCCCTGCTGGCTTCAGCAGGTGCTGGATCAAGCCTTTAACCACCAATACAGACAAGGAGAAGTGCCCCAGTGTACAAAGTTAGGCTTCTGCCCAGTTTTATCATCAGCTTTCTGGGGTCAGAGGTGGTTTTCACGTTCTAAATACTAACACTTGCCTTCTCTTGACTATGGCTTGTTGTTTCAGTGCAATTATAAAATAATAGAATCAGATCCAGCAGGTATCACCATCACCTTTTTCTGTTGACACAACACAACCTAGTAGAGGCAACAGCAGTAAGAGACACCCAGACACAGCAACTGAGATGAACAAAACCGGGTTATCTGTGTAAATCCACCCAAAATCTGCAGGGGTGGTTCAGAAAATTGCACAGTAAAAGTCTTTTCTACTCTCAACAGCTCACAGAACGTCCCCTTGAACAAGGCTGCAATGACAAGGCCATCTTCTCCAAGGCATAAAGCATCCAGTGACAGAGCCACACTTTGCCCTGAAATCACATCAAGCCTTTTTGCCCACTGACCCAGAAGTCTCCAGCTTTTCTGCAGGTTTGATAATTTATAACACAAAACCTCAGATTGCTTTTCCCTGTCACAAGCTGGTGGTTTTTGCAAAGCTTCAAGCAGGAAGTGTTTTTCCTAATGTTAAATATTTCATTCACTGTTATGATTAAGCCCATCCTCAAAGCTTCCACCTGAGGCTGAAGAGGGATGAACAAGGGGATGAAGAAAAGCCTGACAAGGAGAAGCAAACACAGCTCCCAAGGAAGCAGTAGGTACCTACCATGTACAATCAGAATAAATACTCCTTTCCAGTCCTCTCCCTTCTCCTTTGATCATGCATCCAGGTCAATATCTTGTGAGAGGCAGTCCTGACTCAAATGTATCCTTCAGCCTCCACCAGGATCTGACAGCAGGTATCACTTGTGGAAATAAGTAAACAACATTTCCTCCCAACCAAAGCCCTGCTATTTGACTCAAACAGAAAATCTGTCTTGGGTAGGAGAAATGCACAACAGAATCCACATGGAGAGTAATTCATTTTATTTATTTTTTTCCATGCATCAAGTAGTGAGGAAGAACTGCTTTGCACAGGGAGCAAAGACAACCCAACAGAGACCCTGCCCACATTCATGGAATGAATAAGGTAGGAAAAAACCTCTAGGACCATCGAGTCCAGCCATTAACTTAGCTAGGTCTGTTTCTTTCCCTGCCCCTGAAGATGCTCCAGCAGCACAAACCACACTCAGACTGCACCATCTCCCTGGGATGGCAGCAGGAAGCTGCACCTCACTGTGCTCTTGCCCTCTCCAGCTTTAAAAACGTGCCAGCCTTCATCCAGCAAGACCTCCACAAGAAACATGCTCCAGTATCCTCTGAGTTATTCTGAAGCATTCTGTGCTCCTGCTGCTCCTGCACAGGTCCCCTCTCCTGGCTCACCCACAGCACTGGGGACAGCAATTCCTTTCATTGCAAATCTCTGCTGGCTGGAGGAACAACTGCCTTCACTGGAAGAGATGAGTCCCACATATGCAGTGCTGTAAAACACAACCCAGCCTGCAGGAAAGCTCAGGTTCACCTATGAATTCTTCCCTCAGGACCCATCCTGACAAACAGGCTGCACACAGCTCTTCCCTTTCCGAGGCTCCCTGGGAATTCCAAGATCTTTGCATCCCTGTCTGTCTGCAGTTGGACCCACTGCATCCAAAGTCAAGGCCAACAGCCCATCTGCCATCCCAGCCCACCTCCTTCCAAACCAGTACTCACCATTACCTGCCCACCTCTCCCTGCCCGGAGCTCCCAAGGCCAAAGCTCACAGACTCTTCCAGTCTGCACGAGCCTCGTTGTTAGAAAGGTGTGAAAAATGCAATTTTTCCTCACTCTTGTGCACATCATTTGAGCAGAGAAGCAAAGCTCACCATTCCACACACACATGGACCTGCAGTAAAAGGCAGCCCATGTTTTTGGCTCTCCAGGAGAACCACCTGTATTGAGGATTTTACCAGAATCCACCACAAACAGTAACAAGGACTAGGCAACTGTAGCTCCCATGAGGGAAATGTAACCTTCCAAATGCCTTGAAAAACACTCCTGAGAATTTCTTGGGAACAGCACACACCAGGATTAATTCCTTATTTCAGGCTCACATTGAGGACCCTTTTCTTGGAGATGAAATTTTGTCAACACAACCCCAAAAACCAACTTGAGCATGATTTTCTCTGAGCAAATGCAACATAAGCTGTTGGAGCACATCAGGAAAATCCAGGCAGGAGAAGGATGTGACAGCCCAGTTATGAGTAACTGCTATTCCTCCAAGTGGAGTTAACACAAATTCTATCAGCAAACCAATGTTCACGTGACAAATGGAAGTTCATTTCACAGGGAACAAGACACAGTGTACTAATGCTCCCAGAATTTAACTGTAATTAAGTCTCGCTGACAGACACCTCATTAAAGCACCACTTCTCCAGAAAAAATTAATAAAGTGAATTATTTCCTACGTGTGAAATATCAGGGTTTTTCACTGCTCATGAAAGATACATGGAGTTCAGTTCAGCTGGATGTCACTGCTCCCCAGAATGAAGGAGTGACACGCTTAAAAAGACATTTAAAACAACACATTGCTGGGCTGCCAAAACCCAGGCTGGGATGCTCAGCCCTTGAATGTTATTTTATCCTGTAATGGCAGAAAATAAACCCCCTGAAACACAATTCTTCTTCCAGCAGATAGATACACAGATAGATGAAATAACTGGCTTGTTATTAGAAAACCAAACTAAATTAAGATAACCTAATTTTGACCAAACTAAAAAAAAAAAAAAAAAAAAAAAAAAGGATTCTTATGAGCCAAAGATCCAGTTTTCAAATTGCAACTTTTTGGGGTTTGAATGCTTCTTATGTGATGAACAAAGGTTCAGCCACTGATGAGGGGGGCAGAGGGCTGAGTGTGCCCAGGCCCACAAGCCAACACACATTCCTCTGCACTGGGAGATGGCTCTTGGAGGCACATTTTAATCAAACTTCTCTGAGGTAATATCCAACACAAAATGAGCTAAAAAACATGGAGCTGATCAAGATGTGCCCAGTAATGAATGCCTGAATTTTCAGAGGGGAAGGCCAAGCTGTAATTCCTTGCAAAGGGAAAACCACAGAAGCTTTCCAAGAGATTTTACAGTCCTTTTCTAATTGTTCCCTTTTTCAACATCATTATGCAACCTCCGTGTGCTTTCCTGCTTCTCTACCCCCCTTTATTTCACCCATTCTCCCCCCAGCAACTTCTTCTAAATGCTCTGAGGCCGCTCCTTTAAGACAGCCAGAAATACAGTGCAGATTTTTCTCTCCTCCTCCTCCTCCTCTCGGTTTAAACTGCCCAAATCTTTCCGGTGAAGAAGCATTGCCCAAAATCTGCTCGCTATTCAAGCAGCCCTGGCAATGACAAGCAGCACTTCATGAATCATCTGTTATATATTGCCTTATCAACACGGTCCACTGCAGGAGAAAGTAAACCTGGCCCACTTGGGCCTTGTGCATAACACAATCAAAATGCAAGTGCCAATAATTACAGGAGGGCTCTGAGGAGTTCCCTCATCCAAGGATCCAATATAGGCTATATATATATATATATATATATATATATATATATATATATATATATATATATATATATATATATATCTATATACACACACACAAATATATATATTTGCTTGTTTATTTATATATTTATATTTTTATATATTTATATATATATATAGGCATTTGGGGTGATTTAGGTTGCTTCAAATACATACTAAAAAATTATTTATTTATATAAGTTTATTTTTATATATTCATATATATATATATAGAGGCATTTTGGGGTGATTTAGGTTGCCTCAAATACATATTTAAAATTTTATTTATTTGTTTATTTATATATATTAATATATTCATATATATATAGGCATTTTGGGGTGATTTAGGTTGCCTCAAATACGTATTAAAAATTTTATTTATTTGTTTATTTATATATATTTATATTTATATATTCATATATATAGGCATTTTAGGTCAAGTTAGGTTGCCTCAAATACATATTAAATATATATATATTTATTTGTTAATATATATTTATATTTATATATATATATATATATATTCATATATATATAGGCATTCTGGGGCGATTTAGGTTGCCTCAAATACATATTTAAAAAAAAAAAAATATATATACACATATATATTTGAGACAACCTAAATCGACCCAAAATGCTAACAGCCATTTCCTCCCCCACCACACACAGCTTTTACTTTAGTATTTTAAAAGATTAAAAGACTGTTTACCCCTTTTACTGGTCACCAATATTGCCACATTTCTAATCATTAAAGCAGACAGCATTAGTGTTTCTGCTGTTTGTCAGCTTCAGCTATTTGAGGCAAACACACATATTTGTATGGGGCTTTTTTCCCCCCCAGCTCAGCAAGTGAGGGGAACCTTGCACTGTTCCTTTCATGGCATGCTTGGACTGGGGAAGCTGGAAGCAAAGGTAAATGGAAGGGAGAAGCTGGCCATGAGGGAAGGGGCTCAAAACTGAAATGCAATTGTGAATTCAGTGACAAAACAAATCCCACTGGCTTCTCTGCCCACTGAAACACATCCTTACAAAAGCACAAACTCACAGGGTTCCAGCAGGACTCTGATAAAATCTAAGCCCATGTAGACTTGTTAGCAGGATTGAAAAAGAGGATGGAAAAGTGATGGGAAAACTGGAAATAAGCTAAAGGTGAACTGGCAGAGCAATGAAGTAGAATGTGACACCACTGAAGAAGCCAGCAAGAAGAATACTTGGCAAATATTTAACAAATGTCATTACCAGTGGCCCAATAAAATGTTCAATTAATATTTCTTTGTGGTTTGGGACAAGCTCTGCCATTTGAAACAGGCCAGCAACAGATCCCACTGAGCAAATAAACTCCTTTGTGTATACTCAACCACAGGGACAAGACAAGTGAAATGCAGTCCCAAGAGCAGGGGTTGATTTTTTTTTTTTTGTATATAAATATAAATACACAATGCCAAGGAGTGCACAAACACTTCTTTGGCTGGAGGAGGACACCAAAGAAGTGTTTTAACCCCAAGATTAAGCTGGCCCAGCTGGGCAGGGAGCACTCAGGTTCTCAAACCCTGGAGGGAGCATCACTTAGCCCACAGTGACCCAGGGTGACAGCTGGTTACAGGGACCTTACAGAGGCACACCAGCACGAGGGGAGCCCTGGAAGATAAAGGAAAACTCCTGAAATATTTGATTTATCCCATTTTACGTATTTATGGGCAAGTTAGCCTCAACACTTGGTTTGCAAGGTGTTTGGGCACTCCAGGTATAGACTGTCTGCAGCTTCCCCTGATTTGAAACCTGCAAATGAACCTTGAGGACAAGTTCCAGGCGCTGTAGCAAGTTTCTGGATCACAGATTCACCTTAAGCTGGCTTTAAAAAGTCTATTCCCCAGAAAGCACAAAGCATTTGAGAGATAAAGAGAGCAAACTGAGCTAAACCCACAGGCAACTTTAACCTTTGTTTTCAACAAGTCCTGCTCCTCACCCCTGCAGCCCCACTGGGTTAAGGTTGAAGACTCAACTGCAGATTTTCAGCAGGCTATAAACAGGCAGCTCCTGTGCTTCCACCTCTGCCCATGGCAGGAAGGAATTGTTCCCTGGCAGGGTGGGCAGGCCCTGGCACAGGGTGCCCAGAGCAGCCGTGGCTGACCCTGGATCCCTGAAAGTGCCCAAGGCAAGGCTGGACATTGGGGCTTGGAGCACCTGGGACAGCACTAGGGACATGTCCCTGCCATGGCAGGGGTGGGAAGGGATGTGCTTCAAGGTCCCTCCCAAGCCCAACCATTCCATGATTGCATGGCCAGGAGAAGAACAGGCACTGCCCATGGGGGCTGCAGTCACTCTGCTCAAGCTGCTGCTCTCCAGGAGTGGGCAAACCACAAGGCTGGCACGGCACGGGCTGGTGCTGAAAGCACAACAACCTGACAAGCTGGGCAAAGCCCCCACCAAAAATCATCCCTCAGCTAACACAGGTCCATGAGACGTGCAAACCTTCCCAGTCCAGATGCTCCAAGGGAGGCAGTCTGGAGTTCAAGCCCTTAAAGATTTGGGCAAAACAGGTTTCTGCAAAACAAGCCACTGCCATCTGCACCTACCTAAATATCTCCTATCAGGTCCTGCTACCAGGTAACTTCCTCAGGAGTTCATCAATCCCCAGGTGTCTCTAAACACATCACTACTAGTTTAAGAAAAACCCCTCATTCTCGTATTTACCTTTTCCTGCTGTTACTGCACTGCTGTTTTTTATCTTTTCTGCATTACTGGGACATTGCCTGTGAAACATAAGCAAAGCAGAGTGTTGCATCTTACCAGCATAAAGATTATGCAAGAAACTATCCTTAGTGTTTTCATCTACTCTTGGAATGGTTTAGGTGAAAAGGGACCTTAAAGGTCATCCAGTTCCACCCCCCTGCTATGGGCAGGGACACCTTCCCCCATCGCAGGTTGCTCCAAGCCCTCTCCAACCTGGCCTTTCTTTATTTTCCTGGTGATTCATCATCAAAAGGCAAGGAAGAAAGTGAAACTAATTTCCACTACGGAGGCCCACACCAGGACCTGTGTCTCCTCCACCTGTTATGTCCCACCCTGGAAACTCCCTGGGCTTCTCAAGAACTTGGTAACTCACACCTGGCAGCTCTCCTCTGCCTCAGGATAGTCCATTTAGCAGATTTTAGGAGGTGGCAGCACACAGACACAGGCTGCCCACCAGACATCTCCTCCCAAGGGAACACAAGCTTTTCATGCCTTCCTTCCACGCCTCCATCCCGCTGAGCAAATGACAAATTCTTCTGGTGTTCTGAGCTGATTTTCAAAATGCTTTCTCTAATCTGTCTCCTTGCTAAAGCTAAGTCCTGAAGCAAAACAAACAAACAAAAAAACAGGGTGGCAAAGTTAAAATGGTGAAGATTTAAAGATATTTTTCCCCCTAAGTTTAGACCACCAAGGGCACAGCTTAATATCAACAACGGGAATCTGTCAGATGCACATGCTAAAACACGCCATCCAAGGACAGAGGGGGGAAAAAGCAGAGAATCCTGGAAAGCTGCATCTTCCACATTTCACTTTACCCAGAAAATCTGCAGTCACTAAAACTTACTCTAACTGGGTGGCATTTTACATTTCCAAATGTAATTGAGTGAGCGTGTTGCCATGGCGACAGCAGGGTTCTGCAATAACTTTGTTGCCTTGTAATTGCTGTATATTTGTATACAAGCAGCTGAGCTTTCTTTAATTCAATGCCCTCAACTCTTTCCAGCGAGGCTGCGGAGCGACGGCGGCAGCTTTTTAGGCTGAGAACTCTCAACAGTGGTGCTGGAAACATCAGAAACGATTAAAACTCAGCGCCGCGACCGACCGCATTACACACACACACACACACAGAGAAAAAAAAAAACCCACCAGGAAACCCGGCCAAGAACCAGATTATTATATAAACTTCAGAGCTCTTTAGCTTTTAAAAATGTTGCCGTTGCAACGACAACAACAACAACAACCAAGAAAAAAAAAAAGCACGATTCGGATAATTAACTCCAGGTAGATTTGGCAGCGAGCAGAGCACTTTGAGGGCAGGGAATAAATGCAGCACGAGTCCCATTTATTGACAGGGCACAACACCAGCAAATCCAAACGCCTTGGCAAGGGGATTATTCGCTTGCTGTGGTCCAGAACAGCGCTTGCTCCATCTCCCCGGCCTCCGAGCAGCGCTGCGAGGACAAGGGGATGCGGCTGTGGGAAAGGAGCAGGGCACGGAGCTGCCTGGTGGGAGAGAAGAGGCAGGACGGGAGGGAGCCAAAGCCTCGCCGCACGCCCCATCCATCCCAGGCTTTTACAAGGCATTTTCACACCCTCAATCCACCCACACCTTCCCGACACACATCCCCACTCCTTGGGAGCGTTTGCGGAGCTGTAATCCAGCCCGGAATATGAGGCAAGGCTGGAACACGAAATCCTCCCGTACGGGGCGTTAGCGACGAGCCCGATTTATGCCAAAACAATTTATCGACAGGCAAAACCCCCAAAAAACCAGCGCCTTCCCCTACCGCGGAGTGGGCGCACAACACAATTACGCAAGTGCTTTGAGCCAAGGGCAGGTTCCCTTCCCCTCCAGCCGCTGCCCAGCACTGACAGCGTCCAATTATTGTTATGTAAATCCATCAGCTCCGCCGAGCTGTCACCGACACCCCGGCGGGCAGCATTTTTGGGGGGTGCGCGCAGCATCTTCCCCTGATAAATCCCTGCAGCAAAACCCACACGCGGCTGCCGGGCAACACCTCCCTCTCGCCGCGCTGCTCCGCCAGCCCCGGAGCTCGCCTGTTTCTGCTTCATTTCGCCCCGAGCAAGCCGAGGCTCCAGGTTTCACCGAGGCACACGTGGTGTGTCCCCCCTGGAACCCCCAAAAACGGAGTTCTGCCCCCGAGGCTGCAGCCCTGGGCCTGGGAGCCGTCATTGCCACGGCCGGGCTCCCCGAGAGCAGCACCCCCGGTTTGCTCCTCCCGGGCACAGAAAAAGCCATTTTGGGGCTTTTCTTGCAGGAGGAGCTGAGTGCCGCGGGGCCCGAGCCCGGCAGCCCCGGACGCAAACTTTCCGCAAGTCCCGCGTTATTCCCAGGATGAGGACGAGGGAAGGAGGCGCGGGGGGAGAGGATGCAAGAACCGACCCCGGGCCGCGGCCCGCCCGGGCGCCGCAGGGCCCCGCCGCGGGCGTCGCCCCCGCCGCAGGGCCGCGCCCGCCCCGCCGAGCCGCGGGGCCGGGCCCCCGTGCGGCGCTGGCCACGGCCCGCCGCTCGCTCGCTCGCCCCGGCGGTCACTCACCGCTGCCCGCATCGCCTCGCCTCGCCTCGCCCCGCACGGACCGAGCGCCGCCGCCGCCGGGGGGACGAGGCGGAGCCGCGGCCGCCCGGGAGGGGCGGGGCGAGCGGGCGGAGGGGCGGTGCTGCAGGCGGCGGCGGCCCCGCCCGCCCCATTCACAAAAAACCGGGTCCCGCGCGCTGAGTGGGCGGCGGCGCTGCCCGTCACGCCCCCCGCGCCCCGCCCACCCCGCCCGCCGCGCTCGGGCCGGGCCGGGCCGATGGCGCGCGGCGGCCCCGCCCCGCTCGGCGCACCGCCCAATCAGCGCGCGGCCTGGGGCGCCGCGCGGCTCAAATCCGCCCGCCACCACCGCGCGGGTGCCTGCCATTGGCCGCGCCAGCTGCCCGTCACCTCCCCCTCCCACGGCCGGGGCGCAGCGGCGACCAGCGGCCCCCGGGAGCGGCCCCGCCGCGCCGCCAGCCCGCCGGGCGGGGAGGCGAGCGGCCTTAAAGGGCCCGCGCCGAGGGCAGCCCAAGCGCGGCGGCGGGGGCGGCGCGGCTCGGCGGCGACGGAGCGCCGCGTACTGACCTGGGCGGCGGGCGAGGCGGGGACGCTGCGCGGCGATGGCCCCCCAGGCGCGGAGCGCGCCACCGACGGACTCAGCCCGTGACGGGTTCCGCCATCTTGGAAATTTTTTTAGATGGGGAGTCACGTGGTGCGACCATTTTTTCCCCGCGGCCAATCAGCGGGCGCGGGTTATTTATAGCCGCGCGGGGGAAGGGGACCAATCGGGCCCCGCCCCGCGCGCCCCCGGCCACGCCCCGTGGCGCGCGGCCCGTCGCCATGGCGACCGGGGGGCGGGACAGGGGCCGCCATGTTGGCCCTTAGCCCGCGGCCCCGTCGGGATCGGGAATCGGGATCGTTGTCCTGACCCCTCCCCAGCCCCAGAGCCCACAGCAACTGCGATCCGTGCCGTGTAGACGGTATTGCGGTAAAACGTGGAACTTTAGGGTCTTTTTACGCCCCAGGTTTCCGCAGCCGCGGTCTCGCTCCCTCACGGGCCGGTCTGTGTTTTCCGCCAGGTATCGCGTGTAACACTGAACATCTGAGGCGAGGGGTGAACGACAGAAAGGGCAGGGCATGATTCAACATATTTACCTGAATTACCGAGAGGAAATAAAGAAATAAAAAGGAGTTTTCCGGCAATGCTTCCCTCTATCCCCGTTTTCGCAGCGATTGATTGATTCCTGAGTTGTACCTGGAATTACCCCGTTCAACTGACACATCTCGCTTCACTCGTATTTTGTTAATTCACGCAGTGCCCAAAACTCCCCGAGTCCTGCTCCCAAACATTCCCGATGATGGGAAGGAAAATCCTGCAGTGTTGGGTGCAAGAAGTTCATCCTGTGGGAAACAATCCGGTGGGAACATCCCATCGGTGATGTGTTATCCTATCCCATTATTTCTATTTCCCAGAGCAGCTGTGGCTGCCCTTGGATCCCTGCAAATGTCCAAGGCCAGGCTGGACAGGGCTTGGAGCAGCCTGGGATAGTGGAAAGGAGATTTCCTGCTAAGCTTCCAAGGAGTTTCTTCCCATCCTTGCCTAAGGCAAGTTGAAACATGACATTCCTTATTCGCAGGCAGCCATCCCAGCACGCTTCTGGTGGGTTTGATTAATTGGCTCTTGCTGAATTGTTTTTAAAACTTCCAGATTTCCCTTATAGAAAAAAAAAAAAACAAAATTAAAAAAAAAAATAAATGAACTCCTGTCATTCAGCCATCTGGATTTACATAAATTCTGGGACCTGATGGGAATTGCTAACAACTTTGTCCCTCTCTCAAATTCTGCATATATGTGGTCGTATATAAACACTACTCCTTTTCCCTTTTACTTTTTTGGACATATTTACCACCTGTGTTTTCCTTTGGAAGGGCCACCCTTACAAAAATCCTTGGCACATTGATCAGATCCTTAAAGTTTTGGGGTTTTTTTCCCAGGCTGTTGACAGGCTCCCAGGAAATGGTGACATTTCCCTGGAATGCACACCTGAGAGCACCACTGGCATTAAGAGCAGTGTTTCTGCCTGAAGCCAAAGCCCTTTTTGTTTCATTTGCAGCTTCTTGGGGCTCCTGGGCTTGTTTGTTGTTCCTTGGCCGCTGAGGTTTCCCAGAGTTGTTCCGCCCTCTTTACTGGGGCCAGCTCAGATGGGTGGAAGAACATGTGCATCAATAACCTCCCAAATTATTTTTGAGTGCCTGTAGGTGGAAGACCTTCAGGACCAGAGGGTTACCAGGGCAGGGCAATATTTGCCAAGGCAACAACTCTGCTGCTAGTGGCTGTGGCAGCCAGGTGAGCGTGTGCCCTCCCCTGTGGTTCCCATTTCTGCTCCAGCCCAGTGGGGGGATTTTGTCCCAAACCCTTTAAACATGGCTTGCAACCAACCCAGCTGCCTTCCCTCGCTGCATTGCTGGAGCAGTTTGGAAACAGGAAACGAGAGGAGAGAACTGTGCCCTGGAAGTTGCCATGGAGTGGAAGTTCTACCTTCAGGTTTTGATTGATGCTGTACCTGTGGCTGTGGGTGTGAGTACGTGTCTCTATTAATACCCAGTCTAGGCTAACCTGTGCATAATGGCAGAAAATTAAACCTTTGTCGTTGCTCATGGAAATTAGACCTCAGAGATTCACAAGGGAAAGGCTTCTTGCTATATGTTAAACCCAACATCTTGGTTATAGCTGTATATAGATTGTTTTTACTGTATTTGCGGCTGAAAAACTTACTCAGAAGCCTGTTGGAGCAAAAAATAAAAATCTAAAATAAAAACCAACACCCTGGCAGAGCTAATTCATAAAGATTTAAATAAAAAGCAATTACAGAACTTCCCGCCTACCTCCACCTCATCTTTAGCTGAACTCCTTGTTTGTCAGGAATGATTCCATTTTTTATGTTCTCAAGCAGGAAACAGCCATCACAACACTCCAGCTAATTTCCCTCGCTAGTCACAGGGAGCTGCTGAAAGTAAAAGAGGGTGCTTCAGCTTTCCACTCCAACCCTGCCACTCCACAGGCTAAAAAAAAAGGAGGAGAGAGTTAGGAAGAGAGCCAGCAGGAACTTCCTCTGGAGCCCAGACACCAAAGATCTACTCCAAGTGGCAGTGCCATTGGGTCCTTGCAGAAAAGTCAAGCCGAGGCACAAATTTCCAACTTGCTGATGGCTCCCTCTTCTTCCTCCTGATCATTGTCTCCATCACTGACCTCCCTTGGTTTTCCTGTCCCCCCCATCACCCTCCTGTGCTTTATCTCCCACTCCCTGTTCTCCATCTATTCCACTGGTTTGCTCCTTTTTGCCATCAAAAGGAAAACCCCATCAAACCCACACAGCTCAGGGCACAGCTCTGATGGGACAGGGAATGTTACATTTACATTGCCCCCTTCTGTGTTTTCCTCCCCAGCATACCTTTTATTGTGGAGTTTTGTTCTGTTGTTAGTGGTTTTTCAATGCTGGTGAGTTTTGCTTCAGCTGGAACTCCTCGTTCTCTCCTCTCCTCACAGCTCACTGAGAGCCAGAACAAGGTGGTTCTCCTCCACTTCTGAGCCCCCCACGCCTGTGCTTGGCTGCAGGAGCCGCTTCCCAGCTTGTCTGCACACCCCACACTTCATCAAGTCTGCAGCACTCAGGGCCTGAAGAGCTGAAATCCTGAAGCAGTGAGAGCCAAACTCTGAGAAACAAGTTATTGCTGTTGTTTTGGGCAAAATCAAGTCCCTGTCCCTGCCTGGGGGGAAAAACAAGCAAGTTAAGTTCAAATTGGAGGTCACAAATGTAAAGTTTGCTTTCTTCTCATATTTACACTTTATTTTTGCTGATGGAGATACACTGGATTGTTATGGCAGTCATTTTACAATGACTGAGTACAATACACCTTTAAAATAAAACTGCTTGTTGAAGTTTGTTTTCAATATTATTCTGGATTTCTATCAACTACCTATTTATTTAGCAGCTATGCTCTCAACTATGTTATGGAATATCCTGACTTGGAAGGGATCCACAAAGATCATCATTCCTACTGCAGAGAGAAAAATTATTCTGTGGCCATTACAAACCACTGCCCAAAAGTTCTTAGGGTGTCATCATCCCTCCAAATTAAACTGAAGAATTAAGAGTATGGAAGAAATCTCTTTTCCCCCTCAACTGTTTTTTGGGGTGGTTTGGTTTTTTGTTTTTGTTTTTGCTTTTTGGGTTTTTTTTTTTTTGGTTCAGTCAATTTTAGTAGCACATTAAGGCTTAAATTGAGATAAAAAGCAGAAATAAGTCTAAAATGAATATGGAATCTTTGTGAAGTCAAGGCTAAAATAACTGTTAGATATGCTTAATTTATCAGCACTCATTTTCCCATTCTTAATATTAAAAATAAGGGAATTGTGTATCAGTTTATTATATTTATTTCCATCCATGGCAGCTGTTAGGAGAAAAATGTGGGGTGTGTCTCTCTATAGTGGAAGCCTTTAAGGAAATATTGATCCATTTTTCTATTCTGTCTCTTTCAACCAGGCAAAAAAAAAGACATTGTCCAGGGTGAAAAACAATTAAAATCCAAATAAATGTAAGAAAAATATGACAAGGAGGAAAAAAAAAAAAAAAGAGGAAAAAGAGAAATAAAAACATTTGCAGCCTGGTCCCTGGGTGTTGGTTTTACGTGAAGAGACTGACTTGTAGCTGAATGACGAGTAGGATATTTTTCTGCTGAAATATTGATAGTAGATTACACTAAACCACAAACTATCTCCAGAAAGCCCATCATTTCTAATCCTAATGGTGTTTTCTTTCCCTTGGCTGACTACTACATTCATGAGATGATGGCTTTATTCTATCTGGGGGAAAAACTTTTTACCATACAGCTAAATTAACTTGTCAAAAGACTTCAAACTTCGGAAGCTTTTACAGCCCGATTCAAAGCTATTATTCAGGATTGAATGAGAAGGCTGTGGACTGTAAAAGCTGGCAAAAAAAAAAAAAATAAAATAAAAATTTCAGCAGCATTCAGGAGTTGAATGGAGCACTCACTTTTTGTTCAGGTTGTGTGTGTTTCATTGAGCTGTCTCAGAAAGAGCTGGATTTTTGTATTTTAAAGCAAAATGCTCCTTTCTGCTGCTCTGGAAGCTGTGACCCAGTCCATGCTCTTTCACACACACTTGGTTATATTTAGTTTGTGCCAACCTAAATAAGTGTCAACCAGCTTTCCAGAAATGTGGGGAGCACAAAAGAGAACGGCCAGCAGCTAAATTGAGGCAGAACGAGAACACAATTAGACTTATTTTTATCCTTTTCTTTTAAAATCAGATCACAGACTATCTTACAGTCAGCTACAGCTTTCTCATGCAAATAAAAATGCCTGGCTTCAGGAGCAGCAACTTTCAGATTTTGCAGACGAGGAGCAGCTGGCAGAGCTCGTGCTTGGAGTCTTTCCTGTCGCGGATCCAATCTACTGTGGGACAGATCTGGAATAAAAAGCCAAGCCACCAATTGCAGCCCCCAGAAGGGAACCCAGGGCTCTCTGGGACTTGCAAACACGCTCAGGATGTGGCAGGATGGGATCCACCGTGGCCAGCATGGGGAGTGGCCTTGCTTCAGCTCTGAGTGCTCTGGATGCAGCTGCCTGGGGCTGCTCCACAGGGAACGCTGAGCACAGGAGCAATTCTTAAACACAGCTTCTCACCAGGGCCTGCAGGGAGCTTCTGCCACCCACCAGGGAGCCACAGCTCACTGTCCCGTTCAGAACCTGGATTAGAGTCCCTGCAGTGTTCATGGAGATGCCCAGAGCCTGCAGCATCCCGGAGTTCAGAGCACAGCACCACAGTACAGGGGATCCAAGTGCACATCCCTCTCCTGCCTGCCAGGTTCCTCCTCCATGGGCAGGGACATCTCCCACTGTCCCAGGCTGCTCCAAGCCCTGTCCAACCTGGCCTTGGGCACTGCCAGGGATCCAGGGGCAGCCACAGCTGCTCTGGGCACCCTGTGCCAGGGCCTCACTGCCCTTGTACTAAAGAATTTCCTTTTAAATCATCTTCCCATGATCTGAGCTTTGGTGGGTTTTGAAGGAACCAACAGCAGAGCACCAAAGTGTTTTAGAGCTTGGCAGTCCAGAAGCCACTTGATTGCTGCCTTCATAACAAGGTACCAAGATAATCTCACCATTTTAAGCACTTGACACTAAAGTAGCACTGATAGATGATGTGTGCAGACAAAATTGCATGTACCTTTCAAATTCCCAATTACTCCCTCCTCTGTTTTGCTGCTCTACGGATTGTTTAATCTCATTTCATGTGGGTCACAGCATTTCCTGAATACCAGTATCTATTAAAAATCACCTGTGCTTTGCATCTAACAAAACTTCTGTCTTCCCTTTCCTATGGCAAAATCAAAACCACAGTTTTGGACTGGAATCCACTAAAGCACTAAAACACCTCAAATTTTCTCTGTCTGCTTATCAAGGAGCAAGGAATTTTTTCCTAATGCAAGCTCCTTAAATGTGATATCTTAAAAATTTGTGTTCCTTAGGAGCACCTTCACTGAGTTCTTAAAAAGCATCAGAGCAGAGCAAGATGTGCCAGCAGCAGTGTCGGAATAGCACCAGTGGCATCAAAATAATGAGAGGAATGTCTGAAAAGTCTGAAGGGTTACACTCAAACCCTGTTAAATAGCTGGGTGGGACTCTGGAATCCAGCTCTGATACGTTGTTTAATAGAAATGCAAGAAGTGAGTGCTGGCCCATTAATGATAAAAATAAAGTTTTAGAATGTATGAGGATGAGAGGTCAGAGGAGTCAAAAACCTCTGCAGCCCTAGAAATGTCTGTGTGACTCTAAAACACAGGCTGAAAGGAGAGCTACTTCCCTCTTCCAGGGTCACAAGGCCTCTAAAAGACCAGGAGGTCCCTCTAACATTCTTCCACAAGGAAGAAAGAAAGAAAAAAAGGCAGAGTTCCCATTCTGAAAAAGAGCAGATCACAGAAAGCCCATGGTTTCCCGGACTAGATCCAAGGACAGGACTGACAAGGATGGGATGGCAACTCAAATGGAAGAGTTGTTTTTAAAAAAGCAGCAAGGCCATGGGGAGCAGCCCAGAGCTGGAATGTGAGGAGCTGATGCATGGACCAATAACAGCCACACTGCAGAATGAGGGCTGTGTAGCCCTCCTTGTGAGAAAGGAAGGGTTTCCACAGGCTCCTCTAGGGGGATGCTGCAATAGGATGTGTGCACAGCCTGGCAGTGGGATTGGTTTGGGATGTTCATTCCCACTGTGATCCGAGGAGATGAGGCACAGGCACCTCCCCTCATCCTCAGCAGGAACTGCTTGCCAGGTGGCCTGTTGCACATTAAAGGCTGAGTTATCAGCAGAGCCTTTGTCCTGTATCAGGATGAGGGGCAGGATGTGTTCTGCTCATACACAGAGACCAAGGAGCAGCAATCATGTGGTGGCAAGTGTGGTGGGCCAGAACTGGGATGTGCTTGTGTGTAACTGCACAGGAGACAGAAGGTGTTGGGGCTTTTTTTCCCTGCTGGTCAAAGGAATCATAGAATCCCATCCCATTTCACCCTCTGCCATGGGCAGGGATACATCTTCCACTATCCCAGGGTGCTCCAAGCCTGGCCTTGGCATTGCCAGGGATGGGCCAGCCACAGCTTCTCTGGGCACCCTGGGCCAGGGCCTCACCACCCTCACAGGGAAGAATTTCTTCCTCATGTCTAATCAAAATCTATCCTGCTTCAGTGGGAAGCGTTTCCCCTTGTGCTGGCACTGCAGGCCCTTGTCCCAAGTCTCTCTCCCTCTCTCCTGGAGCCTTTTTAGGCTAAAATGGGCTCTAAGCTCTCTCCAGAACCTTCTCCCTTCTCTCCAGGGTGAGCACTCTCAGCCTGTCTCCATAGGAAAGAACACTTTTTATCACCTTGCTGTTGGTAAAGGCAGACAAGTCTTTCAGGGGAGATTACTTGTTAAATTATCCACAGTGCTGCAGATGCTCAGCTCTTTATTTTGGTTGTATATTTCAAAGAACAATTTCTCCAGCAAACAGTGCAACAGCTGTGGCTGATAAAACTCCTGGGTGCCATCATTATCCTTTTTCCTGATAGAGACTGTCACAATTTACCATCGAGTTTTGGCTTGGAGGCTGGTGCTCTACAGCCAGCCAAAAATAAAATGGAGCTGGATAAGCCTTAACACAACAAAAGAAGAATTTACGAGGTTGGAAAACTAATTTGGAACTGCAATTAACAGAGCAGAGGAAGGAGCTGTGTCCAACACAGGTACAAAAATATCGTTTGGATGTGACAGGGATCTGACACATTCTCCCGTGCTTGGCCACAGGGATCTTGCCACAAGACTGAGGATTTTGGAAGGGGGACTCCTGTACCATCATGAAAGAAGAAGTCCTCTGAAGATCTCTCACATATTTCCCAGTTGAATTCCCAGAGCATCCATCAGTTTGGGGTGCCTCAGTTACTGACTGTCTGTAAATCCATCTCTGAAGTCACACCCCAAAAACCTCTCCTGAGGTTTCTCTTCATAGATAAAGTAAGACCTGGAAACCTTTTCAAAGGCATCCTCAATCTTTAGCATGCAACCATACAGAGTGTGAGGTCACACCTTTGGCAGGATATGCACCTGCAGCTCCTGGAAGGATGGGATCAGGAAGGTTGGAGAAGAGCTCCAGGATCATTGGGTCCAAGCCTGAAACCAGCACTGCAAGGACACCACCAACCCACATCCTCCAGGTGCCACAGCTTAAACACATCCAGGGGCAGTGATCCCAGCACTTCCTCACATGTCTGTCTGCAAGGGACCTTTCCCTTGGGAATGGACTTTCCAAGCCCTGAATCCCTCACTCATTGTTCCAGATTGCAATGCAAGTTGTTTTCCATTCCCATCTGTACGGCAGATTACCTTTGTCAAGTGGGCAGTTTGCCTTTGAGTGACCACACTCACACCTCCCTCAGGAGGGGACATTGCTGATAACAGACTATTGAATGTCACTGCATGGCTGATAAGAACTGTAACATCCCATTGGGAGATGCTCCGCCCAGAGGGAGGAGCCAAGCATTGCTACCCAGATATAATCCAGAGGTTTTGGAGACACCAGCACGGCTTTCTCCACAGGATTCCCCAGAGGAACAGCAGCTGCCTCTCCTTCCACTGGATCTTCAGAGGAAGAATCCATCCTTCTCTACAGGACCCCCTTGCTCCAGCAGAACCAGCCCTGACACTGCAGGAGGGCTGCAGCCACATTTCCAATGGGACTGCCACCAACACCCTGAGCCACAGGGTGTCAGGTTGGGTTCTGACTGTCAGTGTTGTTCTAGTCTACTGCATTGTTTATTTTATCCTTTTATTTTCCCTTTCTCGATTAAAGAACTGTTATTTCCTGCTCCCATATTTTTGCCTGAGAGCCCCTTAATTTCAAATTTATAGCAATTCAGAGGGGTGGGGAGGGTTTACATTCTCCATTTCAGGGGAGCTCCTGCCTTCCTTAGCAGACTCCTGCCTTTCCAAACCAAGACACTCATCCAAGGTGCCAAGCCCACAGCCCTGGCCATTGGATTTCCTCTGCTGCCCCAAAGCTGGCTGCCCCACCAGCCCTTCTCAGCAGCAGCTTCAAGGCTTCATCCCAGAATTTTAGGGCTGTTCCCTGGAGTCAGTGGGCTCAGAGTGCTGGGGCTGGTGGTGAGGCTGCCAGGTGAAGGGCTGGTTTTGGGATACACACACCTGAGCACCGGGAGCAGGGGCCAGGCCACCAGGGAGCCACGGGAGCTTGGCAGCTTCCCCTCACTGCCAGCCTGGATGGGACTGAGCCCAACAGGGAAATTATCCCTGCTCCCAAGGCATCCTCTTCCCTGGGTTTTAATGAGCCAGCAGGACAGCCCCTTACAGAACAGCAGCCTTACAGTTGGGTTTAAAGAAGCATTTTTGCTCTTCTGGACTTGAGCCCAAAATCCCGCTTGGAGTAACTCTCATTCACGTCAGCAGAACTGCCCCAGCCAAACAGAAAGTTCTTCTTTTTTCTTCCCCCTTAATTAAACTGTTATTCTCTCAAATCAAATGTAAGCGTTCTCCTCATTCCAGACTAAGAAAGATCACAGGTGAATGGTGCCAGTGAAATTAAAAACTGACTTAAGACAGCTTTGCTTTTAACAGAGAGTATTTTTTTGTTTGTTTTGTTTGTTTGTTTGGTTTTTTGGGTTTTTTTGCTGGATGCCTCTTCACTGAGCCAACTGTTAGAACTGAAGTGGGGCAGGTTTTTAGGCTATCAAGTGCAAAAGATGTTTTCTGTCTACATTCCTCCTTCAGAAGAGATAAACCAAGCCTAGAGGAATGAGGCTACTGAAGTTCCTCATGTCGTGGAGGGGTGACCATGCCCAAAACACCTATTATCCACAGCTGCTCCCTTTGTTCCCAGGGCCACCATGAGCTTTGCTCGCAGAAGCAAACCCTCCCTGTCACTGCTTTTACCAGGTACTGGCATTTCCAATGTTATTCATGCCCAGAAAGTCCCAAGACCAGAAGAGCAGCCCTTACACCCAGCCTGGCTGCCTTGAGCTCACAAAAGAACCATTTAGGTTGTAAAAGACATTTGGGATCACTGAGGCCAGCTGTCCACCCAGCACCACCACCACATTCTCCACTAGAACACATCCACGCAGCTGCTGAACACTTCCAGGAGTGGTGGCTCCACCACTGCCCTGTGCCAGCTCTTTGCAACCCTTCCCATGAAGAAACATTCCCTTATATCCACTCCAAACCTCCCCTGGCACAACCTGAGGTCGTTCCCTCTTGTCCTGTCTCCTGTAACCTGAGTCCCACCTGGCTGCTCCCTCCTGTCAGGGATTTACAGAACCCTCAGTTCCCACCAGCCCTTAAAAAAACCTCTCGTTACAACCCTTAGCAATTTATTTCCATTCTGCCCGGGTGCTTTGCAGAGGAACCCTGGAGAATGGCAGAGAACAACAGTTAAAAGAATAGAGTGGAATTACCCATCTCCTGCTCATTAACTGACTTCAGATGGTACCAGCTTGCTGGTGTTTTTTCTGCATCTCTGGCAGGGAATGTTTTATTTGCTTAGTAAAGTTTTCACATGCAATATGTTGTTGCTGTTTTGTTTTGTTTCTGAAATCCCTTACCTATATATTTATTACAGACAGATATTATACCCTGGCAGTAAAGAAACACTGCAAAGTGCTAGTTAACTTCTCAGAGCTGCCTGAATAATTCCATAAATACGAGGGGACTGAAATGACAACAATAAAGGGATCTGTACTTTGAACAATAAATATGAACTGGAGCTCTGCTTTGGATTTGAGGCATGCTGCAGCTAATAGGTATTCAGCTTGTGTGGGCCACTGACATTTAAATAAATACATGTGCAGTCCAAGGGGGTTGGCTGCAGAGCCTCTTGTCAATTGAATCCAGCCCTGGGAACACTCAAGAGAGTGGCTCAGGATTGCAGGAATTCCTGGGCTGTAGCCCTCGGTGGGATCTCTCCTGAAACCAAAAGATGTCCTCCATGGGGGGAAAGAAAGGAAAAAGAGGTGGGGGACACAATGGGAATAAGGAGAGGGGGGTGGAAACCACCCCAAAATATGTGGTTACAAAGAAATGCTGAAAATATTTATAAGCAAAATGCCTGGCAGGCTGCTTGCTGCAGGCTGAAGGAGAACTCGGCTCCTCAAGCTGAGATAGTTCAGCAACCTGAACAGCATTCCTGCACTGCCCTGGGAAAAAATCACCTCTGAACAGGGCCAGCTTATTTGGGTTTGCAGAGCCAGGCCAGAGTGTGCTCTGAAAGCCATTCCTGGTGGGAGAGGATGTTGAAGATTGCAATGCAAGATGTTTTCCATTGCCATCTGTATGGCAGATTACCTTTGTCAAGTGGGCAGTTTGCCTTTGAGTGACCACACTCACACCTCCCTCGGGAGGGAACATTGCTGATAACAGACTATTGAATGTCCCTGCATGGCTGATAAGAACTGTAACATCCCATTGGGAGATGCTCCGCCCAGAGGGAGGAGCCAAGCATTGCTACCCAGATATAATCCAGAGGTTTTGGAGACACCAGCACGGCTTTCTCCACGGGATTCCCCAGAGGAACAGCAGCTGCCTCTCCTTCCACTGGATCTTCAGAGGAAGAATCCATCCTTCTCTACAGGACCCCCTTGCTCCAGCAGAACCAGCCCTGACACTGCAGGAGGGCTGCAGCCACATTTCCAATGGGACTGCCACCAACACCCTGACCCACAGGGTGTCAGGTTGGGTTCTGACTCTGTCAGTGTTGCTCTAGTCTACTGCATTGGTCATTTTATCCTTTTATTTTTTTTCCTTCCCCTATTAAAGAACTGTTATTTCTACTCCCATATTTTTGCCTGAGAGCCCCTTAATTTCAAATTTATAGCAATTCAGAGGGGTGGGGAGGGTTTACATTCTCCATTTCAGGGGAGGCTCCTGCCTTCCTTAGCAGACTCCTGCCTTTCCAAACCAAGACAGAGGAGCAGCTCCCAGGCTGCAGCAGGAAGGACCCTGGGACAGCACCTCTGTGCAGCTCCTGGAGGCTGCAAAGGCAGCTTGGGTTACAAACCTGGTTATTACAGCTTGTCTGCAAAGGTAGCTCTAAAAATCAAAAATTATGTCACAGCATCAGACAGACAGAGGGACAGGGGGACAGGGCTTCGTGGTGCTCACCCTCAGCTCCTCACACCAGAAACCACAAAGTGTCTCCAGTCAAACACATTTGTTTTGTGTGATTCTCATAAACCTGGAGCATTCACAGGTCAAATATTCTCCCTCAGTATTGCAGAAAGCATAATTTCACATCCAGGTGTCACCTTTTCCATCACCAGGGTAAATGAGGGATGACCCAGGATAAAGAAGACATCAGCTCTGGGGCTGTCAGCCTCAGAATGAAGGAAGTGGCCAGTTTAAAAAAATAAAATTAAAAAAAAACCCAAACAAAACACCACAATAAAACCAATTTTAAAAAATCCAAAGAGGAATTAACTGAGCTACTTATCACTGAGTTTAACACCGAGCACAGAAGTGGAGGCTGTGTAACAACATTACAGATAATTAGAAAACTGGGATGGAAAGAAACTGTTCTTTTGGAAGCTGGAATTGTGGTTCCTGGGGAATCCTTCGTGGCCATCAATGCATGCAGAATAGAGGCAATTTACTTGGTAGCAGGTACTCTGGTTCCTCAAAAGCTTCCTCACCAGGGGCACCTTGGAAATTAATCTCCCCTGGGACTAGAAGAAAAGTTCTCAAGTGAATTCCAAACTGGTAGGAAACAGGAAGGGACAGGTAGGGATAAAATGGTTATTTTTCACAGCAGAGGGAATCCCAGGGGAATCCCCAGGCAATTTGGGCTGTGGCATGTGTTGTTCTCAGAGCCTAAAGGATCTGGAAAGGGGGTATTTGGAACAATTGCAGAAGATAAAGAAAGAAATAATTACTTTAGGTAGCAGAAATTAGTGAGAATTAGAAAAAAAACTTCAAAGGACTATGGGACCTGGCAATAAAAGAGAGCCCCAGGTGCAGTAACACAAAACCAGGCTGAGCTTAGCAGAGCCCCTCCCTTTGTTGTTGCCACACAGCGGAAAGAGAATCCAAAGGAGCCCCCCAGTTCACTGCCAAACAGTGAGCAAAGGGATGGACAGCACAAGGAAATCACAGAATTATGGAATGGATTGGGCCAGAAGGGACCCTAAAATCATCCAGTCCCTGCCCCTGCCATGGCAGGGACACCTTCCACTGTCCCAGGCTGCTCCAAGCTCCAATGTCCAGCCTGGCCTTGGGCACTGCCAGGGATCCAGGGGCAGCCACAGCTGCTCTGGGCACCCTGTGCCAGGGCCTGCCCACCCTGCCAGGGAACAATTCCTAATTCCCAATATCCCATCCATCCCTGCCCTCTGGCAGTGGGAGCCCATCCCTATGTCCTGGCACCCCAGGGGACAGGGGACATTCCCTTGGGAATCAGGAGCTGTGTGGTGGTGGTGGCTCCTTCTCTCAGTACCACAGCACCTCCACTGCACATCACTGCAATGATGCAGAGTACAAACCCAAAGAAAGCCCTTTTCCCATGCAGATTGTGGATTTGCTTCCATGTATACTTGTGGAAGCCAGAAAAGCGAGCACTCTCCAAAGGCACTGAGAATGATGGAAGGTGAAAACATTTAGAAAACAAAAAGAGAGGGGGGGAAAGCCCAGTTAGAAGAGAGGCTGTGGGGCTGCAGTGTGCTGGGAGCTAGCACAAGGCCTGCTTTTATCCCATTTTATCCCATTAAACATCCCCTGTCCCCAAGCATCCCCCGCAGGCAGGGGCAGGGAGCAGAGCTCCCATTTCCACAGATCAACTCTGGATCCAGCCCTAATGGGGCAGGAAGGGAAACCTTGGCAGGAGGCTGGGAGAGAATGTCCAGCATGCATCCCTAATGCAGCCAGGGCTTCCAAAACAGCCCCTCCAAACAGAGCTCCCAAATCCACCCTGGTGGCAGGAGGGTTTCTCAGGGGTGTGACCTCCAAGGCAACTGCTGGGATAGGGAAAAGGAATCTGTGGAGAAATGGGATTTTTTTTTTTCCCCACAACTTTCTTGCTGGAGGACAATCAGGGAGAGAACCTTGTGTGTCAAAGTGTTCTGGAAAAGAGTTTAGACAGCTAGAACAAACAATAAAGTCCCTGGAATCAATTACTTCTCATTAACAAAGTAATTTGTGCCCTGTACAGGAAATTAGAGATGAAATCATTGAACTTGTAAGCGGTCACCCTAAGCTTGGTTCTTCTTCCCAAATTTTGCATTTAAAAAGAGAGGGCAGGTGGAAGAGCAGGGACACAGCCCTGGAGAATCTGCATCCTTCCTGTAAAGGGAGGTTTGGCCTCACCAAACCAGGCTGGTTCTGAGAGGGAGTCAACACCTGGATCAGTTGTTCTGATCTTCCTGGACTTCCAAAAACATTTCCAGTCTTTTTCACTGGAGGCTCTGAGGGGTCACAGGTTAGGTCCTTGCCTAAAAAACCTTTCTGGGGTACCACAGCTTCCTGCAGTGAGATCAGATTCTGGCCCCTTAGAGGACAACGTTTGGATTCTTTTCCTTCCATGTTTTGCCGCACAACCCGATTTCTTCATTTGCCTGCAGTGACCACAGAGCTGGAATTATCTCAGCCAGGGGAGCACTTCCCTCAAGAACTGAAGAGAGCCAAATGCCCCCAGAAGATGATTTTAGCCCTGTGAGAAGCTGCTCTAATACCTGCAGTGTATCTTGGTGATGTACTGCTGTGCCTTGGGTTCTGTTTGAAGAACTAGCTGGTGTTGGGGAGCATTGTGTAGATTTGTTTGCACTCAGCTGAGTTATTCCCAACCAGGAGGCTCTGCTGGGAACCCCAGGACTGTATTTCATTGTGATGGAAAGGTGGTACCATTCCACCAACACCAAAACCAGCCCCTTTTGCTCTGATGGGATAATTGATGTGATCCCTGCCCGCAGGGTGAGATGCTGCTGCACACACCACAGGAGCCAAGAAATTAAAAATAAAGCTGTCCACCCTTGAGAGAATTGCTCCATTTCTATCCTCAACAAGATAGCAAACTAAATTTAATTCAAGTCAGAATTCCCTCACAGAGTGGCTGCAGCTGACTGCCTGTGGGAATCCTGGAAATGATGCTGGAAGGGACCGGGCTTGAGAATTTGGGGACAAGGAGTCAAATCAATCCCTTCTATGGGATTGAGACCAAACCAAGGAGCTGCAAAACTTTAACCTGGCAGGCTGGGAGAGGAGAAGGCTCCAGGGAGAGCTCAGAGCCCCTTCCAGTGCCTGAAGGGGCTCCAGGAGAGCTGGAGAGGGACTGGGGACAAGGCATGGAGGGACAGGACACAGGGAATGACTCCCACTGCCAGAGGGCAGGGATGGATGGGATATTGGGAATTAGGAATTGTTCCCTGGCAGGGTGGAGAGGGGCTGGAATGGAATTCCCAGAGCAGCTGTGGCTGCCCCTGGATCCCTGGCAGTGCCCAAGGCCAGGCTGGAAAATAATCCCTGCTCAGAGCTGCAGCAATCACAGCTCTCACAGGAGCTCCAAGGCAGAGAAACCTCTTTAGAAGCTGAGAGCTGCAGAGCAGCACTTCCCTCCCAGTTAATTTATTTCCAGCTTCTGCTTTTTTCAAGAGGGATTCTCCTGTGATCAGTTATTCCTTGACAGTTCCCTGCTTTCCCTGGGAAGCCAGGCTCCTCCAGCAGTGCCAGGCAGCAGAGCTGAGGCACAGCCTTCCCTGGCAAGGGGATTGCAGGAGAGCCTGGGGCTGCTCAGCCCTTTCCTCAGGCAGCCAGCACGGGGAGCTTGGCCACAGCAGCTGGGAGGGACAGAGGGATAAATCAGGGCAGTCACCAGGGAGCATTGTCCCCCCTGCTCAGCAGAGCTGTTGAACCCACAGCCACCAGCTCTGGCTATTTTCTACCAGAGCTTCTGGCCACAAAAACTTGTGACCTCAAAAAAAGAAAAAAAAAAAGTAATTTCTAGATCATTCCAGCAGCAGAAAAACTCACACAAACCTGTGTGGACCCCCATGTACTTCCCTCTTAAGGATAAAGAGATGAATTTGCTAAAATTCAATTTGCTGCTGAAAACTCCCTCCCCCCCAAAAATTAATTAAAACTACAGTGAGATACTCTGCTATCTAAAAATATGGGGAGGGAAAAAAATCAGATTTCACATTAGCATTTTGGTTTTAGCAGTTCAGCAGTGAATCCATAGATTGTTAGAACCACCAGCAATTGATTCTTTTATTACCAGCTACCTGCTGAGAGCTGCCTGTGTTGATGTTTCACTGACAGCAGAACACTTCCTACACTGTTATTACCTTAAACCACTTGGAAAAATAACATATCCAGGAGGCTGCCATGAAGCCATCCTGGAGATGGGACTGCCATCAGTGATGCTGACATTTCAGGGGGTATTTAGGGCACCACGTGGGGTTAAACCATCTGTAATGGTTTAAAACAAGTTCAGTCAATCAGAGCACTGGAAGCCTTCCAGCGGGCAATGGTGGTTTTCTTGTCACTGGATGGTAGAAATGGTGTAGAAATTATCTTTATGGACACCCAGATCACACTGGGACCATTCCCTCCTCTCTGCCCAGCAGGCAGTCAGGAGAAGAAAAGCAGGGAGAAAGCAGGTGGGCATCCAGGGAAACCTCTTTGGGTGCCTTGAAACCAGAATGAGCCCACAAAACATTTCCACATCAGCACCAGAGGGTTCCCCCTCAGCCCCATCAGAACTACTGTTCACCTGAAGGGTTTCTCACGAGCTGATTGAGAAGAGGTTGTCTCCACAGGTCCCTGGAGACATCCCTGTCCCAGACAGATCATCAGGATGCTCTTCTCTCCAAGAGCACACCAGTTCTAGCAGTAAAAACACACAGTGTTAGCTTAATGGTTGGACTGGGTCCCAGGAGTCTTTCCCAACCTCAGTGATTCTGTGGTTCCACAAAGAGTGGCCTGTGAAGTTTCTGCTCCTCTTTTCCACACCTATAAATTCTGTGGGCTAAAGGACCAGAAGAAAAAGAGCAGCAGAGAGAACCCAGCTCCCCAGCACCACAGAATTCCCACAGAAGCTCTTGCTGCAAAAGGGTGTGAGCACAAAGCAGACACAGAACTTGCTACAAGCAGGAGAAGGATGGAAAAGCAGGATTTTCCAAAGGGAATGGGCTGAGAGGGGGTGCTATTGCCAGGCTTACACACCTGAAGCAGCCAACATGGCAAGAACAGCCTGGAGTGGGCTGCAGGGTACTGGGCTTTACCAGGCCCATGGTGGGAAGGGGATAATGTTGAAGATTGCAATGCAAGTTGTTTTCCATTGCCATCTGTATGGCAGATTACCTTTGTCAAGTGGGCAGTTTGCCTTTGAGTGACCACACTCACACCTCCCTCGGGAGGGAACATTGCTGATAACAGACTATTGAATGTCCCTGCATGGCTGATAAGAACTGTAACATCCCATTGGGAGATGCTCCGCCCAGAGGGAGGAGCCAAGCATTGCTACCCGGATATAATCCAGAGGTTTTGGAGACACCAGCACGGCTTTCTCCACGGGATTCCCCAGAGGAACAGCAGCTGTCTCTCCTTCCACTGGATCTTCAGAGGAAGAATCCATCCTTCTCTACAGGACCCCCTTGCTCCAGCAGAACCAGCCCTGACACTGCAGGAGGGCTGCAGCCACATTTCCAATGGGACTGCCACCAACACCCTGACCCACAGGGTGTCAGGTTGGGTTCTGACTCTGTCAGTGTTGTTCTACTGTACTGCATTGTTTACTTTATCCTTTTATTTTTTTCCTTCCCCTATTATTTCCTGCTCCCATATTTTTGCCTAAAAGCTCCTTAATTTCAAATTTATAGCAATTCAGAGGGGTGGGGAGGGTTTACATTCTCCATTTCAGGGGAGGCTCCTGCCTTCCTTAGCAGACTCCTGTCTTTCCAAACCAAGACAGGTCAGTAAGACAGAAACACTCCAGATTAATTCTGAATATGCAGCAATTCCTTTGGAAATGTTGGCTTTGGGGTAGAATTCCTGCACATGGAGATCTCTTGGATCACCTGCCCATGATCCAGGGCAGTTGGAGAAGGATCCCACCGTCCCTCCTTAGGCCCAGATCCCCCTGAGGAGGGGATCCCCTTGAACTTGAGAAGGGAAACAAGGACTGATGGCTTTCAAAGGGAAGAGCTGCCCTGTTGAGGAGTGGATTGCATGATCTGAACCAGAAGCAGGAAGTCTCCTGCCCTCTCACCCTGCTCCATCACCCTGGCCCATCACTCTGTGGGACATCAGCTCCCAGCCCCACAGGGAGCAGCTTAAGGTCACACAGGGAAATGATGCACAGGCAGGAAGGCAGGAGCAGGGCAGAAAAAGACTTTAAAAAACAAAATGGAAAATAAAAAGTTAAAAACTAAGTGGCAGTTGTTAATTGTTCAGTGTTTCAGCTACTTTCTCCTCAGAAAAGAGGAATTCCTGGGGCTGGAGAACACTCCAAGGAGCCGGAGGAGGGCCTGATTCTCTCAGTGCTGTGGGAAGCCTCTGGAGCCCAGCATCTGATTCCAGCTCAGCCCTTTCAAGGCATGGAGGGTCCCAGGTGGGTTCCTGTTCCTTGTTCTGGTTTGGGGGGCTGCTTTCAGGCAGACAGGAGGTGCACAACTCCTGGAGTTCAGCATTCCTGACCTCCTGTCCCTCAGGTCAGTGGGACCATCACCAGCACATCCACATATCATGGGCAGAATCACACACCTCAGCTGGCATGCCACTGAGGGGAGGAGGAATCCTCCACTCTGGGATATGCTGTTGAGCACCACTGCAGCCAAAAAATGAGTTACTGAGCTCAGCATCTTAGACTGGAACCTCCAGGAGCCTCTTTCCCATCCTTCCAGCCTCTGCAAGAAGTGGAGAGCCACAGGCCACCAGGACCAGGCCAGCATGACTTGGAGCCCCAGCCTGGTGGGATAAGGGACACCAAAGCCACACCTGCAGCAGCTCCACGAGCCAGAGAAACTGGAAAGGGATGGGGGTGCTCTGGTACCCCAGGGCTGTAGAGAAAACAGCTCTGAAAACTGCATGCCCAGAGCAGCCTCCCATCTTTCCCCTTCTTTGAGGGGATGGCAGAGCTGGGTTTATCCATCCCCTTCTCCATGGGGATGGCAGAGCTGAGTTTATCCATCCCCTTCTCTGTGGGGATGGCAGAGCTGGGTTTATCCATCCCCTTCTCCATGGGGATGGCAGAGCTGGGTTTATCCATCCCCTTTTCCATGGGGATGGCAGAGCTGGGTTTATCCATCCCCTTTCCATGGATAAGGCAGAGCTGGGTTTATCCATCCCCTTTTTCCATGGGGATGGCAGAGCTGGGTTTATCCATCCCCTTTCCATGGATAAGGCAGAGCTGGGTTGATCCATTCCCTTTTTCTGTGGGGATGGCAGAGCTGGGTTTATCCATCCCCTTTTTCCATGGGGATGGCAGAGCTGGGTTTATCCATCCCCTTTCCATGGATAAGGCAGAGCTGGGTTGATCCATTCCCTTTTTCTGTGGGGATGGCAGAGCTGGGTTTATCCATCCCCTTTCCATGGATAAGGCAGAGCTGGGTTGATCCATCCCCTTTCCATGGGTATGGCAGAGCTGGGTTTATCCATCCCCTTTCCATGGGTATGGCAGAGCTGGGTTTATCCATCCCCTTTTTCCATGGGGATGGCAGAGCTGGGTTTATCCATCCCCTTTCCATGGATAAGGCAGAGCTGGGTTGATCCATCCCCTTTACATGGGGATGGCAGAGCTGTGTTGATCCATTCCCTTTTTCTGTGGGGATGGCAGAGCTGGGTTTATCCATCCCCTTTACATGGGGATGGCAGAGCTGGGTTTATCCATCCCCTTTACATGGGTATGGCAGAGCTGGGTTGATCCATTCCCTTTTTCTGTGGGGATGGCAGAGCTGGGTTTATCCATCCCCTTTTTCTGTGGGGATGGCAGAGCTGGGTTTATCCATCCCCTTCTACATGGGGATGGCAGAGCTGGGTTTATCCATCCCCTTTTTCCATGGGGATGGCAGAGCTGGGTTTATCCATCCCCTTTCCATGGGTATGGCAGAGCTGGGTTTATCCATCCCCTTTTTCTGTGGGGATGCAGAGCTGGGTTTATCAATCCCCTTTTTCCATGGGGATGGCAGAGCTGGGTTTATCCATCCCCTCCCCATTGATGGGCGTGCATCAGCGGCTGCAGGGCTGTGGGAGGTGCAAGCGTGCCTCAGTCAATTCCCAGCCTTTCAGCCTAACAACACCTCAGGGGGCGCGGGCTGCTTCCCCTGGCACGGAGAAAAACAGCAGGGAAAGAAATGATCCGGTCGATACAAACTGAAAAGGAAAGGGGAGGGGGGGAAAAACAAACAACAAACCCCACCCCAAAGCCTCCGCAGCAGGAGGTGAAGGAAAAAACAACGCCTGGGAAAAAAATACATCAATAAATAATTGAATGTCATTTTCTTTGGCACCAGGCAGATAAATCTCAGAATGGTTTGGATTGGGAGGGATCTGAAAGCTCATCCCATTCCACCCCCTGCCCTGGGCAGGGACACCTTCCACTATCCCAGGGTGCTCCAAGCCCTGTCCCTCCTGGCCTTGGACGCTGCCAGGGATGGGCCAAGCCTATGCCAGGGCCTCACCCCCTCACAGGGAAGGATTTCTTCCTAAAAAAGTGAATTATTAAGGATGGATGGTTGATGGTGAGGATGCTGGAGCAGGGATGCTGAGCAGAAGCAGAGGAAAAGAGGATTGGGCTGCACCAGTCCTGGGGGAAGGTCAGCGCCACCTGACCCCACATGTGTGCCACACAAAAACACCCAACAGTGGAACCAGCCATTGATCTTGTGATGATCATCCCAAAAGTGACACCACAGGAGTGGGAATACAGGGAGTAGAGGACAACAGGCATTTCCCATGGGATGGAAGAGAGGATGCCAGCTCCCACATACACAGGATTCCTTTAGAGCAGGATAATGGTGACCATCCCTAGACAAGAAGCTTTTACACCTGAGTGTAAAAGAAGAAGCAGCCTGTCCAACAGCCTGGACTGACCCACATCCCCAGCTGGGGAGCCAGGAATGCTGGCGGGATCCCATTCATCCCATTACGATGAACTTTGCCAGAATTTGGGGATATTCAACTGTTGGAACTCAGCACATCCCTCTGGATGTCCAGAGTTGTCAAGGACCCCATCAGGGGACTCGGAGACCCTGGCACGCTGCCCAGAACACCTGGGGATTTGATTTTGACCCTTGGAGCAAGTTACCAGCTTTGTATGAGGACGTGAAAGTCACACAGGTTTGAATGGTGTAATAATAAAATATTCACAGGGTGAAAGTGTAGATTTTAGGATTTTTGGTGTGGGGGTTATGGGGACAAGATGGAGGAATCAGGGCGTGTCTTGCCTTTCTTCTTTCTTCTTCTTGTTCTCCATTTTCTGCTGTGATGTTGGCACTTTGGGATTGGTTTAGAGTAGAAGTGCACTGTCTGACATGGGTGATAGGTATTGGGAATTAAGGGTAAATATGATATATGTAGTTTGTAGTATAAAAGGACAACACCGCCTCGAGGGCGGTCAGAGTGCCTGTGGCTGCCCTGCTGAGCAGATCTCAGCTGGACAGAAAGAAAATTTTATAGATAAGAATTAATAAACAACCTCAAGACCGAAAAGTGAAGAGTCCGGACTCTGCTGAAGCAGAGACATCCTGCGCATCTCGGGGCAGCAAATATCAACAGCCAACCCGAGCTTCAACCACAGAAAAAGCTGTGCTTTGAGAACAGCACTCAGCAGGGAAGCACAGACCTTGTGGAGGTCACAAAACCCCTCCACAGCCAGACACCTCTGCCTTTGCCCTTTGCCCAGCAGCGCCGGCTCCACAGCTGGACACCGCTGCCTTTACCACTTGCCCAGCAGCGCCGGCTCCGCAACCTGGGCTCATGGCTCGCTGTCCCAGCTGGAACTGGGATGCTGTGGGCTCCAGAGCAGAGCCCCAGCCCAGCCTGGCAGCAGGCAGAGCCCAGGGCTGCCTCAGCGCTCCCAGGGTGCTGCCACCCCTCCCGGAGCCATCCACGTGCTGGCTCCCGTGCCGCGAGGCGCCCGTGCGGCGCAGCCCACGCTCCGGCAGGCAGATGATGTTTTTCTGAATGCATCCCCATCTCTAATGAGACATTACTCACAAGCTGCGGAATAAAATGGAATAATAGCATCTCTGGGCGTTAGTCATGCTTTAAATGCGTACCTTTCAGAGCAGGAGGGGATTTGATAGGATAATCTTCCAAGAGACACGTAGGAAGCTTTCATTGAGGGACACGGCCCCAGCGGCAAATTACAGCTTGCTGCTCTTCGTGCTGCTGTGCTGAATGATGCTGTCAGGGGGGGACCAAACGTGGGCCAGGGGGGCCCACGACCCCCTGCAGAGCGGTTTGGGGCAAGACAACAGGATCTGGGAGTTTTGCCAGCTCCAGGTGCCACAATTCTTTCAGCTCTCAGTGCCAGGCCATGCCTGACCACAGTCACACAAGGGCTTTTTCTTCCCTTTGCCCTGCTCTCCCACCCCGGCATCCTCGGTGGATGTGCTCCCTAGCCAAACAAACCCTGTGTGGCTGGGAGGGAACACGGGCTGCTGCAGAAGAATAAACTCATTTTGCACATGTGGAACCAGGCCCCAAAGCTCTGGGAGCCAGGAATGCTGCAGCCTCCCGCAGGCACCGCGCTCGGGATGCCTCACCAGAAGGGGCCAGGAGTGCTGCAGGGAAGCTGGCTGGGTTGGGAGAACGCAGCTTGGCCCCAAAACTACGTCTGTTTGGATGAGCCCCCACAAGGAGCAGGAACCCACTATGCTGGGAAAGCCCAGCATGCTGAGGTGTGCCCTGGGGCAGCTCCCTGGGCGAGACAAGGCGGCTCAGCACCGGCACCGGCACCGCCGTGCTTTGTTTGGGAAAATCCATCACAGGATCCCAGCCCTGCGGTGAGCAACTCATCCCTCCTTTCTTTACCCACGTTTGAGGCACGCTGAAGGCTGCCAGGCAATCTTTGCTGGGTGCTCAAGGAGATGGAGAGGAAATTTGGTTCCCAGTCAGAGGCTCTTAACCAATTTCAGCCGCAGAGCAGCGCGAGAGAGAAACAATTCCGCGCAATTCCCCGGAATTGGGTCCTGCCGACCCCAGAGAGGCTCCTGGCAGGGATGAACAAAACACAGCAGAGTAGGTGAGGCCCAAAACCTCCTGTCCTGCCCCAGGGAAGAGCCCCTCCACCTGCCTGAGGGGGGTTTTGTCCTTAGTGGCTGCCAGCTCCAGGGCAGCGCAGTGGGGACACTCAGGCAGCTCTCAGCCTTCAGCTGGACGTGCAAAGGCTCCAGCTCTGGTAGAAAACACAGGCAGCCTCCAGGAAAGCAAAAACTCACCCTGTGCCTTTCTCCAGGGACGTCTTGTATTACAAAAAAAAAAAAAAAAAGAGCAAAATAGGGTAGAGAAAAGCAAAAAGGGAAGGGAAAGAGTCACATAAGGATGTCACAGTTCTCCCAGTGAGAGCAGCTCCTCAATCACGGGTAAGATATGAGCAAGCCTGCACACCACCTGTGTGGCAGGGGATGAGGTCTGGGGGTCTCCCAAAGCCCTAGAAGGGGATTAAAGCCACCCTGTCTTCACGTGATGGACCCATAAAAACACATGGGGCATAACTCAGGTCCCTTCTGAACCTCCAGTGGTGCCTCAAATCACCCCAAAGAAGGAAAAATCTCCATTTTCCTATGGCAGTGCTACACCTGCTACAACACCAGTGCAGAAATTCAGAACAGCAAGACCCAAAATACTCCCTGTCCTTTTCTTTTTGCATCCACATAGCGAATTAATTTGGAACAGCAGCAGCTAATTGATGCCACAGAGAATTTAACAGCAGCACTGGTGACCCCTGCACACCTCCCTGGTCTCTGCAGGCACATCAGGCCCTGGTCCCTGCTGCAGGAAGCAGGTGAGAAAGCAACAACTTCCCCTTTAAGCTAAATCAGGGTGAAAGCAAAAAATGAAAAGAGTGCCCTGCACGTTTCCAAGCATGAGACTCCCATACAAATGGTCCCCACAATGTTTAAACCATTTGGGCTCCTTCCTTATGCTGTTTCTAAGTTTGAAGAATGCCTGCTGGGGATGATTAATATTCCTCCTCCTACACTTACCCGTTACTCCTGACAGCAAAAATTAAAACAGGAGCTTCTCTTCATTCAACCCCGGCCCACAGGAACGTGGTTACATGGGGAGAAGCTGCTAATAAAAAAGGGAGAAGGTTTGTAAATCCGCCGCATTCACAGGCGGCAGAGGTGTGGCTCTCATTCAGCATCCCCGCTGCATGAAAACTCCCTCACCTCCTCCCGGCGGGATGCTCGGCACCAGCGCTGCTCAGACAGCTCCGGGGAGAAGGCGGGGGCGGGCAGAGCCTGGATCCGGGTGCCCGGCCCGGAGGGGATGGGGATGCCCTGTCACAGACATCTTTTATGGAAAAGCCTTTCCTTAGGATTTTTCCTCCTGAGAAGCTGAGAGGCCTCAGGAACAAAATGTAAACAATGGTTATCTGCTGCTGTGGAATGCAACAGGTGGATCTGTGATTGGTCTCATAGAGCTGTTTCTAGTTAATCGCCAATCACAGTCAGCTGGCTTGGACTCTCTGTCTGAGACAGAAGCTTTTTTATCATTCTTTGCTATTCTATTCTTAGCCAGCCTTCTGATGAAACTTTTTCTTCTATTCTTTTAGTATATTTTTAATGTAATATATATCATAAAATAATAAATCAAGCCTTCTGAAACATGGAGTCAGATCCTCCTCTCTTCCCCAGTCCGAAAACCCCTGTGAACGTGGTCACAATGCCCGGCACGGCAGGGATGGGGATGCCTGCGGGGTCTCTCCAGCCTGGCCCGCACCAGTTGCTGCGGGCACCGCCCAGGAGCAGCCGGCAAGAGGGGAGTGGAGAGGAGCCATCCCATAGCCTTCCAAAGTCATCTCCTCGCTGTGCTGCTGTTCCTGCCCTCAGCTCTGCTCCTTTCACCCGGGACCAAAGCATTCTCCTCAGCCAAGCCCTGCCGGCAGCAGTGAGAGGAGAGGGAGAAGCTCGGTACCAATCCATGGTCAGCCCCACCAGCCCTGCCCGTGCCTCCATCCCTGGGATGCAGTGGAGATCTCCATCCCTGGGCATTTTCCCATGACCCTGGAACAGCCTGGGGTGAAAGGGGCCTTTGCAGCTGCCCCAGGGACACAGGAGCAGCTTTGTCACCCAGGGTCTGCTTTCAGAGAAGGCTCGTTCTGCATGTGGGGTGGCCATGACCTGTCACTACCACGAGACCTTCATGGGCTCCACCTCAAACACATTCAAAACCCATCAAAGACTCTTCAGGGTTGTGCAGAATCCTGAAATTGGATGTTACAGGTACCCCCTGCCATGCTCAGAAGAGTTTGTGCCCATCACATGCAAGCCCTCAGCTCCCTATAGAAATGGTTCTTCATCAGTTTGGCCCATTTATTTTTTGGGCAGGGATAGTGGTTTGCCTTTCCTTTGTCCTCCTTGCATGGAGGGCTGGGGAAGTAAATTTTTCCTCCGTGCTTCACCATGTGGCTTGGCTACAGCAGATCTCCAAATTCCAGAGGGCAGAGTTAACTCTGAGTCTGGAAAGCTTCAAGGGACATCGTGCAAGCGACACTTACACAACCCTAATGAGCCAGAGATGTCCTCAAGATAAAAAAAAAAATTACAAATTACAAGAAACCATATTAATTGCAGCCCTTTCTCTTCAATTAGCTTCCCTCCATTTAAAAGAAGGAATGAGAGATCAGAAATTCCAGGCAAGCCTGAGAAAATGGGTGTTCCACAGCAGCTGAATGGGGCTTGGAGCACCCTGGAATAGTGGATGTGTCCCTGCCTGGAAGAGCTGCGAGGTCATTTCCAACCCAAACCATTCCATGATCCCAAGTGTTCTGCCCTGGGAAGGATGGTGGAGATTCCCTATCCCCACCATGACATTTGGATGGCCTCAGACTCGGCAGGTCTTTAACAAATCGAGTTAATCGGTGCCTCACACCAAGCACCTTCCCGGGGCGGGGCGGGTGCAGAAACAGCGAGGAACAACGGCGCTCCTCTTTAATGAGGATAAAGATCAAAATGAAGTCAATTAAGTCTGCCGCTGGTGACATTTGTCTAAGCACATGAAAATTGGTATAAGCTGAAGCAAGACAAGTTGTTTGAACTCCGTGGGCAGGATTATTTCTCTTTTTTCCCCCCCTTCAAAATCAGTTTTTCATGATGCATTTCAATTCCGTTTCCCTGCGTTACTGGGTAGGGTTCAAGGGACATGTGGGACAGATTCCACTCGACAGTTTGTAAACAGCTGACGTGGGAGGGAGAGGGCACTCGAGCTATTGGAATTGTTTTCATTCAAAAAAAAATTTTGTAAATTAATTCCTCCCCCATCTGCCTGCTCTAAACAGCGCGGAGCCGCGTTCCTCCCCTCGGAGCGGCGCACGCAGACAGATGTGCCTTCTGTTCCTCCCCAACATCCAGGCTGCGCAAATGTCAAGGTGCTAATGAGCTGAACAGGAGTCAGCCGAGGACAAGGGAGCGCCAGGAGCCTTCCAAAGCTCCTCCACAGCCTTCCAAAGGCTCTTCTGCAGCCCCCGGGCAGGGACAGCAGCAGGAATTGGGGCTGAGCCGTGTGGGATGCCCGAGGAACAGCATCCACAGGCTCACACACTGATGGAGCTCTGTGAGCAGGGACAAGGGACCTGAGTGTCCTGTCCGTGCTCCTTCTGTGTCCTTCCCAGCCCAGGACATTCCCTGCTCCTTCTGTGCCCTTCCTAACCCAGGGTACTCCCTGCTCCTTGTGTGTCCTTCTCAACCCAGGACATTCTGTGGTTCCACGTCAATCCAGCCTGCCTGGAGTTTAAAATCTCTGTTTACAATCTCTATTTTGGGGCTGAACACCAGCCCCGTGCCCTCCAGGGTGGCACCAACAAATCGAATGTTTCCTCCCCTCCCTCAGGGGAGCCCGACCTGTTACATCCCTCACACTTCCATCAATACTTTCCCATCTCCATTCCCCCCTCCTGGAATATTTTTAGCCCCAGGACAGGGATGTCGCTGAAGCCCTCTTTGCTCAGGTGGTGCCTGGGTGCAGCAGGACCCGAGTGCCCACCCTGCAGGCCCAGGGATGCTCCAGCCCCTCAGGCTGGCTCTGCACCTGGGTGAGAACACCCAGGCACAGCCAGAGCGCTTCTCCACCAGGCACCAGAGCTCTCCTCTCCAGACTGGTGGGAATGAGAGGTAATTAAATGTTATTTCTCGCTATTATTGCTTCCCCTGCCTCTGTGAGCAGCTGTCTCCTGGCTCTCTCTCACATTTGGAGCTTGCTGGAAGCATCCCTGCATTGCCCTTCCTGCTCTCCAGCAAGCTGCTTTTCCCAAGGACTCCCTTCTGCATCTCCCTGCAGGAAACACAGAAAGCGCTGCTGCCTCCTCCACTGACTCATAATCCTTCCCTCAAACATACAGATTATTTAAACACAAGCAGGGATTTCATGCCAGGGGCTGCAGAGCATTAAAATCCACCATCTTCTCCTCAGCATGCCCAGTTCCAGCACCCAGAAACAGAACCAGGGAGGAGCAATCGCTCTTCCAGCCCTGAGATGGAGCCCAGCGCCTTCCCCTCGGTGGGAAAACACAGCCAAGGCAGCTCAGCCTGCTCCTGGAAGCAAAACCCAAACCCCTCGTGGCACTGGGTTGTAGGGTCACCTCCTGGGCACCAAAAAAGCTGAGGTTGTACCATGGTGGCCCAGGGTGAGCTTGCTCTTTTCCTTGGCCTCCTGGAAGCCTCAAGAAAGCCACATTTCACCCACACCTATCAGCAGGCAACAGTACAGGGATCCAGAGTCCAGATTCCCAAGAAATAAGCTAATTGGAATGCAAAAAAAAAAAAGAAAAAAAACCACCAAAACCAAACCAACCAACCAACCAAAAAGAAAAAAAAAAACCCAAAAAAAATCCCCAGAAGCACTGCAGGATGTTCCCAATTACAAGATCCAGGCAAACACTCTCTGAGACACCAAGGAGCAAACACAACTCCCCACACCTCACTGCACTGTCCCAGCAAGCCCCTGGACCAACCCATCTCCACCTCCCTCCCCAGCAGGTCCCATCCCTCCCAGGGAGCTGTTCCATCCTAAAAACCCAGCAGGGCTCCTCACCTCTGCCTCATGCAGCTCCAGGAGTATTAACAGCCCCACAAAACACTCCCCAAAGGCTTGCTGCAGCCCTGCCCTTCCCTTTAAACCTTTATTCAACAGGTTTTCATGGGCATTTGATTACAGCCTGGGTCAGTAATGAGGCACCTGATTAACCCCTTCCAGGCAGGAGTGAGGTGGGATGTGCTCACCCTCCTGCTGGGGGTGAGAGGGTTTTCCCTGCCCTCTTGTAAATCCATCCCTGCCAACAGAGCAGGGGAGGGATGGGGCCGTGCTCTGGCAGCTGCTGGGTGGCTCTGGGGCCACCAGACCCAATGGGATGGGGTGCAGAACACCAGGGAGTGGTGCCACAGCTGCCAGAGCCCCGTGTGCCCCATGGCATGGCACGGTTTTAGAGTGAAAAGAAGGAAAAAGCATCTGGGAATCTGCAGCCAGGCCATACTGCTCACTGTGGTCATCACCATCCCTCATCCCTGAGCTGCTGCGCTCCAGCACCGTCCTCTCCATTCCCTGGGAATTTTACTGGTGGAAAAGTCCTCACATGAAAACCCTTGGTACCAGGTCTGCCCCTGTGTGCTGTCAGTCTGTCTTTGCTCCATTCCTTCTTCTCCACGGGATTCCCCAGAGGAACAGCAGCTGCCTCTCCTTCCACTGGATCTTCAGAGGAAGAATCCATCCTTCTCTACAGGACCCCCTTGCTCCAGCAGAACCAGCCCTGACACTGCAGGAGGGCTGCAGCCACAATTCCAATGGGACTGACACCAACACCCTGACCCACAGGGTGTCAGGCTGGGTTCTGACTCTGTCAGTGTTGCTCTAGTCTACTGCATTGGTCATTTTATCCTTTTATTTTATTCCCTATTAAAGAACTGTTATTTCTGCTCCCATATTTTTTTTTGCCTGAGAGCCCCTTAATTTCAAATTTATAACAATTCGGAGGGGTTGGGGAGGGTTTACATTCTCCATTTCAGGGGAGGCTCCTGCCTTCCTTAGCAGCACCTGCCTTCCCAAACCGAGACAGATTTTTGATTCCACCCGATCAGCCCAACACAGGGAAGCTGCTGCACTCCCTCCCCTAAGAGAGGGATGGTGTTTATCATGGACTCAGTGCTGGCCACCTGTATTTTCTCTCCAGTGGGTTTTTCTCACGATTCCAGCGCTTCTCCAGCGATCCCTGAGTGCCAAAGTTGCCCCGTGCCTGCAGCATCCCCTGCCCCATTCCCTGCCACATTCCCTGCCCCATCTCCTCCCACATTCCCTGCCCCATTCCCTGCCCCATCTCCTCGCTCCTGGCACAGCCTCCACCCTCCGGCTCGGTCATGGGCACCCAGCTCCAAACCCGGCATCTTTATCAGCAGGTGCTAAATTGCTGCTCCAGCTGCTGAATGCTGACAATTAACTCAATTAACATCTAAACAGATGCAATTTTTGAGGAAACGAACAACATTAATAACAAGCAAAAGGGGAAAAAGCTGCAATTACAAATGTGGATCAAAAAAAGCCCTGCAGAGAGGCGTGGGCTGGCAGGACCTACAGCTTGGTGTCAGAACCCAGGACATTTCTCTGGCTGCCCTGGATGACTCCAGACCCTAACAAAAGGCTCAGAGACCTTGGCACGGAGTCAGAAACACCTGTACCTTCAATTTTAGCCCATGGAAACAATTACCAACTTTGTGTGAAGATTTACAAGCCACCAGAGTTTGAGTAGGATGATAGTGAATTTGTCACAGGGTGAAAAAGTAGAATTTTGGGGCTTTAGAATGGGGGTTCATAAAGAAAAATTTAAAAAATCTGGGCATGTCCTGTCCTTCTTCCTCTTCTTGTCCACCATCTTCTGCTGTGATGGTGACACTTCTGGGTTGGTTTAGAGCAGAGACAGACTGCCTAACATAGTGTCTGACCTCTTTCATGGACTAGAACCAAGAGAGCTTTCCCCTGGGGGTTCTCTGCTTTTAACCCCCTGTGTTCTCAGAGGCGTATCCATGTCCTCAGTGGCCACACCAGGTGCCAATATTCAAATCTCAGCACCTATTGGTTTGACCACCAAAAAACTCACTTCCTTTTCAAACCAGGACACATAGGTGATACGTATTGGAAAATTATTGTAAATAAAGTACACATAGTTCTCAGTATAAAAAGTTAACACCACCCCAAGGGCAGTGGCTGTGCCACAACCTGACCTGCTGGACAGATCTCAGAGAAAGAATTTTATAGATAAGAGAAAACAACCTTGAAAAGCAGAACTGACAAATCTCGACTTCTTCAGTCGTGGGCTGGGAAAAAAGACTTTTTAATACTTTGGGAGCCATTTCTAGCAGAGCAAACCCAAAAGCTCGGGATATCCATCCTTCCTGCTGTTGGATGTGCCAGGGATGTGGAGCCACCTGTAGGATCCGTGCCCCGGCTCCTCCGCTGCCTCTCCCGCTGAAAAGGCGTTTCCAGGCAGGCAAAAGCTGCCACCCCCAATTAAACCACATCTCTGCCTTGCTCCGGCTCCGTGACCTTTTCCTGCCAGGAGTGACCTCCTGCCTGAGCTCCGTGTAGGACACAGGGACATCTAATGGCAGGAGAACAACACTGCGAACGGCGCGGCTTAAAAACCGCGGAGGCAGCAGCGCAAAATTGGATGAAAAGAGCGAATTGCCAGCCTGGAGCTGGGGCTGTGTCCTGGCCCCCACCCCTGCAGCTCCCAGCTCCTGGGAATGTTGTGGAATGAGATGTGGCTGCCCCAGAACGTTCGTGGAAAGGAAGATTTGTTGCTTCCAAAAAAAGCCTTTGTTTTTATATCCACAGCTGCTCCCTGCCAGCTCGAGTCTCCAGACTGCCCTCCTGGTGTGTCTGGGTTATCACAAAGCAGCTTCCGTAGGACCATGGAATCACAGTGTGGTTTGGGTGGGAAGGGACCTTGGAAACCATCCCATCCCACCCAAATCCATCCCAACCATCCATCCCATCCCACCCCATCCCATCCCATCCCATCCCATCCCATCCCATCCCATCCCATCCCATCCCATCCCATCCCATCCCATCCCATCCCATCCCATCCCATCCCATCCCTACAAAGCAGGGACCCTTCCCTGGGACCTTCTGTGACCCACAGACAAGGGGGTTCACAGCAGGCAGAGCCCTAAGTGCAGCTCTCTGCTCGGTTTAATGCTCAGATTAAATTTTAAAGAGCATTTAATTGGCAATTTCTCTGCTCTCTCCATCACTGCACATCTCCCTGTGCCAGTGCTTTTCCACGGGCAGAGGGGGAAGAAAAAGGTTTAAAAGGAACTGGATGGGTCTCCCCTCAAAGCCAAACCCCTCCTTTCAGAGGCTGAGGATGTTCTGTGTTGATTTGTGAGGGATCTGCCCTGGTTTTGTGGGGTTTGGAGATCGATTGTTTATGTGCATTTGCGTTTCCAGATGTCGGCACAGGGAAAAGGCAAAACCCAGACTTGGGCTTTCCATGTTCATTTTCCTTGCATTCAGGAGGAAAATAAAATATGCTGGGACAAGCAAGAATGTTCCCCTTTTTCTTTTCTTTTTTTTTTTTTTTTTTTTTTGTTCCAGCCAATTCTCAAAATTCTGTAATTACCATTTAGGTCAGGGGTTTCTAAAGAAAGCAAACCCCAAATTCACGTGGAAGGAAGGACTGTGGTGTTTCACCCTGTTTGCCAATAAAGTGGGATTTCATCCCAATAATACCTCCCCAGGAAAAGACTCCACTTTGCTTAAACAGCAAAAGACTTGGCTGATAAATTTGGGGTTAAGGATACACAAGCTAGACAGGGTTTTGCCCTATCCCCAGTTTATACCTGTCCTTATTTCGCTGTAAATATGATTTCTGGAGCAATGCCCTGGGTCCTAGAGCCCACATCACAGCCAGCTGTTGACAAATCCAACCCACTGCTTGCTACCATCCTCTCATTTAATTTTTTGTTCCCTGTAATTAGGAGGTCTACTGGAAACAAGGCAAACCTGGGGATAAAAACTGCCCAGGGTTTGGTGAGGCAGGATTTATCCTGAATGAGGCAGCTAAAAGAGACTCAAGACCTTTCCCAATGCAAACGGGAGCATCAGCCTCCAGCTCATCTTTATTTTAGTCTCCATTTCATCTTTATTTATTCTCAAGCTCATCTTTATTTAGTCTCCTGTTCAGCTGAAGTGTTATGGACTGGGCTGGCTGTTTGCATGCCCAGGCTGTGCTCCTGCTGCATCCTGCATCCCAGCATCTTCAGCAGCATCCCAGGATTCAGGGATCTTCAGCAGCATCCCAGGATTCAGGGATGCTCTGCAGCTCTTCAGGCAACACACAGAAAAAAACACCTTGGCACCTGTGCTCCAGGTGCTTTTGGGTTTTTCCCCCAGTGGCAGTGGGCAGTGACACCTGGGCAGTTTTTTATCCCCAGGCAAGGTTTGGGAAGGGCTTTTCCAGGCCCTTTGCCCAGAATTTGCTTTGCCACACGTGGGTCCATCCTAATTTCATTCTGGATGGGGGAAGTGGAGCCTTACACCAAGGTTTCCCAGGGCAGGAATCAGCCTCCCCCTCCAGGCTGGCAAACCCCAGCCCTGCCCAATTCCCCTCCCACTGGAACATTGACTGAGCAGCTGCAGAACCCTGCAAGGTAAGAAATGCTGCTTGGAGGGGGACTGAAAAAAACCCAGGAAATATTGGGATTTTGGTTTTCCCTGCAGGCAGGAGGTGCAGCAGCATCCCAGGGGATGAGTTCACCCCCGTGGCATCCCGAGCTCAGTCAGCCTGCAGAAAAATAAATCAGAATGTGGAATGAAGGAGGGAAATGGTTTTGGCCAGATAACCCCTGGCACATCCCTGGCTGGGTGTGGAGCTCCCCTAAAGCCCGTGGGCCTGATGGGGTCACCCTGCTACTCACCCACCCAAAACCACACAGATTCCTGCCTTTTCCCCCCAAAACCTGCTCCCAGCGGGACCCAGGAGTGCTGAGGAGCTGCTGGGTTAAAATCTGGATAAATCAACCCTGTCTCCAGCAGAGTGGTCTACACAAACACACTGACAAAACTCGGGTGCTTTTTCAAGCAATCATGAAAGTTGTGCAGGACAGAAGCCAATTCCCATCTCTTTTAGCATCCACTTACTCTCCACGCCAAAGCTTTTTGGAAACCCTTAACTGGTAGCTTTGAAGCATTTGGAAAAAAAAAATGGTTTCCCCTTTTCATTGATGTACTGTCTCTTTTTTCTGCCAAAACCCACATTTTTTTTTTTGGCCAAAATAAAAACCCACTAGTGTGTGAAAGCAGAGCTCGTCCCCCAGGGAGGGCAGAGCTAGCAAGTAAGAGCTGACAGAAATAGAAAAGCTTCCAGGAAATAATATCTTCAGTGCTGTTTTATCTGCTCCATCATCCTGCAGTCAGGAGAGTAATTTCACCAGGGTCCAGATGAGCCCAATTAAAGCTTTCTAATTTTCCCAGACCTCTCCAGAAGATATGTGGTGTGCAGGAGGCACGGAGACCTCATGGAGACTCTGTTAGTGCTCACTCCCTCCTCTGGTGATGCTGACGAGGCTGGCTGTGATTTGGGGTTTGCTCCAGGTCCCCCATTGCCCTCAGGAGCACGGAGGTGTCCACCAGAGCATCAAACATCAGCAAGAAATTCCCCAGCTCTCTGTAGTTCTTTAGGGAGGGACAGCAGACCTTTCCTGCCAGGTTTGCAGAGTAGGGATGGTAGGATTTGGCTGGAACTTTTGGGGCTGAGAAAGCAAGAACCCTGCAGACATCCAGCTCTCCAAGGCCCAGCAGGGCTCACCAAGATTTCTTCACCAAGGAGGCAGAAGGGAAAACCCAAAAGAAAGCCCCTTCCATGGAATTGGGGGCAGAGTCACCCCCCTGGTGACCTGAGGGCTGC